>NC_065543.1:42157776-42480276 GCF_932294415.1 Quercus robur
TTAATAACACCAAGACGCATGTCTTAGGTACAAGAAACGTAAAAAGAACCCTCAACATAAATTATCCAAAAAATTATTATAGGTTGTTCTTTAAAAAAAAAATCTCAATTTTTTTAGGGGTCCAATTGGTTAGAAGGGTAAAAAAGTGGGAGGAAGAAATTGGGGAAGAGATATAAAAGTAGGAGGATAGAAAATGATAGAGAAGTGGAAAACAATCCATCTCCAGATCGTCCAAATGGATCGTTCAGAGCCTACAGCGCAGGTTGATCCAAGAGTTTATCCAGAAGAAAGAGAAACGTCCATGAATAATAGCACCACTCCATAAGTTTAAGTCTCCCATGGACGACAGGATCGTCCATGAGGTTCGTCCATGAGAAATCGTTAAATATCCTTGGACGACTAAACCACCCTACACCAGACGGACGAAAGCTCAACACTTAGACTTTCGACAACCCGCTACTATCTCAACAAACCCTTCCGAATAAGTTAACTTCCATTAGCAGTTACCGTTTTATATCCATTGAGGTAGTTAACTTCGGAGTTGTTGGTTTCCACAAATCCTGGGGAGGTTATTGGACAAATAACCGCCCCGGGCTCCCTATATAAGGGACCGGTCTGAACCCGACAAAGGTAAGATTTTCTCTCAGACAAATTTCCAAAACACTTGGAACTTCATTCTCTACAAGTCTAACTTCTCCATCGGAGGGGGTTCGACCGGTCTTCTCCGGTCTCCTCTTTGATCGCGTTTTCTTCCTTGCAGGCCATCAACCGTTTGAACAGCCCACCGAAGCCAGGCCATTCCACCTTACTGATTCGGAGCAATATCAGTTGGCGCCGTCTGTGGGAAGCGAAGGTTGTTTTGCGACTTTCTTTTCCGCGACAAAGGGTTAGGATGGTCAGGACCAGGTTGAGGGCTACTAGCCCTGGCCGTCAGGGAAGCAGAGGCGCTTCAAGTGATCCCCAGCGTGATCGCCAATCTGCACCAGTCATGCAGACGTCATTCGTTCAGAATATGCAATCCATGGCGGCTGCAATGGCGGAATTGACTCGCCAAAACCAGGAGTTAAGGATGGAGATCACTCAGAGGAGACAGACACGTGAGGAACACGCAGGGCAGACACAAGGCCATGGTGACACACAGAATACTGAGATTGGAAGTCAGTGTAGAGGCACCACTTCACGGACAGTGCCACACTTGAAAGAGGAGATGGACCAAATGAAGAAAGTCACGGAGGAGATGAAGGAGAACATAAGGAGAACGAATCCTATAGAGGATTTGGTCCATAGGACTGACTCTCCTTTTACGGCTTCCATCAATGGCCACCCTCTACCATCAAAGTTCAAACTACCTTCCCTGGACTTGTATAATGGGACGCGTGACCCCTTTGATCACATTGCAACATTCAAGACAACAATGCACCTTCAAGGGGTCTCTGATGAAATCATGTGTCGAGCCTTCCCTACTACCCTTAAAGGCCCGGCACGAGTTTGGTTCAGTAAAATCCCCCCAAGTTCCGTAAGTTCTTTCGAAGAGTTAAGCAAATTGTTTGTTAACAATTTCATCGGGGGACAAAGGCACAAGCGGTCTTCGTCCAGCTTACTGACCATAGAACAAGGGGAGAACGAAAGCCTGCGGTCATTCATCACTCGCTTCAACAGAGAAGCCCTTAGTGTGGACGAGGTGGACGACAAGCTTCTACTGGCAGCCTTCCACAACGGGATTAATTCGGATTTATTTATCCACAAGCTATACGAGAAGGAGCCTCAAACCATGGCCGAGCTCGTCCATTCGGCTCAGAACTTCATGAATGCAGAAGATGCAATCATAGCCAAGAAGAGGAAAAGAGCTGAGAGGATGGAAGCGCACCCAGCTCGACACTCAGAACAAGCCCCTCGTCCAAAGAAGGGACGGACGGAAGATAGGAAGGAACGAGATAGCAGGAAGACAGGTCCCTTGGGAAGAAGCCAGAACTATACGCCCCTGAACGCTCCACTTAATCAGGTGCTCATGCAAATCAAAGACGATCCTTCTTTAAAATGGCCAGAGAAGATGAAAGGGGATCCCAACAAGCGCAATAAGAACAAATATTGTCGCTTCCACAGGGACCATGGGCATGACACGGATGAATGTTATGACCTAAAACAGAAAATTGAGAACCTTATCAGACAAGGAAAGTTGAAGCACTTCGTTGGAAGGGATCGTACAGATGAGAAGCTGAAAGGCAAAATAGAGGAGTCATCCCGGCCCCCATTAGGAGAGATAAGGATTATCGTTGGAGGGAACTCGATGAGGCAATCTTCCAAGTCGAAGAAGACGTATCTCAAAGCGGTACAAAACGTCCAGCTCTCTAGACGATCACCAAGGACGAGATCAATGGACGAGCCAACCATTTCCTTCACCGACGAAGATGCTGAGAGGATCCATCACCCGCATGATGATGCGATCGTCATTACACTGCTCATTGCAGATTATACAACCAGGAGAGTGTTAGTTGACAATGGAAGTTCAGCAGACATATTGTACTACCCCGCCTTCCAACAAATGAGGCTTGGACGAGATCAACTTCGTCCAGTATGCTCGCCACTGATAGGATTTGGAGGAATGAAGGTGCAGCCCGTAGGTACCATTACATTACCAGTTGTGGTAGGGTCGTACCCGCAACAGATAACCAAGGAAGTCAATTTCCTCGTGGTAGATTGTACCTCTTCATACAATGCCATTATTGGAAGACCCACTCTTAATAGTTGGAAGGCGATAACCTCGACCTACCATCTATCAGTCAAATTCCCTACGGAGTACGGGATAGGACAAGCACAAGGAGATCAGTTGGCAGCTAGAGAATGCTACTTAGCCATGATGGCTTTGGACGAACAGGTGCAGACAATGAGCATCGAGGAAAGAAGAGTTATTGCAGAGCCCACGGAAGTGTTGGAAGATGTTCTTTTGCAAGAAGATGATCCTGAGAAATTTACCAGAATTGGAACATGTATGAAGGAGAAGGCAAGAGAAGACCTCATCCAGTTCCTGAGAAAAAGTATCGACGTTTTTGCATGGAGTCATGACGACATGCCAGGAATCGACCCAAGTGTGATCACTCATCGATTGAATGTATACCTCTTTTTTAAGCCTATCTGTCAGAAGAAGAGGGTATTCGCTCCCGAGAGGGACAAAGCTATCAAGGAAGAGGTTCAAAAACTGACCACGGCAAAATTCATGAAGGAAGTCTATTACCCGGATTGGTTAGCCAATGTGGTGATGGTGAAGAAAGCTAATGGAAAGTGGAGAATGTGCGTAGACTTCACTGACTTGAACAAAGCATGTCCCAAGGATAGTTATCCTCTGCCACGCATTGATCAATTGGTGGACTCTACTGCTGGCCATCAGTTGCTGAGCTTCATGGATGCCTTCTCAGGATATAATCAGATCAAGATGGATGAAGCTGATCAGGAAAAAACTTCCTTCATTACCAGCCAAGGCTTGTTTTGCTACAAAGTGATGCCCTTTGGCTTGAAGAACGCAGGGGCAACTTATCAAAGGTTAGTGAATCACATGTTTCGTCCACAAATAGGACGGAATGTGGAGGTTTATGTCGACAACATGCTTGTGAAGAGCATAGACAAGGGAAGCCATCTAGACGACTTACAGGAAACCTTTGAAACACTTCGGCGATATAAGATGAAGTTGAACCCAAGCAAGTGTGCATTCGGAGTATCGTCGGGAAAGTTTCTGGGATTCATGGTCTCGCAAAGAGGAATTGAGGCAAATCCGGACAAGATCCAGGCTATATTGAACATGGAGCCACCGAAGAGTATCAAGGAAGTCCAATCCTTCACAGGACGAGTTGCCGCTTTGAACAGGTTTGTTTCGAAAGCCACAGATAAGTGTTTACCTTTCTTTAAATTCCTCAGGAAGGCATTTGAGTGGACGAACGAATGCCAAAGGGCCTTCCAAGACCTGAAAGACTATCTCACAACTGCCCCATTATTAAGTCCATCCGTGCAAGGAGAAGAACTGTACCTATACTTAGCGGTGTCCCTACACGCCGTAAGTTCAGCTTTAATCAGAGAAGAGGGGAAAATACAAAAGCCGGTGTACTACATTAGCCGGGCACTCAGAGGAGCAGAGGGAAGATATCCGCTCATGGAGAAATTGGCTTTTGCACTAATAACGGCTTCTAGGAAGTTAAGACATTACTTCCAAGTTCATGTCATCAATGTCATGACGGACCATCCGCTTAAGAAGGCAATGAACAAGCTGGAAGCCGCAGGACGACTGATTCAGTGGGCAGTTGAACTTAGTGAATTCGACATTCGGTACCAACCGAGAAATGCAATAAAGGCTCAAGCCCTAGCAGATTTCATCGCAGAGTTCACTCCATGTTACGAAGACCTGGGGGAAGGAGAGTACAACAACAAATGGGTCGTCCATGTAGATGGATCGTCTACATTATATGCTGGAGGAATAGGAGTTGTTTTGCGGTCGCCAGAAGGGGACAAATTGAAATACAAGGCCCGTCTGCAATACCAGACTACTAACAATGAAGTGGAGTATGAAGCCCTTTTAAAGGGGTTGGAACTGGCCAAATCCGTAGAAGCATACTCAATACTTGTCCTGGGAGATTCTCAATTGGTCATAGGCCAAGTCAATGGGACATGTGAAGCCAAGGAAGACAGAATGAAAAAATATCTAAGGAAGGTAGTACGCCTTGTGAAGAAATTCAAAAAAGCAGATTTTGTTCAAATCCCAAGGGAAGAGAATATGGAGGCAGATACTCTGGCGAATGAAGCATCTGCGAATGAGGCGTTGGACGAAATGGATGATGTACACTACATGCCTAGTATAGACCTTCCAGAACTAATGCAAATAGAGGGAGAAGGAAATTGGATGACCCCAATAGTGTCATACTTAAAGGACGGAAGGCTTCCAGAAGAGAAGGACGAAGCTAGGAAGCTCAGGGTCAAGTCAGCCAGGTATGTACTTATGGACGAGGTGTTGTATAAGAGAGGTTTTTCCCAGCCTCTCTTAAGATGTTTGGCTCCGGACGAGGCAAATTACATGTTGAGGGAGGTTCACGAAGGAGCATGCGGGAACCATTCGGGAGCCAGATCACTCGTCCATAAAGTCATCCGTAGCGGATTCTATTGGCCAACCATCCAAGCTGATGCTAAAGCATATGTCAAAGTATGTGATCAATGTCAACGCTTTAGCAACATTCCCAGACAGCCAGCAGAATATCTCACGCCAATGATGGCCCCTTGGCCTTTCGCACAATGGGGACTTGACACTTTGGGGCCCTTTCCGACTGGAACTCGGCAAATGAAGTTTCTGGTGGTGGGAATAGATTACTTCACAAAATAGGTGGAAGCCGAACCCTTGGCCAAAATTACGCAGCAGAATGTCAAGAACTTCGTCTGGAAGAACATTGTATGCAGATTCGGAGTACCTAGGGTGCTAGTGTCTGACAATGGACGACAGTTTGACAACACACCTTTCAGGGAATTTTGTGAACAGCTTGGAATGAAGAACCATTACTCCTCACCCTCCCACCCACAGGCCAATGGCCAGGCAGAAGTAGCAAACCGATCCTTGCTGAAGATCATCAAGACTCGGCTCGAAGGGGCAAAGGGAATATGGCCGGATGAATTACCAGGTGTTTTATGGGCTTATAGAACGACAGTGAGAACTCCAATAGGAGAAACTCCTTTTAAACTAGCCTACGGAAGCGAGGCAGTTATACCAGCAGAAGTACACATGACGAGCCACAGGGTGAGGAAGTATCAAACTGAAGAAAACGAGGAACAGCTCCGTCTTAACCTTGACCTTATGGACGAGGTCAGGATGGATGCAGAACAGAGGACAGCAAGGTACAAAAATCTCATGGCAAGACAATATGACGCTATGGTGAAGCCTAGGCGTTTCAACATCGGGGATCTCGTCTTGAAGAGGGTTACCTTGGCAACAAAAAACCCGGCCTACGGGAAACTTGGCCCAAACTGGGAAGGACCTTATAGGGTTATCAACTGCAAAAGGCAAGGATCCTACTATTTGGAAGCTTTGGATGGGCGGAGGCTGAAACACCCTTGGAATGTTGAGCACCTCAGGAAGTACCATCAATAAGTGCTGACTCTTCACCAGTGTCCTTGGACGAGATATATGGACGACCAGAAGTGTTTACTACTGTCAAGTGTTTTTAAGTATTTTAATAATCCCCTAGAAAGTACATTAGTGTTTTCACTTTTGTACTATTCATGGATGAGTTGGTTTGTATTTTTAATTCAATAAGGCACTAGCTAATGAGCATGTGCCATGCCTGTGGACGAATGTTTACATAAGTTTGGATTTTCAAATATATATATGTTGTTTTCAAGTATCTTATTGGAATCCTTATATGTTCATTCAGATTGATCCGCAAAAAGAAAGCAAGCATGGACGAATGAAATCCTTGGACGCAAGGATATATCGTCCATAAGCCTTCCTCCAAAGGAAAGATGAAAAGGTCCATCCGTCCAGAAATAGGACGAGATGAAACCTAAACTGAAAATTAAGCTAAGGTCCATCCGTCCAGAAATAGGACGAGATGAAACCTAAACTGAAAATTAAGCTAAGGTCCATCCGTCCAGAAATAGGACGAGATGAAACCTAACCTGAAAATGAAACCGAGGTCCATCCGTCCAGAACATAGGACGAGATGAAACCCAAGCTAAAAATAAAGCAAAGTTTCATCCGTCCAGAACATGGGACGAGATGAAAAGGGCATACTCCTCTAGACCTCAAGACGAGATGACTTCCCGAAAGTGTTCGTCCGAGATGCGGACGAGCAAAGACTTTGAAACTAGCTTAATAATCCATTACATTGGACGAGAAATCGCTAAAAAGTCTAATCATCAAGGACGACAAAATGATCGTCCATAATTTTGGAATGATGAAAAATCTAGCCAAAAGGAATCAATTTACTTTATCTTGGTGATGTAATAAAATTCACCCCCATGCCCAAGACGAGGTGAACTGAATTCCTAGATGGACGAACTACACTGATATGAAAATAAAAATTTCATACATAAAGATGGAAACGTAAATATTCAAACACAATGGAAGTAAAAATAAAAGTATTCATTTCTTTCATGAAATTCAAAGGGTGGACAACCAACGTCCAAAAACCCTTTAGTTTTGAATATGAAAATGTATATAAAACTCGTCCATAATCCTGGACGAGATGATTGTACTTGCTTGAGCTTTAAAATAAAAGAAAAAGAAAAGGCCCAAAACAACTGGCACTTCCATGAAAAGGCAAATAAAAGTAGATTTTCTAAGGAAACAGATTTCACTTGGGCAAGCTCGTCTTAGGGTCGTCCTGAGTGACTTCAGTGTTAGCGTCGTCCATGATGTTAACGTCCTCGGAACTCGTCTGCAACACGGAACTCTCTGTAGCAAGAGGAAGCTTGAAGGAGTTGAAGTCCAAATCAGGATATGCCTCTTTGGCATCAGCACGGAAGTCTTCATAACCAGCTGCATAATGACTGTCTAGACGATTCTTATACTCGTCAGACTTCTTAAAGGCAGCAATTGCCTCTTCACGTGCCTTCTCCAAAGACGAGGTAAGCTCTGACACTTGTCCTTCGAGATGGACGATGTGGGTATCCTTCTCTAAATTGTCAGCTTTGAGCTCCTCCACATCGTTCTTCAGCTTCGTCTCGCTTCCCAGCAGACGATTAAAGTCCTCGGTCAACCTAATGACCTCCCCCTTCTTGGATAAAATCTCATGGCTCAGCTCCTTAACCTTCTCCTTGGCCGTCTTAGCATCTGAAGCAAGCTCCTTGGCTTGACAGGTTGCTGTATAAAACTTTGACATAGCCTGCATTTGGACGAAAAAGAGTTAGACATTTCATTCAAGATAAAATGTTTACACACAAGGACGAGGAATAAATTTACCTTGAAAAGGTCATGGATGCCAGAGCGTTCAAACTCCTTCACTGACATGTTGTAACATTCGTTAACTTCATGATCAGTGACGATTCCTTTGAACGTCCTCCATGCATAACCCTCGTCCAGAACCAAATTAGGTGGACGATCAGAGGACTCTGAAGGGCTTGGCTTTTGAGAAGCTTTGGGAGGTGGTGGAGGATCAGACTGGACAGGATGAACTGTTTGGACGGGCTCCACGTCCACCACAGGTTCGTCCAAGTTCACTGTTGGTGGTACGAACTTAGGAACCTTGGGAAGGGAAGTCTTACTTGACTTTTGCTTCTTGTGGCCACGACGACTGGGAAGGTCGTCTCGGTCCACAGTACTTAAGATTGGTTTAGACTTCCTCTTCCCAGCCTGGACGGAAGCCACTTTGACAGTAGGGGCAGCAGCATCCTCGTCCCCGCTAGCCACTGTTTTTTCTTTGTTTTCCCTCATCGTGCTTATCCCTATGACGAGGAAAATTAATTAAAATATATATATATATAGATAAATAAATAAAAGAAAGGAGAGCTGAAATAACAAAGTACAATGGACGACACTTACTTCGACGAGTGAGCTCTTCGTGAGCTAAGTTTTCAGCAGTTGGGACTGGACCAAGTCCCCAAGTAGCTAGACGACTAAGGGTAACTAAGTCGTGGAAAGTCCTTCCTGGGAAGGTGCGAACCACGTCTATCCGGTCCAAGAAAAACTTGTCCAAGTGTGGACGAACAACAGCTGCATCACCAAGATAAAGGGTTAGACGAGAGACAGATAAGGAATTTTAAAGGAAAAACAAGATAAAATGGAAAGAAAAACATACCCTCAGGACGAAGACGACCTAGAGGGCTGGTAAAAGGTGGGAAGAGGGGAATACCCACATCAGCTGGGTCCCCAGCCCAATTTCCAGAAATAATAAAAAATTCTTTTTTCCAAAGTCGGTCAGACGAACTACGGCCCGTTATTAAACTGTAATATGAACCTCTGGACGAGAATTGGTAGAACCCAGCAGATTTTTTGATCTCTGAGGGCTTATAGCAGTAAAGGAACTCGTCCACTGTAATTGGACGGTCCCCTTCCAATGCCTCACGCCATAATACTTGCATGGCAACAATCGTCCTCCAACCATTGGGATTGAGCTGGTTAGGCCCAATACCCAACCTTTGGAAGAGGTCTCTGCAGAAAGAGTTTAGGGGAAACCTAAGGCCTGCTAAAAGATAAGAAGCATATACCCCTAAGCCAGAGGAAGGGGAACAACACCATTCTCCAACCTTGGGTAGACGAGGGTTAAGCTCTTTAGGGATTTGATATCTATCTACAAGAGTTTTTAACTTAGCACCGTCTAAGGTGGATGTTACTTCTGGGGCACAACTATAGATTACATCTTCTTCGTCCTCTTCCTCGTCTTGAGGAGAACTAGACGGCTGTCTGGACGAACTAGCCCCAGATCCAGAAGCCGCCCTACGTCGTTGTTCCTGAAATTCCTCTAAGGGAATGCCAGGAACCCCAGACGAGTAATGCTCGTCTGAAGAATCACTACAGGACGAACTATCTACACTACCCTCACTCTCAGAGCCGTCCTGGTAGTCGTCTATCTCTCTCTCGAAACTAGAAGATGAAGACATGTTTGAAATGTAGAGGACTTAAAATGAGAGCCTAAAAATAAAAAAAAGAAAAGAGGAAATACCTGATGAAACTAGGACGAGAGCTAGACGAGAATCTTGGACGAGTTGGCAGAAGAGAGAATGAGGAAATAAGTGAGGGGCATGAAAGAGAATGCGCTATTTATAGGCCCCAGCAACAGAGTCAACGAAACGACACTCGCCATTCAGAAATTGACACGTGGCGATCCCTTTGGGAAACGAGATCGACACGACTGGCCAACCAACAGTTTCGCGACACGTGGCGTACGAAAAAGCGAAATTTTGTTAAAATCACGACAATGTCCTAGACGACCCTTTGAACAAAGGGGCAACTGATAGAGAAGTGGAAAACAATCCATCTCCAGATTGTCCAAATGGATCGTCCAGAGCCTACAGCGCAGGTTGATCCAAGAGTTTATCCAGAAGAAAGAGAAACGTCCATGAATAATAGCACCACTCCATAAGTTTAAGTCTCCCATGGACGACAGGATCGTCCATGAGGTTCGTCCATGAGAAATCGTTAAATATCCTTGGACGACTAAACCACCCTACACCAGACGGACGAAAGCTCAACACTTAGACTTTCGACAACCCGCTACTATCTCAACAAACCCTTCCGAATAAGTTAACTTCCATTAGCAGTTACCGTTTTATATCCGTTGAGGTAGTTAACTCCGGAGTTGTTGGTTTCCACAAATCCTAGGGAGGTTATTGGACAAATAACCGCCCCGGGCTCCCTATATAAGGGACCGGTCTGAACCCGACAAAGGTAAGATTTTCTCTCAGACAAATTTCCAAAACACTTGGAACTTCATTCTCTACAAGTCTAACTTCTCCATCGGAGGGGGTTCGACCGGTCTTCTCCGGTCTCCTCTTTGATCGCGTTTTCTTCCTTGCAGGCCATCAACCGTTTGAACAGCCCACCGAAGCCAGGCCATTCCACCTTACTGATTCGGAGCAATATCAGAAAATATTTAATTTTATCTCATATGTGTTTGGTTGGAAGGATGGAAAAGAAGAGAAACGGAAAACTCATTTGTTTGGTTAAAAAGAAAAATGAGATGATAGAAAATGAAGTTGTTATAGGTTTACAATTATGTCCTTATTAAATAAAACAAAAAGTAACATATTTTTTTATTAAAAAATTTTGTATAGACACTTCAAAAAAAAAAAAAATATATATATATATATATATATATTTTTTTTTTAAGAGCACAAGCTAAAAGATCCAAATTTAAAAAATAAATAAATAAAACAAATGAGAAGTAAAAAAAAAAAAAAGGACAAAAATCAAAGGAAAAAAAATAAAAGAAAGGCCAAAGAAGAAAAACTAAAATAGATGGGTAAGATCATGGTTTTTTTGTTCTTTTGTTCATTTATCTTTTCACCTCTAGTTATCTCTTCAATTTGAGGAGAAAACATTTTGGTGATCTAAAAAGAAAACACCTGACCCTATCAATCTTACATCCATTAATCCACCCAACCAAATACCCCAATAAATTCCTTCCTCTTCCCTTTTCTCTCCTATTTTTTCTATCCCCTATAAGTTTTCTTTTAAGAGGAAACTTAAAAGAATATAGATGAGAGAATACAAGAGTGGGCCTATATACATTACAAGAAGTGACCCAAGCTACTAAAAGTTATAAACTACAAAATTATAAAGTCTTATTCATAACAAAAATTTCATCTCACATAACAAGATGCTCAATTTTTGAAGTGAATTTTCCAAAAGCTAAGGGCATGTTTGGTTCACTAGTTAGTCATATCTCAATTCTCATATCTAATTTTTATATCTCAAAACTCTAATTTATATCTCATATATTAATTCCCAAATTTTCTTTTAACTCACTCTCATTGTGTTTGGCTCAAAGCTTGGCTTTAGTTTTTAGCAATTTTTAACTCAAAATGGTGGATATCACTAGTCTTATTGGTTCAGAACAGCTATAGTACTCTTGCCTTAAGAACCTGCAAACTCTTCTCTTTCCCACACTCCTCTTTCATTCCTCTCTTCCACACTCCCAAGAATAAAAATGAAATAAGGGAAGAAGCTCAACCAATGCTTCTCCTCGCCACATCAGCCAAACCCATAGATCACAATATAGCAAACAAACCCACAACCCACATGAATCAAAGAAGAGGAAGCCATTGAAACCCATAAAACCTCGTTGAGTATTCTGCCCCAAATCCAAAGATTGACGACCTTTCTCTCTCCCTAGACCAACAATCCTTTCTCTCTTCGTTGTAGTGTGGATTTCCTCAAGTGGGTTCTCTCTCTTTCTCTCTCTCTCAGTTTCTCTCGTCTAAGAGTTTGGTGGGTTTCTTACTTTTGGGTTTTGTGTGTTTTGAGGGAAGAAATTTCTGGATTTATGTGTGGATGAACATGGTTGTGGGTTTGTATTTCTGGGTTTGATCAGTACACATGTATTTATGGGTTTGCAATTTGCTGTGATATGTAATATTTGGGTGAATTCAATAAGCAAAAAAGAGACAAGTACCATGAAAATGTGAGAGTGGTGAGAAGAAAGAAAGAAGAGAAAATAAGAAAGACAAGCATGAAGTGAAGAAGAAAGAGAGAGGCGTGAACTAAAGAAGAAAGAAGGTAAAAAACAAAGAGAAAAGAAAGAAAGAAAAAGAGCATTGTCTGTCATGTGAGTGTGATGAGGCATTCCAGTAGATCTCATTATTTTCATGTATTTACTAAAATGCCAATTAACTTATAACTTGAAATTTGAAAACACAAATTCTCATCACTCTAACTCAAAATATTGAGTTAGAGTGATGAGAATTGAGTGATGAGAATCAAACCAAACAAAAATTGCATCAGTGGGGCCACGATTTCTGGGTGATGAGTGATGAAAACTGAGCAAACCAAACATAGCCTAACAAGCTAGTAAGATTCTCATTCCTCATGAGTCATAAACAAGATTCTCAATTTCTTAAGAGGCAAATTCAAAAGGGTAGAGAGTAAAGCATTAGTATTGGGTGTGCTAAAACACCCAAAATTTTATTTAGCACACCAAAGAGCAAAATAACCCCATCATCTGGTGTGCCTTTTTTTTTTTCTTTTTTTTTTGCATTAGCAAATAACAGTAGCAATATTACTTTTTTTTTTCCTTTCAACTCTCTCTCTCTCTCTCTCCAACCAAAACCACTCTCCACTCTCCTCTCTCTGATTCTCTCACTCTTTTATTGTCTCTCTCCTCTTGCATGCTATCACATGCAAATCTAGGTCACTAATGGTAGTGGTAGTGGTTTTGGTTCTAGTGGCAGCAAAGATGGTGGATCGACTTGGTTGTAGACGACTTTTAGCTTGTGATTCTAGGTGGTAGTGGTGGTGGGTTATTTTGGGTGGTGGTGGTGGTGGGTTGTTGGAATTGTGATTTTTTAAATAGAAAAAATTATGATAGGAGTTATATCAATAACTCCTCATATTTGAAAGGATAAAATTTAGCTACAAAATTGGTTGTAGTATAAGGCTATAACCTTACTCAATAAAATAAACATTACTACATATTTTGAAAATCTAACCGTTAAATTGCATGTTCTTTACACTCTTAATACACATTTAAATTTTATGTCAATTAGATATTATATACCATATGATCTATAAGATTGTATTTTATGCATAATTTTAAACCACAAAAACTTAAACAATTTATTGATGGCATAGCTATTGATCTTTAATTTTCTAAAATTTTTGCAAGAATGGAGGATATAAGAAGAAGATGTAATCCTACAGTGAAATTCTCAAAATTCACCTCCAATAAAAAGATATTGAGTAATATTGTAGTTTTAGGCTACAACCAATTTTGCAACTAAAATTTGTCCTATTTGAAAAGATCAAAACATCGTTGTATTTAAACAACTTGTGACCCAAACTTAGCCCAAACATAATTCTATTTATAAAAATAAAATTAGATTAAATTATACCCTTATAACACTTTGTTTTCTGACACAAAAATTTAACAAACACTTGGAATGAAATGAGGAAAAAATAAATAAATAAAGAATGAAGTAATCAAAAGAGTAATATAATTTAGAGTATTGTCTACTCTCTTTGATGATGTGAATTAGGGATTCCCCTCCGCCCCTTCTCCCTTATTGTAACTATCGAATTATTAAAAAAAAATGATGATGTGATTTCACTAAATTGATTCACCAATTAGAGTGTTCAATGTGTGTAATTAGAGTGTTCAATAGATAATAGTGTGATATCATTTGATTTTGAAAAATGAGAGTATCTAGAGTCCCCTATCTAATTACACATCTGCTATTGCAAGGAAGAATCCTATAAGGATGATTTTAAGAACTACCAAACCAACCCATTGAGACTGTGTGTGGTATCATTTGATTGATTTAATAAAATGTATAACTATAAAATGTTTTAGTATAATCTTTCAAAAATCACGAACTTAAAATGTAATTAGGCTGAATCATAGGAGTTAAATTATAATTTTAACAATGGGTAACCACCATCTACAATTTCACAATAATTAATAACTCTAGGATAAAGCTATCAGAATTTTGATTGGTGGATATCATACAACTACAGATTACAGCCGCAGCATGACTCTGACTTTTCATCTCTCCGTCCACCATCCCACGTGGCAGTTAGCTTCACCAAGAGAATTCTCAATCACAGAGAGATCATCAGCTGAGAGCGCTGAGAACCTTTACTGAAACTCTGTATCACTCTGATCCCAATGGCGGTCACTTCACCATTTTCAGCTTCGGTTTATCTTCGAGGACACCAATCCAACTCACACCACTTCCTCTCCTCTAAATCTCCCTTTGCTCCAGTAGTTCCAGCCAGAAAATCATTCACAGTCCTTGCTATGGCACCCAAAAAGAAGGTACTACTTTGATAATTGATTCATGTATGTTGTAATTTTATAGTTCTGTGCTATTAGATTGACACATATGCGACATTCCCTTCGCTTGGTTTGCTAAGAAAACATCATAAAGTAGAAGAAAACATTAATTGGGTCCTTCCTGTTCAACTCAAAGACTTGTTTGTATCCATCATTTTCTACCTGTTTCTTGACAACCAAACATATATAACACTTGGGTTCTTTTCTATTCTTGGCATCCAAACACAGAGTTATCTCAACTTATGCATTGTAATGATAATAGTAGTCCAAAAATAATGACAGGTGAACAAGTACGATGATAATTGGAAGAAAGAGTGGTTTGGACAAGGGATATTCTACGAAGGGTCAGAGGTAGTGGAAGTGGACGTGTTCAAGAAGCTGGAGAAGCGAAAAGTGCTGAGCAACGTTGAGAAGGCTGGCTTGCTATCCAAGGCTGAGGAACTGGGATTTACTCTCTCATCCATAGAGAAGTTGGGTGTTTTCTCCAAGGCTGAGGAGCTTGGCTTGCTCAGCTTGCTAGAGAAGGTTGCGAGCTTCTCTCCCTCGGCTCTAGCCTCGGCGGCGCTGCCAACATTTGTGGCGGCGGTGGCGGCCATCGTGTTGATTCCGGATGACTCGGTGGGGCTGGTGGCGGTGCAGGCTGTGTTGGCCGGGGCTCTTGGGGTTGGGGCTACAGGCATGATTGTTGGGTCTGTTGTATTGGATAGCTTACAAGAAGCTGATTGATTTTTTTTGGTTGGGGGCTTCTTTTTGTTTACTTGTTTGTATTTTAATTTTTAGAAGAGGGAAAATAATTTGGCATTAATCAATAAGAGAAATGTATAAATTATGATTTCCTTGTATCTTCTAAGATTTGCTAACTTTGGGGACGCAGATATGCACTAGATTAGTGAATAAAAGATTAGATATATGTAAGTAATTATCTTCTAAGATCTGCTAACTTTGGGGACGCAGATATGCACTAAAAATAAGTAATTATACCATGTTTTCTATATCTATATATAAAAAAGTGTCGCCTAAAGCAACCGTAAATTTGGTTTATTTAATTTGCACTATTTCCGCTTTCACTAGTTTGTTTTGTTTTGTTTTGTTTTAATTTTTTTTTTTTTAAGTAAAATGGCCTATTGAACACGCTTTTTATTTTTTATTAGTCACATATCCACGCGATAGGTGGGAATAAATATTTATATTTTAGTTATGGTATAATATATTGTAAGGACTCTATTTGTAACGATCCCAAACCGGTCTTGGGTTCACGCGTTAAAAGGCCCAAACAATAAAATTTGTAGAGCGTGGGTGTTCAAGAACTAGATTAACTTCTTTAAAAGTAAAAAGATTCAACCTCACGTTTATAGATGGATTAGAATCGATGTAATAATCTGTTTTTCTTTGAAACAAATATAGTTCTTTGGTTTTCAAGCTTTCTTCCTAAGTGTTCTTTGTGTTTTTTTTCTATGTTCCGATCCCTTTCTGCGTGCTTTTCTTTCATGTTATATACCGCCCTCTTCATTCCATCTTCACCACACACGTGTAGGTTGGGTTCAAGGGATCCCTTTCTGTCCCATCTAACACCTTCTAGAACTTCCTTCTAATAGCTGTAAGGCTGCTTCATCACTGTTCAGGCATCACTTCTACATTAATACGGCCAGAGAGTTGGTTGAGAGGCAATTAATGTGGAGGTAGCTATTGCCATAAATATTTGTTTACCTTCTCTCTCTTTTACCTTTGGTCCCTTATCCCACCTTTAGTGGTGACGTAACTCCGAAGTATGTTTGTAACAAGATGGCGTCCTGATCGTCCTCAGACTCATATCGCCGAGAAGGATTTTGTCCTCGAACGAATACTAAACTCACCTTTCGTGATATTCACTCTTCCTTTCGTTTGGTTACCCCAACAACCTGATATGGGCCTCCTCGGACAGATTTGTGTCCTCAAATGGGCCACAGGCCCAATTAACTTGACTTTAATAATTTCAGTGACTATTCGGCCCCCACATATATAATTTGTTCTATAAATTTTGTGGAAAATAATCTATTCATCCAAAAACTTAAATAATTTCTAAAATTATTTTTCATTAATCTATCATGAAAAATATATCATTATTTTATTATTTGGATTTAATTAATTGATATTATTCATTTTTTAGGCGGACCATATTTTGATAAACTTTGTTATCATGCGTTATATTTTCCTAATTTTTTTTCCTGTACAATTAAACTATTTGAGTTTCAAATATATTATTCAAAATTTTCATTCTCTTAAAAGGAGATTATTATATTTATAATTTTTCTTATCGTAGGTTTAGTTTTGAACTATTGATTGAGTTTTATTTACTAATATAGATACATGAGATTAGAACTATATATTTCTTAGACATTCATAAGAAACTATACCATATTATAAATTTAATATTTAAAATAATATGTAGGAAAAATGTTATACTTTATGTCTAAAATTGAACATTTTACCTATCAAAATGAAAGAAAATAATCTATATAAAAACATAAATAGAAAATGATTTAATTTTTTTTTTTTTGACTGCATACACTTTTATTTATTAAGATTTAATTGTCTTTAACTAGATTTTCATATTGCATTTTTGTTACTATGCTCCTGTTGAGCCTTCTCATCTGTCATATTATTGGCCACATCATTATTTGGATTTATTTCGATTGATATTATTCATTTTTTAGGCGGTTCATATTTTGATAAATTATGTTATCGTGCGTTATATTTTCCTATTTTTTTTTCCTATACAACTAAACTATTTGAGTTTCAAATATACTATTCAAAATTTTCATTCTCTTAAAAATGTTATTATTATATTTATAATTTTTCCTGTCGTAGGAGTAGTTTCGAACTATTGATTGAGTTTTGTTTACTAATATAGATACATGAGATTGGAATTGTATATTTCTTAAACATTCCTAATAGACTATACCATATTATAAATTTAATATATACAATAATATGTAGAAAAAAAGTAGACTTTATGTCTAAAATTGAACACTTCACCTATCGAAATGAAAGAAAATAATCTATATAAAAACATAAATAGAACATGATTTATTATTATTATCTTTTTGACTACATACACTTTTATTTATTAAGATTTAATTGCCTTTAATTGGATCTTCATATCGCCTTTTTTTTACTATGCACCTGTTGAGCCTTCTCATCCGTCACATTATTGGCTACATCATTATTCTTTTTATTATTTATTTTTTACTTTTAATTTTTTGAAAATATTAAATATATAAATATATTGGCTTTACAAATTCATCTTAGGCAATTTTAACTTTACATCTTCATTTACTTTAATTTTGATGTTATAACTAAATAATAAATCAATGAAAAATAAAAATAAAAATATTGTCTATACATATTTGTGTGGACAAAGACTCAAACTCGTATAGTGGGCTTCGGGGCTTTACTTGGGACAATTGGCAAGTCCAAGGAGAGGCAAATGGTTGTCTAAGGGATTCCTAGTTAAACTCACATAAGCAAGGAACATATGGAAGACGATCCAAGGAGGAATACCTCATCAAATGTGATGAGTGTAGCTTGAACGTGCACTCTAGCAAATAGAGGGACCCTCCAATAGGCACTAGCAATAAGAGTGTGCCTCATAAACCCGTGGGGAAGAAGGAAACGCAAAATATCCAAGGAAAGATTGCTGCTACCGCATTAAATGCATTGCAGCTACTTTTCTGGCCGCATTTATGTGGAGAGGACCTGTGAATAGTGCTGCCTTGGCCACCACAACTCACAGAATGCTGAAGAGGGGTGTCCGATGGGACAAGCACTCAAGTAGAGATCTAGATGGTCAACAAGTGTAGAACCAAGATGGCTTCAAGAAGGCTATATAATATGAGGAGTCCCTATGAGGGGAGGACGGAGAGTAGAAAGAGAACATTATAGCGATCTAAACTGTTATATTGTCCAAACGGTGATTAATACATTATCATTTTGCCTCTTCGGACCGAAAGTCTATGAATATCAACGTGTTTTATTTGTGTTTAATCGTAGTTCAGTCTAATACTAACCGTTGTCCAATTCGCTAGGATCTAGTTCTTCAACCTATTCTCTATAAATTCATTGTTTTGGGCTCGTTGGACCAAGACCCCATACCTCTTGGGTTTGGGCCCCAAATCGTGACCCTACAATATTCATCTTGGACGGTTTAATTTTAATAGTTGATAGACACATTCAAATACATAGCCAACATTGTATTTTGATATAAATTCAAAATCTCACTTCCAAAATAACAAAGTATTATGTCCAAAAAAAAAAAAAAAAAATCAAACAAAAGTTAAAAGAGGGAGAGTGAAGACTTGTGACGGAAAACTTAAAAAATCAAACACAATACCAAATTGTATTAACCCAAAATAGTATTATATAAAAAAAATACAATGATTCATCAACCTAAAGTAAGGTTGCAAAAAAGAATAAATTATATATATATATATATATATATATATAGAGAGAGAGAGAGAGAGAGAGAGAGTAATCACCTTTTTCGAAAGAGAAATAGAAAATAAAATGAGAAAAAGAAGCATCAAAATAAGAACTATAGTCATAAGTCAAAAACCAAATTATCCAAGCCATGATATATAATAGAATAACATTATATTTATGTAAACTATCTTTATATGCAATAGAATAATGTTTAACAATCATAGAAAAGAAAAAAAAAAGATAATAACTTAAAAACACAAAGACAAATTGCAACTCAAAGTAAAATTCTAAAGAACACATACATACATCAACCTAAAATAGAGATACAAAAAATAAAAAATTCACACAAAAATAAAATATGAGAGAGAGAGAGAGAGTAATAACCTTTTTCATGTGAGAAAATATGTATAGAATGGGAGAGAGAGTGTCATACTTATAGTAATAAAATGGGGATAAGAAGAGTCAAAATAAAAGGAAAAGGAAGAGATAGATGAAGAATGGCATTAAGATTGAGAGTAGTGGAGAAATGAAAAGGTAAAATGGAAGTTATGATTGAAAGTAGTGGAGAGAAATGAGAAATAGGTAGATGATGTGGTGGCTGATGTGGCTCAATAGGAGCGTAGCAACAATAAATGATATGCTTTAACTTTTAGATATATATAGATTCTTTTATATTCATATGAGCTACTCTAAAAAAATAAAATATTAACACAACAAATTGCCACAATATTTTCACAATTGTTGAGGTGTTAATTCCTTATAAACCAAAATAAAATAATAAATTATCATACTGGAACCAACCATAACTAAAAATAAAGGTATTGTGAAAAACAAAAGTGTGACATCTATAAAATTTTTCACATCACTTTCATAACAAATCATAAGTGGTAGATTGTTATTGGTTCTAATTTAAACTTACCAATTATTTTTTTGCCAACCAATAACAATCTGTAACAACATACTACTTGTAAGAGCACGTTTTGGATCCTTGGCCCAAGATATGATTGGATCCAAGCCCAATAAGCCCAATACAATGAATTTGTAGAAAGTGGGCTGGAGAACTAGGCTCTAATGAATGACTTAACAGTTAGAATGGATTTTAACAGATAATCAGACAGAAATGGACTAGATTTATCTAAGTAAATTTGTCCTCGGCACAATCCGAGGAGGTATATTCTAGTATATATTGATTGAAAATGGTTACAGATATAGTTCAAGCTGCTACACTGTTTTCTCTTACAATTTTCCAATCCCCTCCTCTCAGGGTTTTCCCTCTAATTTATATCATCTTCCTTTGAGCAGGTAAAATTTTCAGAAAAAAAAAAAAAAAAAAAAAAAAAAAAAAAAAAAAAAAAAAAAAGGGCTTGGGCCCCCTTTAGTTTTTAGTTCAAGCCCCCCTCCCAAAAATCATGAACCCCCCCCAGCCCATCATCCGGCCAGTCCAGTAGCCCATGACCCAGGTAAATCTATTAAAATTTAAAAAAAAAAAACAAAACTCAGCTCTAAAAAAAAGGGCTTGGGCCCCCCTCCCAAAAATCATGAACCCCCCAGCCCATCATCCGGCCAGTCCAACAGCCCATGACCCAAGTAAATCTATATATAAAATAAAAAATAAAAAACAAAACAAAACAAAACTCAACTCTCAGTAGTCAGTAGTCCAACATCGAATGGAGAAAGCAAAAAAAACCAAGGAAAAAAAAGAAAAAAAAGAAAGAAAAGAAAGAAAGAAAGGAAAGTAAGAGTGAGAGGTGAGACAGAGGATAGAGAGGCGGGACAGAGAGTGAGAGAGACCCACTCACCCACGCCGACGACGCCGCCGCCCATGCCCACACCGTGTCACCGTGAGTCCATTACGCCGTGACGCTTGCGAGCCCATCTTGATCTTGCTAGTTGCTACCTAGTACCCACGCCGGCGAGAGTGCGAG
Source organism: Quercus robur (assembly GCF_932294415.1). Classification (NCBI taxonomy): domain Eukaryota; kingdom Viridiplantae; phylum Streptophyta; class Magnoliopsida; order Fagales; family Fagaceae; genus Quercus; species Quercus robur. Next base: position 42,178,616 of record NC_065543.1, read on the forward strand.
ACCCACTTGCCGCCACCCACGCGAGACCCACTTGCCGTTGCCGCCGCCGCTGGTTGCTCGATCTGCCCGGCCCAGCTTCATTGCTCCAGCCTTCATAATTCACAGGTATTTACTCTTATCTTTTCCTTCAAAACCTAATAAAATGTTTGTGACTTTGTGATCTGAGAATCTGTGATTCATAGAAAGTAGAAACTGTGCTTGTGTTGTGCCTTGCAGACTTGTGTTGTGCCTTGTGAATTGACTGAGAATTTGACTCTGTGTTGTTGCTTGTGGTTTTTTTTTTTTTTTTTTTTTTTGGCTTTTTGGCTTTGTGACTCTGTCACTATGTGTTTGTGACTCTTTCTCTTGTTTATATAGATAAGAGAGATAGAGAGAGAGACAGAGAGTAGAGTTTGTAAAGATTAGTTTTTTCTTTGTTGATTGGTAGTTAGGCATAATAGGGACAAGTGGAGTTAGGCAACGGGCAAGTGACAGAAAAAACAAAGGGTAAAGTTAAGAAAAGTTTTTGTTAGTAGTGCAGGGAATAAATTTATAGTGTCGGTAATGGGATTCATTAGGTTAGTGGGTCAGTGTCAAAAAGATGAGACAATCCAAAGACATAAATAAAGGCAAACCAAACACAAAGACATAAATAAAGGCAGATCAAACACAAAAAGAAAAAAACAAATCATATATTATAGAAAATTGTCACACAATTTTAAGAAAATAACGGTGATTCTTATTTTATTTGTAGATCATGAAAAAATCAACTACAATGCTTGATTTTTTCAAAAGAAAATGTTCAAATTCTTCCGAAGTCAACGTGGGATTGCCAACAACTAATGTTGCTATTCCAATTCCAGAAAATGTGGATGCTCCAATTCTAGAAAATGTGGAGGATGCTCCAATTCTAGAAAATGTGCATTTCCCAATTCCGGAAAATGTTGATGTTCCAATTTCTCAAACACAATTTCAAAGAATCGATCTTGATTCTTTGAATTATGATCCCAGAACACGCAAACAAATATGAGAATATCATGTTAATCAACGTGATGAAATTCGATGGGCTTACATTAAAAAAGGTTTGCACCAACTTCCTCTAAAGACATACAAAAAAAGTGGAAAGCGCAATTGTAGCTTTCGAGCTTCTTGGTATGGATATCATTCAACATGGCTTGAATATTCTCCTATGACAGATGCAGCTTATTGTCTACCCTGCTTTGTCTTTAATAATCCAAATGGGATTGTGGGACAAAATACATTCACTGTTGGTGGATTTAGAAATTAGAAAAAGGTTGGGGGCAAAGATTGTTGTTTTCAAAGTCATATAGGAAAAGATCCTAACTCAACTCATAGAGTTGCCAAGCAAAAGTGTAAGAATTTGATGAACCAATGGCAGCATTTACAAAGGGTAGTTAATCATTTCACTACTAAACAAATTGCAAATAATCGGTTGCAATTGAAAGCCATAGTTTTTATTGTTCGATATCTTGCCTTTCAAGCTATAGCTTTTAGAGGTCGAGATGAAAGTTGTAGTTCATTAAATCGTGGAAACTTTTTTGAATCATTGGATATTGTGACTTTTTGGAATGAGAAGGTTGCTGAAATAATAGAAAAAACTCCCAAAAATGCAACCTACGCATCACCAAGGATTCAAAAGGAAATTCTACATGTTTTCTCAGCCAAAGTGAAGAAGGCCATTCGGGAAGAAATTGGTGATGCAAAGTTTTGCAAAATGATTGATGAAGCTCGTGATGAGTCCATGAAAGAGCAAATGGCTGTGGTTTTTAGATATGTTGATGCAGAAGGCTTTGTCAAAGAACGTTTTTTTGGACTTATTCATGTTGCTGACATTGCGGCTTTGACTCTAAAGAAAGGGATATATTCTTTGTTATCTCAACATTGCTTAGATATACAAAATATTCGAAGGTAAGGATATGATGGAGCAAGCAACATGCGAGGTATGTGGAATGTATTACAAGCTTTGATTTTGAATGATTACCCATATGCTTACTACATCTATTGTTTTGTACATCACTTACAATTGGCATTAGTAAAAGCATCAAAATAAGTTGATGCCATTAGTCATTTTTTTCTTGCATTGTTTTTCTGATCAAAACTGTTAATGCTTCATGCAAGCGCAATGATCAATTGAAAGTTGTCAATGCTAATGAAATAGCACGTTTGATTGACCTTGAAGAGCTTGAGACTGGAAGTGGACTTAATCAAATTGGCACTTTATGATGACCTGTAGAAGCACGTTGGAGTTCACATTTTAAATCAGTTTCTAGCTTATTAAGGATGTTTTGCTTCAACTATTGAAGTTTTACAAAATATAATTGATGATGTAGTTGATGGAGAACATTGGGCAGAAGCAGAGTCAGCTTATGAGGGTTTAACTTCATTTGAATTTGTCTTCCTCTTTCATCTTGAGAAGGAAACTATGGAGATTACTGATAAACTTTGTCAAGCTTTGCAAAGCCAATCTCAAGACATTTTAAATGCCATGCATTTAGTTTCATCTACTAAAGCACTTATCCAAAAATTTAGAAATGATGGATGGGATGGCTTACTCACTACTGTGATATCATTTTGTGAGAAGCATTGCATTGATGTCCTGGATATGAATGCTCGTTATGTTCCGAGGCGAGGTCGAGCTCATAATTAGCAAGATAACGTTACAATTGAACATCATTATCGAGTAAATATTTTTTATACTACAATAGATTCTCAACTACAGAAACTAAATTATCGATTTAATAAAGATGCAATGGAGTTACTTAGGCTTAGCTCAGCTTTAGAACCTCGAGAGGCATTAAAATCTTTCAGAAGTAGTGATCTTTATTTGTTGGTAGAGAATTTCTATCCACAAGATTTCACAGATTATGACAAACAAGTGTTGAAGAAGGAGCTTTATCATTTTGAGCATAATGTAGTCCAGGATCCAGAGTTCAAAGAATTGAAAAGTTTATCTGAGTTGTCTCAATAGTTAGTGAGAACTAGAAATTCAGAACACTATAAACTTGTTTATAGAATGGTGAGACTTGTGCTTACTCTTCCAGTTTCTACTGCTACTACAGAGCGAGCATTTTCAGCTATAAAAGTTGTCAAAACTAACCTTCGAAACAAAATGGAAAATGATTTTTTTACGGACTCATTGATGTTATACATTGAAAAGGATATAACTTCGACATTTAGTTTGGATTCAATCGTAGATAATTTTGAAGATTTGAAAGAGCGTCGAGTTCCATTTTCATAGATGATTGTATAAAGAAACAATAGTGTTTCGTGTCTTTTGTTTTTGTTAGTAGATGATTGTATCTTAATATATTAAGAAACAATGATTTTTGGATATTTGTCTTGGTTGATAGTTTATTAATACTATATAGATGCGTATTTGAAATTTTTTTTCGCTTATCTTCGCCCCCCCCCCCCCCCCAAACTTAAAATCCTGGGTCTGTCCCTGCTGAAAGGTCACCTTGACATTATGATATACATTTGACCTGTGTTTGGCTTATCCGAGGAGATATTCCTTCTCGGCCTACCTTCCCATTTGTAACCTACTCATGGAACTCTGAGCTTAACCCACCCACTACTATTTATTCGTCCTCGGATCACCCCACGTTCTCGGCTAAGGCCCAAGGTCCAATATATAATTTGGGCCCTTATCTCTACACTACTTATGATTTGTTGTGAAAATGTTGTGGATATAGTATTTTTCTTATGAAAATATTAAGACGTTTTGTTGCTGTCATAATATTTTTTCACAACTACTAAAGTGTCAATTTTTTACGAATCAAAATAAAATATAACAAAATTATAAAGGTATTATGACAATGTTATACCATTATATTGTGTTTCCAAAAAAAATAATTTAATTTAATTTTTTTTTTTTTTTTGTTTAGTCAACTTTGTTTAGCCAAAATTCACTATTTCATGTATTGTTTTCATGGATTGACTTTTTTTTATTATATTTTTATCTTTACGCACCATTTTAAGTAAAAACACATAGTTTTACACACACACACACACACACACACACACACACAAAACTTTGGATAAAAACACATTTTATCCTTTATGTTTGGGATAATTCATAATTTGTGCTTAAACTTTAAAATCAAGCAATTCTCCCCTTAATATTTTGGAAAATAGCAAATATGTCATATTGCTATTCTCTCAGTTAAACTCTAATGAAAGCTTATGATTCTTAAAATATTACATTGTGTAATGTTTAAAATACTCTCACTAAATTTTAACATTCCAAAAATTTTCTTCACGTATTTTGAGTTTTAGATGGTAGTAATGCTTGGAAAGTTAAAATGATGATACAAGGTGTTTTATTTATTACCTAAAGAATATTGATTTTCTAAATTTAAATCTTCGAAACTTATAATTTATTTAATGGAAAATTCGACAACACAAGCCTTTTGTTATTTATTTATTTATTTTTTCCTTTTCTTGCTTAAAATAGATAAGAGGTGCATGGAATCGATTGGTTTTGAAAATTGAATATAGCAAAGCAAATGCAAAAAGGTAAAGCTATTTTAGAATTTTCTTTTTACTAAAAATTGAATATAGCAAAGCAAGTGCAATCCGCTAAATGAGAGAATCTCGGAAGAATAAAAAAAAGTAAGAAAAGTGGAGATGCGGGGTATCGATCCCCGTACCTCTCGCATGCTAAGCGAGCGCTCTACCATCTGAGCTACATCCCCATCTGTTGATAGTCAGACAAAGCAAAAGTCTAGACTAAACGAAAACGCACACTGATGCGGGAACTTGAACGTCAGCCTCTTCTTTATCTCACCATCACTATCATTCTCTTCGTCAGTGTACCAAAAATTCCAATTTTCTATGGCACTGACATGTCCTGATGTACATCCAACCATTGCTATAAGCCTGGACTTGGTGGCTGTGGCCTATTCTTGGTTGCTGAGAATAATATAATTAAACGCATTTCAAACAAATGACACTGCCAATATATTGTCTTTTTTAATCATCCCATTTCTCTTGAAGTAACCAAAGTATTCTTTAACGTGTTTCTTGTTATTTCCCTTGTGGGGTAGTGCTAGTACACTGTTATATTTTGCTGAATTGCTTATTTTCCTGATTTTTTGCTTAGAAAAAGTTAAGAGGATGATGAAAGTAGATATTACATTGAGTTTGTCATAACTTAGGAACGAGAAGACAATACTCATCCTTAGACTTGTGTTTAACTTATACTAGAAAAAGAAAATAAATACTAAATAAACTATTTGGCTTTGTTGGGGTGAGTTGATCTTTACAAGACCTAGAACAGCATCTAACTTGTTAGAGTCGGCTCATATTTGTTTTTTGGCCAATTGGCTTTTGTGGGTTTAATAATATGTTGGGGTTGTGGGGCCCTGTAGTACGGTACGATAAAATCAAGGATATTTTGAATATTTGTACATGATAATGTTATGCTATGTATAAATATTATTATAACCCTAATTTCTCATATATTGGATTAATAGTAGCTCACTCCCTTGGATGTGGCACACACTCGAATCACATAAAATTTCTGTGTTGATTTTTCTCTTCTTTACTTTAATCTTTGCTTAAACCGATTATTCATAACATAACTCTAACATGAATTTTTCTATCCTGGAATTTGATAGTTCTCCAGGCCATTACTTCATTAGAAAATCCACAAATAACAAGCAGTATGGTAGTTGATTTGAAAAAATATTAATAATAATAATTATTCAGTTGTCTGGATAGTAGTGCTCATTAGAATAGGTTTGTTTGCCTGTAACTGAGAGTAGAGAAGAAGCAAATCCTCAACTTATTGACAAGTTTAAGCATCATTAACTCGTAGCAATAGAACTGCGTATACTAGGCCCACACAGTATTGAGCTCATACCTATTGACTCTTCTTACCTGGTGGACTTGTATGTGGACCTTATTATCTGGTCTTATGCTTCAGATAATGAGGTATGCATCTTTTGGTGTTTTTGTGTTGAACACTGGAACTAGATATTGAAAGACTGATTCCTTGCCTGATTGGTATTTATGGCAAAATTCTAACCCTCTTACCTTGTGAAGTTATGTCTAATTAAAGAGGGAAAACCAAGTTAGTCTGATGGTTTTAGAAGTGCAAAAGTGGATGATGTGAACTTGGTTTTTGACTTTAAAATGCAGCTATGGTTTTCATTTATTTCACCATTTTCAGTAATACAACAATAACATTCCATATTTGAAATTCCTCTTAAATTGGCTTCATTAAAGGATTGTGCAACTGTTGTTGTTGAGATTAACATGTTGAAGATATTAAAATTGAAGACGGGTTTCAAGTTAAACCAAAGTGGAAAACATTAAGACAGCTACATGAATGTTCAAAATAGAATTACATGTGCAACTCTAATAATATTAGTTTATATTAGTACAACATTCCATTGGGGATGAAGAATAAAACCCCAAGAATCATAATACTAGAAGTAATTAAGTTCTCTCTCTGCACCTGGGAAGGAAGACCAGATCACAAGAAATAAAGCTCACTGGATAATTAGACCTTTAATGACTCGTGCAATTAAATTTTGGCTTCAGTTATCAGGTCCCATTGATCTATACTTGTAGCGATTGGCCCAGAAGAGGTAGTGCAGGAAATTTAATCCACTTAATATACACATCAGCCAGTAAAACCTCTCAAGGTGATAATGATTCAAGTTGCTGCCAAAGAGCCATGGTGTGTGTCCATAGGCACTGGTGACATGATTGATTATGGATACAAGCACTGAGCTGAGGTAATATCCCATAGCCAGTGAGGCCCAGGAGAGAGATGTGGCTAAGGATCTCATCCTTGATGGTGCCTCAGTGAAGAAAAACTCCATCATGCCAGCCAGAGTGAAAAGGTCAGCTGATCCAAGGAACAAGTACTGCAAAGCCACCCAAAAAAATGTTATAGGTAGAGGTTCTGCAGAATTTAGTAGCCCCAGTTTGGCTGCCACCTTTTTTCGCTTTGTTTCTACCAATGCTGCCACTGCCATGGCTATGATAGAGAGGAATAGCCCTGTCCCTATTCTTTGTAAATGTGTTATCCCCATTTCAGTTTTGGTTATTTTTCTGGCAAGTGGAATGATTACATGGTTATAGATCGGAGCAAGGATCATGATAAAGAGAACAGGGAAGACAGGGAGAGAAGCTGGTGGGATCTTTGAGGAGCCAAGCTTAGTATTCATTGTAGCAGCTTGTTGGACTGAAAAGGTAGAGAGCTGAGCAAGACAGCAGTTTAGCATTATGGTAGACATGAAGATTGGGATTATCCTTAATACTACCTTGACTTCTTCTACTTCCTTGACTGTGCATTCTAGCATTGGGGGGGCATTCTGTTTGATTGCTGCTTTGTTAAGGAAGTCGAGACTTTCTGTTGGTTCTTGACTTGGCACCTTTTCTTTTCCATGACTGTCTTCTTTGTCACCTGTTTCTGTTATATAGGTTAGGCTTGAGGTTGTGATCATGACAGCATTGCTAGAATTTCTAGATTTGCATGTGTTGTAAATTGACGCAGCAAGAACCTGTTGGACAAAAATGAAAAGAGTTATCTTTTGTCAGCTCCAGCTCTACAAATTTGTAGTGCATTATACTTCAGTTGTTCTAAACTCTACCTTGAACATTGTTGTGATGGGGCTTCCTGAAGGAATTTTAGTCCTGTAAGTTGGAGAACCTAGGAGGAACACTGGAATGGACATCAGTATTGTTGCAGTAGAAATTCCAAAACCCCACTGCCAGCCTTTATTGTCTTCAATCCACACTACAAAAGTAACTGCAATTAGAGCTCCACAAGAGAGGCAGAACACATAGTAGTTAAAGTATGATGACCTCTGTTTCCTTCCTTGTGTGGTGGTCTCATCAAACTGCTCAGCTCCATGTGGTGGAAGAGAACCTTTTATCCCTCCAACACCTAGAGCCACTAGATATAGGCCTGCAAATAACATCACTGCTTCTGCACCATGAACTTCCTGGCATGGACTATTAGCGTTCACTAAGATGCATGGTGGTGGTTTCAAGGATGCAACATGAGCTTGAATTGTCAGTATTAGCAGACCCTGTTTCATTGGTCAGAGTTTGTTAATAAGACATGTAAATGTGGAATATTATTGCAGGATCTTTGGAGTAAATAAATTTTTTTCTATCATCCAATTCTCAAAGTCTATAGGGTGGACTAACCAGGGTGTGACACCAACAGTCCTCGGATTTTGCTTAATATAAGTTAATATAAATGTGTTTTAAAGAACCAAATACCCTAAAGTTGGACGGAGCCGATTTCTATTTGGTACTTGAATTTCTCTATTGCCAAATTGTTTTTTTTTTTTTTTTTTTTTTTGGGTGCTCACGGCCAAATTGGATGGTTAATTTCATTAATTATGCTTGACTTTTTTCAACTCATCACATGGTATGACAACAGTCTATTGTCCTCTTGTACTGGGCTGTACCACCTAAATGGGAGATCGATTTCTTTCCACCAATTGAAACTTCTCAAAGAACCAATGGCAGATCACCTATGGGGTCAAGCCAGGTCACAACTGAATGAGATTTGACACTATGGGAAAACGTTTTTTATTTTTTAATGTAACTCTCTAATGTCATTGTTGACTGTCTTTATGTTATATTTCCTTATTTCTGAATTCTGACATTCATATTTCAATTAAGTCATTGATGTTATTTGACGTAGATAGTAGGGGCATTAACAGGTGGGTCTAGATTTTTCCCTTTTATTTTCCAACATCATCTTTGCCATACCATTGGCACATGCATGGATGAGTTATGGTGTGGTTCATCCTGCTGTAAAATACTATTTAGATATTCAAAAAGGTGAGTCCTACCACCTATGCTTCATGCCCTACTTAAACAGTGTTGTCAAGACTCAAGAAGGACCTGACAGAGCCAACTTGGTGATCTCTTGCCTAACTCATGGAGCTAATTAGTGACAACCACCACACAACTTGAAAACAGAACTCCTATATATCATTATTTTGCTATTTTGCATGCCTGTTAGAAGCTATGAAGGTTTTGTTGGAAACTCACCATAAATTCTATTGCAGCACTAGTCAAATAGATGCGATAAGTACTGAAGAATGCATCTGCCAAAAAGCCACCAAGGAGAGCAAGGAGAAAGGCTGTTCCCATGAAATTGGTAACGTTGTTGGCAGAACTGGATGGAGAAAAATGCATGAATTTTGACATGTAGAGCACAAGATTGCTTGCATTGGCAAGGTATGCTAGGTTCTCCAATATCTCCACAACTAAGGGTTGCATTACAACAAAATCACACATAATAAGTGTTATTTGCCATGACCTCTACTTTATTAATCAATTTACATTTATATGCTACTGCAAAGAAAGAAGTTGTTTTTCTTAACATAATATTTAGGATGTTTTATTTCTCACAACTTAAGGTTTTCCCCCCTTTCTAACAACCGATTTATAATATTATAGTAACAAGCATTTGAAAGAAATATGAAAAAAATAAGTTCATTGACAAAAAAAATAATAATAATAATTCACAACTTTTTTTACAACCGTTGAATTAGCATGTTATGATTTGTGTTTAATAAAAGTGGTGTTAGTTGTAGCCTATGTGAAAATAATGTTTCACCAATCACAACTTGCCACCTTTTAGAAAAAGGCTGTGAAATTTTTGTGTCCATAACATCTGCTCAAATGAAAAATGTGCTTAGTTCAATCCAAGCTTTACTAACCCAAGACAAAGGAAGCAGCGAGCATGCCGCCATGACGACCTTTTAAAGCAGGCCTGTTCCTCCAATCCACATAGCCTTGCCAAGTGTTTAAGTGAGCTTCATCCTACAGTGATAGGCCAAATGAAAGTAGAAAACAAAACAATAAATTAAGCAAGGAAACTAAGATATAATATATGAATGAAAAAGAAGAAATTATGAATGGGAACTCCACCATCTCTTTTCTTAATACAAAGGATGGTAGTGATAGAAGACTTCAAATATTTATTTTTCTTTCCTTCAGACAGGAGAAAGGAAGGGAGGTGGGGGGGTTGGTTGGGGCCTGAATGTTGGTAGAAAGCTTGTTTGAGTACTTTTTAGTCAGATTGGGAGTGAGAAATGGATTCTTATTTATAGACAGAAAAAGTGATGGTCCAACCAAGAAGAAAGGTCTAGAATCTAGATGCCATGAAAGTGACAATTCATTTGTCAAACCCTTTTTAACTGTGGATTGTTTAGTGTTGACATTTTCTACCACACACACATAATGAGAGAGAGAGAGAGAGAGAGAGAGAGAGAGAGGTTATTATCCAGGATCTCTTTGTTATAACAAGCTATATCTGAGATGAACCAAAGTAAAATAGGGAATTATCAATTAAGTTGTCCCATGAGTATGAGTTTTGATGTTCTCATTTGTACTAATCGACTTCTAATATCTTATTGTTACTTTTGAATCAGACTGAAGATTTAATAACATATTGAAGAGTTTGAAGTTTAATACACTAGTACTTATCAAAAATAAAAGGGTGAGTGTACAAATGTAAACATCTGATTTTTCTGAAGTGCAGATATTACTTGCTAGTTGGAAACCAAATGTGGTGTAAGATGATTGCCTGAAGACCCGAATAGACCTTCACTTGTCCACACATTTAAAAGTATCAGGGAGTTCATGTCACTAGAATCAAATTCTAAAAGCAAGTGGACTGCATGATTAAATGGGGGGTCATAATGGAATAATGTACTTGAAGGCATGGGGACTGGGGATTCTAGCTTTTCAGACACGCCCCACCGCTACACTCGCATTCATTTCATAGTCACTCACACTACTAGTGGTGAGAGCACTGTGTTAACATTAATCTAAAAAGATCAGTGCTTTGTGTGCTTGAACCATTTCTTGTATTATCCTAACCTGACCTTTTCCTAACATTGAAAACATCATGCTTACACATAATAGCCATTGCTTCTGTGAAAGCATGGGCATTAGATCTTTTATGACTTGTAACAATTTATGTGACATTTGTGTTATGTTCTGGTATAGCACTCAGCTTGGATTGAATTTGCTTGGTACTACTAGAGTCATCTGATTGTGCCTACTCAGTATATGGTGCTGCACTGCTGCCCGAGAGTGCAGGTTTCCTTTCCTATCTTTAAGTCCATGTCCACAGGCCATTTAAACATGTGGATGTAATCTACACACACAACTGTGGGTGCATGGTCAATGAGATTTCGACATTGGACGGCTATATATGCCTATAAATGATGGGTCCAGCATGATTTACTCCCCCATGTGTTGCCAATTTGTCAGTACGTTATAGCTTTTCCTCATTTGAATTTGATCCAGACGACCCTAATAAAATTTGTAAATAAATAAACAGATAGGCAAACCCGCAGTTTTTACTTTTAAAAAAAACGTCGAAAACTTTGTTTGATTGGAAAAACCAATGAAGCTAGGGAGAAAGAGAAAGTACTCATCTTTTGTCATGGTGTGGTTGCAACTTGCATGAATGAGAACATTCTAACCATGGATGAGAATGCAAGTTGTCTAAGTAAATGATGGAAGTTTATGGATTACTTCAGGTTGAGTTATTGTCTTTTTGTGATGATCATGATATAGAACATAATGTAAGTTCTAATTTGGCTACACTCACGCTCTGGAAAGCTTATCTGAAAATTCCACTTATGTGGTTGATAGGTTTTCTTACGCCAAGAAAGTTAAAGCTAAAGCCAACTAATTTCAAAATCCATTAAAGTAAGGTTTTGGTTCTTTGTTCCTGAAGAATGTAGACTCCCCCCAAATAGATCCGTGGTAGGGAATATGAATGCTTGCAATAATTCCTTAAACTTAAGAATATTGGCTTGCTATCTCTCTCATTAAAGTTTCTTGATAATCTAGACAATCAAAACCACTATAGTTAGAACACATAAAAATTTACAACTTTCTCAAATTAACTTTACCACCTCAAGGTCCATCACAGTTTGCAATTTTTTGTTTTTGTTTTAATGACTTCTATATTAAGTGGTAGGCTAATTTGAGAATATTTCTAAGTTATGGTATTCTTATAATGTCTCCAAGGAAATATTTGTATTTTTATTAATTGGATTTTGTTTTCTCAAAATGTGTTCAAAACAGTTTGGCTCATTTGGGGGGTCAAATCGGTTTTGAATTTGATGAGTAGTTTTTTTTTTTTTTTTTTTTTTTTTTTTTTTTATTTAATCCAAAATTCTGTCAATAAAGCTAAAAATTTTAAGTTACTAGGGTCAATGCTAATTGGCCCATTTCTTGACCAAACTTTAATTTAACGATCCAGATTGGGCCTATTGTTTTTAAGTTAGGTTTTGATTCTTTATTCCTGAAGATTTAGGCCTTGTTTGGTTGCTAAGTGAATGTTGACTTATCACTCATCATTTAAATCTCATCACCTTATCACTCATTTCTCATAACTCAAAAATTCTGAAAACACTCCCACCCTTGTTTGGCAACCAAACCCACTTCTATTTTTTGCCTAAAGAAGAAAAAGAAATCATAGTGTTTTGAGGGAGAGAGCCCCGCCGGCCACAGATCAAGCCTCCCTTGGATCAAGCCTCTCTTCAGTCAGCAACTTCCTCAGCTGGATGGGCTCTCTTCGGCTAGCCATATGCTTCGGATGCAACAGATTTTTAAGAGGAAGAGAAGTGAAAGGAGGAAGAAAGAAGTTTATGGAAGAGTAAAGGAAAAAAAAGAAGAAGGTTTGAAAAAAAAAAAAGAAACAAAGAAAAAGAAAGGAAAAAAAGCCAACGGTAATAAGAAGTAGATGTGACAATACACTACCATTGGGGGCCACCAGTGCACCATAATTACACTTTTGCCACTGAGTTAACAAACCCATAACTTGAAAACAAGCTTGGGCTGTTTCCAAAATTGGTAACCCATATCTCAAAAAACTAAATTTTGTTAATTGAGTGAACTGATCCAAAATCATCCAAACAATGTTTATATATGTGGGTTCCACGGATTTTGGGTTATGAGTTAACAAAACTAAGTTTTGTTAACTCAATTTTGCAAAATCCAAACAAGGCCTTAGACTCCCCCAAATAGATTTGTGGCAATGGGAATATGAATGCTTGCAATAGTCCCTTCAATTTAAGAATATTCGCTTGCTATCTCTCTCATTAAAGTTTCTTGATAATCTAGACAACTAAAACCACTATAGTTAGAATACATAAAAATTCATAACTTTCTCAAATTAACTTTACAACCTTACAAATGGGTCCATCACAGTTTATAATTTTTTTTTAATGACTTATATATTAAGTGACTAGGTTAATTTGAGAATGTTGTGAAATTGTGGTGTTCTTATCAATGACTCCAAGGAAATATTTGTGTTTTTACTAATTGGATTTTGTTTTCTTAAAACGTGTTCTAAACGGTTTGGCCAATTTAGTTGGTCATTTTTTTTTTTTTAATCCAAAACTCCATTAGTAAAACTAGAATTTTTAAGCTGCTAGGCCCGATGCTTATTGGCCCATTTCTTGACCAACTTTAACATATCGATCCCGATTGGGCCGATTGTTTTTACGAATTGATAACAACCCTAAAGAAGCCTATTAATTGACAATGGCCACCAAATTGCTTCTTTTTCTTTTCTGGGTACCGGGTTTCCATTTTTTTTTTTTAATATAATTGTTTTATGGGTAAAGAATTGCCTATGGGTTGACCGAATAACATTACTTCAAAATTTGAATGGGCTAGCATTGTGGCTACCCATTATATCGGACTTCGGGCTATATGAAAAATCATCATTTGAGCCTATCGTCTTACTTTACATATGTAAAAATGTAAACAAATAAAACGTAAAATGCATCATTATAGCATTGCACCTGACCGAAGCCTCCACGCCTGTAACTTGTTTATAAGGAAAAAAATATGTAGTAGAAATAAAAATTGATGCTAAAGTAATTCATGACTGGGTTAATACTACTCTCAAAAACAATTTTCACCATGCATGTTTTATATTGGATTGCAACTTTGCAACAAGATTCTCAAACAAATTCCTCAGATGAAAATGAGACGCTTTCATGACGCGAGCAAATGTGCTGATATCTTGACTAGAAAATGAACTAATCTTTAGTAAGAATTAGTTGTTTTTAATAATCCTCTTGAGCACATTTGTATTTTGCTTGTACTATGACAAATAATATTGGTATGTACTATGAGTCTATGAGAGGCTTTTGCTAGTCCTCTTTTCGCCCCAAAAAAAAGAAAAGAAAAAAGATAAGTCAATTTCATTGGTAGACTATCCCACATTATATTGAAAATATAGTATATAATTTTGAGTTTTACATTTACATACATTTTTTCTGCTGTGGCTTACTGCCAAACTTCTTCTATCATTTCTGAATTATTTATAGAGACAGAAATGCAAGGGTTCAGCAGTTAAGGGTTTTTTACAATTAGATTAAACTAATTAAATCGATTTAGATGCACGAAGATATTTCGCATTTACACATTTTAGGAACTTATCGATATGGGACACAACCTTAAAAGAAGTCCAGTTTGTTTTGACCATGGAAGCATGGACCATTCGTAAGAGATCGAGAGAGTAAGTTTAGGGTCATGGCCAGTGGGCAATAGAAGTGTAGGTTTGTGAATCTATAGTCCACTAGTAAAGCATTGGGTTAGGGGGACCAAATTTTCCTCTAATTTTTTTTTTTTTTTTTTTTTTTTGGAAACCTATTATTTGATTATTTCTCATGGTCACCATCTTCTAGACGACAATTACTTCACCATAGATCAACTCATTTCCGTTTAGAGATCCAAGGGAGTATGCTTACCCAATAAAACTTAATATTATTGGAAAATTATTGTTTCACACTTTCTAATGTGAAATATTTCACACAATATACACACTTTCATACTTGGTGTTCACATATTACAAATAAAGTAAAAGAATGTGATTTGTAGGGTTGATTAGTGGTTGCTAGTGGTTTTAGGTTAGTTGGGTTTGAATGTCTTGGGATTGTTTTTGTGATATTTTGGGTTAAAGTTAGGAAAAGAAGTCGGAGATGAACTTGGAGCTTTTGCTTTATAGTAATGAGGAAACTTCTATTGGGAATCACAATTTGATTCCTAAAACCACTCTAAAAATAGGAATGCATGGTACAGTGTCAATGCCATAAAAGATTTAAGTGTATCTTTCTTGCCATCAATTGATTTTGAAGTGAAATGGTACAACTCACGGTCTGATAAATGATATTAGAGCCAAGGTCATAGATTTGAGTTACAAGAGTGTCATCGTGAGAAAGAGATTGTCGGGGGATTACAATTTGACTTTCTACAACTACTTTGAAAGCAGGCTTGCGAAGTGCAATATTGAATACCATAAAAAGATTTGAGTATGTTTTTCTCATTACCAATTAATTTTGAGGTGGAGTGGCATAGTTCACAGTCCGATAAGCTTAAAAGCTAACTGAAGCTGTTGGTTTTGTTTGTGTAGAATTTAAATTATTGATTATATGTTGTCCTCAATGAAATGCCTATTATGTGTTCATGCATATTTCTTATTTATAGACAATATGAAATTAAGTTTTGATTTTCTTGTTGTGGACAATTTTTTAGGAAATCAAATTTGCATTTACAATAAACACATCATTGGAATCCTTTTATTAGTAGGAGAACCAACTTAATGAAGAAACGTGATTTTCATTATATATTTTTGCTCTTAGAATATCGTCAAGGAACAAAGAGAAAGGTATTTTGATTTCTTAAATAGTTGTTTTTTTTAATGTTTTATTTTTTTTTAATGGTGGGCACATAATAAGTGAATTATGGACAAAATGATACTTTTTAAATCAAAAATGGAAAAGGGCAACCCAAGCCATAAATGGGTCATGTGCAATTTGTTTATAAAGTATTTAATGTTGTATTTTATCTTGATTGTCAAGTCAACACTCAAAATGAAAGGCTCTTGCAGTAAAATTTATAATATTTATAATATTAGTAATTTAAATTAATTAATAGACGCAAGCTTTTTTTGCAGAATGCAATGATCTAAAGATTCTAAACAGATGCCCGAAATTGATCAAATCATTGCACTTGACCTACGATGCATGTGTCTGTAACTCTTGTATGGCATGAATATTGTACAAAATTAATTTGCATGTCATTGGTGAACCTAACTTCTAACTTCCTATTTCCATTGTGTCATGATCATTGGGGGATTTTGATTTTTGAGGCATATTCGAACGAATTAAAAATAGAAAAAGAAGTGATTTTTATTTTAATTAAAAGCAACATGTAAGTTAGACCCAAAAAAAAAAAAAGCAGCATGTAAGTTATGACGAATGAAAGTTATTCCAATAGTGGGAATTGTATTCCTGTGAGATTTTAATAGGATTTCTGATAAAATTCTTACACAAATTCCCTGAAAGTGACAATCTATTTTGTGAAAGTACATGTATTTTTCTAAACTTAAGAACTAAGAACGAAATTATTTTAGTTGGATTTTCTAGAATGTAGTATGTTTTTGAGATTCGAATGTTTGAAGGTAATTCAGATTGAATGAACCAACCAACCCTTATCGTGCTTGAGCTCCTGTGTGGTCACTATCAAGGTCTCCATAGACAATGAAAGTTTGTATGTGCTGTTTGAGATTTTTTTGAAATTCTATTCCTAAAAGAGGAAAAAGTTTAAACCACCAAACCTGGTTTAGAGGAAACTTCCTTCAATCAATTACGTGGCAATTATAATTAAGAAGACTATTTACATGTATTTTTAGTTTTATATATATATATATATATATGACTTTTTTAATGAGTTATATAACATATTTAAATAATACATATGAATAGTTTTATAAATTGTTATATTGTTCGTTAGAGGAAATTCTTTCAAACTAGTTTACAGAAAATCTTGTTCTGCGATTAACTATTGTATAGGCAAGAACTTGTTCATTATGCTAGTCTGGTCCATTGAGTTTCAATAATGTTCTATGTACAAGCAAGTTGGCTGTTAAAGCAATTATACACGAGAGAAATGCAATTCTAACATGCAATTATAATCTAGAAAGCAAGTTGATTTTGATTGCCAAGTGGCTACCAATTTGAAGTGAACAGAACAAGCTGAAAGTAAGACCCGGAAGTTATAATCTATGAAAGAAGAAATTGATGTATATATGTATACTGCTTACAATAAATGGGGTGGGAGAATTCCAACTCTAGTTTTTTCAATGAGTAAAATTGAACAATACATTATTGTCACACTTAGGTGAAAGATGTCAACTTAGGTTGTCTCCCATATCTATTTTTTCTTCATCAAAAAAAAAAAAAAAAAAAAAAAAAAGCATTGAAGAAATGCAAAAATGCAATGTAAGTGTGGGTTTGGATACAAGTCCACGTCCACGTTTGGCACTGTAGTGCGTTTTCAGCTTTTTTTTTTTTTCCTAGCCGCAGTTGTTGACCAAGTCTTCTGTGAACAGTGCACGGGTGCACTGTTCACGGACTCACAAACTTCACTTTTCAGCCACTTTTTCATTAAAAATGGGTCTCACTGCACTATTTATACATTTAAAAATTATTTTGTTACAGTGTTTTCAGTTTTCAGTTTTTAGTTTCAGCAAAATAAGTTCTATCCAAACGGACCCTAAGAGCATTCCCATCAAGGGAGTCAAAATTTTTAGCATCCATTTCAAAACACTACTTTTTAGCTTTTAGAACCTCACTTTATAATACATCATACATCAAAGATTCTATATTTTTTACCACTTCATTTAAATATTATTTTTTTATTCTCTATATGTTTCTTTCTCTCTTCTTATCTGTGTCTCTCCATTTCTTTAAAAACCCACCACTTTCTTTGCAAACCCACACCCACAGTTAGCCACTGCCGACCACCACCATTGAAAACAAAAAATAAAAAATAAAACCACCTGTTGATGCCACAACAGCTACAACAATTGCCACTGTCACCACCACCCATAACCATGACCACCAACCACCAAAATTATAACCAAATCACAAACTCAAACCCACAACCTCATCACCATTCACCACCAACGATCGGAAAAAGAAAAAGAAAAACAACCCTCCAAAATCACAACCAAATCACAAATCCATAACCTCATCACCACCAACAATCGGAAAAAGAAAAAGAAAAACAACCCACCAAAATCACAAATCCAAACCCACAATCTCAACACCGATGCCCACGTCGGTCAGAGACCCATGAACCCAGACCCACAAAATCAAATCACCCCGCAGTTAAGTTCTACCTCCATATCGGCGGCAACACTTCAAGGCGAAGTAGATTTTGTGCCCAATGGCGTTTGGGCTTTGAAGTTCCCAACCGACAAACCTTGGAGGGGAGGAGCTCAAACCATGAAATAGAGAGAAATAGAAGCTACGGGAAAGAGAGAAGAAGAAAGTGAGAGAGGATAGAGAAGAAAGAAGAGAAAAATAAAAAATGAAAGAGAAAAAGTGACCGTTGGGAATAAAAAAATAATATTTGGTTTAACATTTATGCTACAGTGAGTTGTTATTGATAACAGCTCATTGTAGCTATGTCAAAATTTTTGGCATTTGAAATCTTTGATGTAAGGGTTATTTTTGTGTGTTGGTGGTAAAATTTAGTTTTTAGCATTTTTAGCATCCTTAATGGGAATGCTCTAAGGGAATTTAAGCTTATAATAGCTTTGATGTGTGAGGGTTACAATTTTCTAGGGGTCTGTTTGGATATCACTTATTGCTGAAAATTGAAAATACTGTAGCAAAATAATTTTTAAATGTGTGAATATGAATTGTGAAACTCAGTTTTAAAGTTTTTTTTTGTTTAAAAAAGTATTTGCGGGTCTCGTGAATAGTACACGAGACTTACTGTTTTTCAAAAAAACATAGGAACGCACGTTTTCCGTGCATTCCAAACACACACTAGATAGGTTTGCTAAGTTTAAACATTTTAAAGCATTAATTAACCATTTTCAATTTCATGTATGTGGCAAAGAAGAGGAACAAGTTGGAATTCTCAGCGTCATAATCAAGCTTAATATGTAAAGGAGAGGGGGCATAGAACCTTTATACTTGAACGCTCATTGTGTTGATGGGCAATGAACATTGAACAGATCCCCCCATTTGAATTGGTCCAATAAAAAGGGGACCTTTGCCCTGTAGCTTTGGACCATTGTTTCATGCTTTAGTTTGAGTGCTACGGAAACGATAGAGGCAATCACATATATGCACACACACTGATGCTGTTGTCGATTACTGCTAAAAAATAACCTAAACAGGAAAAAACTTTTAAAGCATTGGACCACTATTTTTCATTTGTGAAATCAAACCTACACCACTGCAGCAGAACCTATATTACATATCCTTCTCACGGTATCAATCAATGGTGGAGCTGGATGCTTCATCTATGGTCCAACTGTGAACCTCTCTCTGAACTCTTACAAATATCTTTGCTAGGCCCCCTTTGTAAATCATTGTTGGTGCATCGAATTCGAATCCCAGATATCTTCATGGAAGTAGATTAATATATAGAGATGCTTTTAATTTGGATAAAGGAGCACACAACAAAATGAATTCCTTGTTTTTGATAGGCAGCCTTTTTTACTTATGTCACTTCTTCAATTAGATTGTTCAGATAATATTTGTGTTCAACCATTTCTATTAATTGTCATGGCCAGTACATTCCTTTTTTCACCAAAAGAGAAAATTAAAAAAAAAATCAGAAGTATCACTTTCTTTTTCTTTTTCGATAAGCATATCACTTTCTTTTTTACCCCTTTATTAAGTTTAATGTTCAAATTTTAAAATATCACCTTTTTCAATTTGTACTCCAATTATGCAGTAAAAACAAACACACACATATAATTCAACCGTTTTTGTTGCACCCTTTTAATAGTGATAGCAACCGTTACAACAAAAACCTAATATATATTTTCACTGCCTTGTAATTGGAGTGGCAATATGCAATTGATAGTTTGATCTTAAGGTCTGTTTGGTTTGAAGAATAGAAAATAGGAAGGAAGTAAAAAAGTGGATAAATAAAAAATATTTAGTTTTTCCTTTGCGTATTTGGATGAGGGAGTGGAAAAGTGGAGAGATGGAAAACTCTTTTACTTGGTTGAGTAGAAAAGTGAGAAGATAAAAAATATAGTTTGTATAAATTTACTCTCATGCCTCTAATACATAAAAAAAACAACTTTTTTAATAGTTTATAAAAATTAATTTTTTTTAAGTACTACAAACTTACAAACTAACACAGCTAATAAAGCATCTAGCAAAAAAAAAAAAGTTGTGTTTGATATGAAAAAAAAAAAAAAAAAGAGAGAGAGAGAGAGAGAGAGAGAGAGAGAGAGAGAGAGAGAGCCAACCAACGTGGTACAGTGAAAAAAATAAAAACAAAAACAAAAACAAACAAAAGAGGTAGCAGCAATAAGCACGAACATTTCCTAAAAAAAGAAAAATAAAAAAGCAACATTAATAAATAAAGGGGAGGATAGATGGATAATTTCATATCAAATTCACTCTCTCCACACTTGTCTCTCTAATTTTCTCCCCAAATTAGGGAGAAAACTTTTTCTTCTTAAATGGTGGGTCTCAGGGGAGAAAACTCTCCCAACCCAATTTTCTCCTCTCACCTTTTTCCTCCCATTTTCTCTCTCCCTCTATCATTTCACCTCCAACCCAACATACCAAGGATCCAAGTCCCTCCCCATCTCCCTAACTATATTAGAAGTGCCCTTTAATCTTTTCTCTTTCATTTGAAAATTTTGTTTTATAATTAAATTAAAGCTCCCTTTTCTTTTATTAATAAAATTGTTTTTCTTTTAAGAAATCAACTTGTTTTCTAAAAAATTGACTCACGTTTAGTTGCGATTAAAAAAAAATGCCAAAAAGCATTTTCAATTATTTGCCTTATACGAAAAAATCATTAATATTTATTATTGTTCTAAATAATTATATGAGCAAAAGTTTTCAAACATGAAAACAAAACCAAATGGGGAAAATTTTCCTAATTTGGGACTATTTGGGATCATCATTGGGGAAAAACAAACCCCTAAATTCAAAACCTAGGTGAAAATTAACTGAAAAAGCAATGGGCAAGAAAAAAAAAAATGTCATATAAAGAAAAGGTCAACGAGAGTCAACAACCAATCAATGCTCACTCTATGGACAGAGAAAGGGGTGAAAAGAGAGAAATTATCATTGGGCAAGTTTTTATGGTGTAGAGTTTATTTGTTCATGGTCAATTGAAAAATGCTTGAGATAATTTTTTCTTTTTCTTTTTTAAATTACAAACTATTGATGTAGTAAGTAGATACTAGTAAGTAAAAAAGTGATATAAATAATAGATCCAATAAAAATTTGCCACAACAACATTTTGTAAAAATGTTATAAAATAATTTTTAGTTATAGCATCACTCGTGGTCTATTAAGTATATAACGTCCCAAAAAATGTTTTAATGCTTTTCCCTTTATTATTACTTTTTGTTCACACATAAATTTTTTATAAAGTCTTAGATTTTCTACAGTGTCAACCACTAGAAAATTCAAAATATTATTACATAAGTGATGATTAAATTAGTCATTTGATGAATATGTTACAAATTTATAATAAATATACATTTTATATATGTGTATATATATATATATATATATATATATTTCTATAAATTTTATTAAGTATATGTGTATCATACAATACATGATACAATTTATAGTACCAACAAAATTGTAGGGGGACAAGGATCGAAAGCCTTTAATAAAGAAAATAAGGGCATTTCCAAGGAGGAGAACTTCACAGAGATGACTTATTTAACTAATGAGGAGTTCGGGATGTTGCCGTTGATGAAGATGTCGAGGGCTTCTACTTAACCTCAGAAGGCCGAGAATTAGGAATGAAGGGAGCGTGCAATCCCAAGGGGGACAAAGGTAACTTGGTATTGAACAAGGAAGAGAAGAAAAAGGAAGGACAAGGCAGCCATCCCCTCCGCATTAAATGCACTACAACCACTTAGTTGGCCATACTAATGGGAAAATGACCATGAACAGTGTTCCTCACAGCTCGTATTTTGGAGTAAAAACCTTCTAGTAATGTCTTGATGGGACAAGTATCAAGAAAGTATGATCACAACCCTCCAAATGTAAGATCCAGATGCATCCTTGCTAAGTTATATAAAGCCAAAAAGCACTTGGATCAAGAAGGATGTGAAAAGGAGGAGAGAAAACAAAAAGGGAGAAATACCATCCAACTGTACCTCCCTCCTTGGACTGAACCCGAGAACGAATACTTAGCCAATTTTCAAGCTATTTCCAGTTGAATGTTACCACTTCACATATAGTTTTTGGTCTTTCTTTCATCTCCTGTTACATAATAGGTACTTAAACATTGACCTTGCATCCCATCTCTAAAAATTAATTGTGTGAGTGAATAGTAACTGGATTAAAACCAACCTTAGTCATTCGATCTACTTTTCGCCCCCCATAAAAACAAAATTAAAATTCAATTCACAGTATAATTCACATTTTGACAACTATAACTAGAATCAAGCTTCAAGGAAATGCTAGTGGCGACTGGCGAGAGTGACACAAGTTACAATTGCCTTTAGGAATGGTCGCAATAGAGCTTTAAGATTATTAGGTAGGTGATGATACCGAAAACAATACCACCAATGAGTCGCACGCTCCTCACTCGATCGCAAATGGCACCTGCACAACGAAAAGGAATAACCTAGCAGAGAGCACCGGTGTGGTACCGGCCAAACACCCTCCGAAGGTCAAGTTAGAACTATTCTCACTGCTCTAGAGTGCTAGAGAGGGTAAAATTACGCGTACCTTGGATCACGAGGGTGTTAAGGTTTTTATAGTAGCAAGGGTCATCCCCTATTCCCTTGGAGTAGAAGTCTTTTCCTTATAGGAGTCCTTTTAGGCGTATTTTTCGGGATCCTTTCCTTATAGGGGTTTCTTGAATATTCTATAACGTGGAAAACAAGCCAATCCCTTACTCGTAGCGTGGGGAACAAGTCATATTACCTGGTCCGTCAGCATTAATTCATTTCTTTCAGTTTTTAGGGCGTCAACAATTAAGACCGTCACACTTGGAGACCGTCTGCTAGGGCTCCGTCTGCTTATGTATGGAAGGTCGCGCAGAACCGTCAGTCTGAGGCTAGACTCTTTTTATCCTTATCAGTAGGGAAAATGAAATGGTGATGCAGAAGGATAAGGAGAATGAGAAGAAGTCTTGTTTCCAAAGCTTCAAATTTGGGAACTTCAAAAAAAAAAAAAAAAAAACCTTAGGCTTCCTTATTTTTTCACGTTTTGGTGGAGGAAATTAAGGCACGTGCAATCCACATGTTGTCTTTGTTAGTAAATGGATCGAACATTACTTGAACTTGGGTCTATTGAGTACAAAGTACAAACACAAAATTGTTGTATCAAATTGGCGAAATAACATTTTAGAAGGTTTTAATACAACAACATAAAAAGTTTAGAAGGATGTTAATGGAATTTGACTAATTTTCTATATTGATCTTGATGCAAATATTAATGACATTACCCATCAAATTGAGGTGTGATTCTTAAATATGAATTTTTCGAATGCCAGATCTACTACTAATACCTTATAGTTTTCTGTAATTGAATAATTTTATCTTATTAGTTATTTCCTTGTTTTTGTTTACCTAACATGTTATAGATTATTCTTATATATCTATGCATTTGGGTATGGTCTCTTTAGTGCATTATCACACCGAGTTAACTCAATCTATCGAAAATGAGTAAGGATCATAAGAATAATAAATTGTTTTAAGGGTCCAATTAACAAATTAGAGCATTTATTAGTGGACAATTTTAAGAAAGTTTTGATATCACTTTTATTAAAAGTATAAAAAGTTGTAAAAAAAAAAATTAGCTACTTTTTTCTTTACCCATAAAAAACTTTTAAAATACTCTATAAATCAATACCCTTAGAACATTCATTAACTTTTTCTCCTTATTTTAATTTGACTCATTTATTTTTCTCAATTTTGTTTTAACTCTTACAAGCATAGGTTAAATCTGATCATGTTTTACTTGAATTGATCATTTGCCGAGTGTACTTAAAGGGCAAGGTGGACAAATCTCACCAACTTAAGACACTATACCCGAGTCAAGTTTTATCTCAAAATTCCAAATGAAATCCAATGCAATAGTTACTATGCAATTACACTTTCAATGATTGAGATAAGTTTTTTTTTAATCATCTTTAATCTCAATTCTCGATCAAAATTTTTTTAACATTCTATTTTTAACTTTGCAATACCCCCAACGAGTCCAAATCCGTAGAAATCCCAACTATCCAAGCTACTGCTAATAAGACCAAACGACAAAAAAGAAACAAATTAATTATGTCATATATCCAACTATACAAGCTACTTTGAGGCCCAGCCAAGACCATACAAATTAAGCAGTAGTATTTTTTTATTAACAAAAATAAAAATAAAAAAAAATCTTGTGAAGCGACAGGGTGGGACCCACACTTAAATCGACGTGGTCCAATGAGGACCCGACGTGTTGGAACCCGAGCCGAGTTTTTAGTGGTGGGAACGTGGACTGTTCTAGCTAATTCTGACGGGAAGGTGACCAAAGTCAGAAGAACTGTTATCTTACCTGTTCACTCGTTTATTAGCCCTTCATTCTAGAGATCGTCACAGTCCGTCGCTCAACTCAACTCCGAAAGCGACTGATTGGACACGATTCCTTTGTTTTCTTTCCCTTCTTTTCTTTGCCTCGTTGTCATGTACCCATCCGTTAATACGGATATACCCCCTCTCTCCTTCACTTACCAAATTACCCCTACTATCTTTCTACCTAATTTGATGGCCATTTCCATTTGGCCCCTAATTTATTTTATTTTATGTTGAAAAATATTAAAATCATTTTTAAGTATATTCTTGTCCAATACATTTATAATAATTTAAAAAAAAAACTTATTTTTATTGAATCATTTCATTTGAAAAAAAAATGAAGTTTTATTGTGGTTCTGACTAGTTTAGCAAAATCTTTTTGATAATTAAATAAGAAATTTGAAGTTTAAATTTCATCTACAACAAAAATTAATGGCGAAAAACACATTTTGGTCCCTATATTTTGACCTGATTCCCGTTTTAGTCCCTAAATATTTTTTTTACCGCTTTTAGTCCCTCTCCAGAAAAACGGTTCCATTTTAGTCCCTGCCGTTACATCAGAAACGGATATTGCTGACGTCGCAAACGGCAAAGTCAAAAAATAATAAACTAATGTCCACGTGGCCTAAATTAATAATAAAAAATATTTTTTAATGCCACGTCAGAAATTTCTTTTAAAAAATTAAATTTAAAGAAAAACCTTAAATCTAATTAATTTAAAATTTTAATTAAAATTTTCTTTTCTTAATATTCATGTTCTTCAACTTGTTCTTCAGGTTCTTCAGAGACCAAAATCACAAACCCAGAAAATAAGAACACAAAATTAAACTTCAGACCCACATCAAATTAAACATGAAAACAAAATTTAAAACCCAAAAAATTTGAACAAGAAATTGAAACCCAGCCATCAAGAAGAAGAAATTGAAATTAAACAAAACCCTAACTTTATTCATCAGATCTGAGCTCTGAAAAATCACCTCTGTGGATCCCAATTCCACAGACGACGAAGCTTTGTTCTTGGCTTTGGATTTGGACTTATCGTCCTCGCCTTTGTAGTACCCATCACCCCAACCCAAAATAGAGACACCGTTGGAATAGTCGTAGGAGCTCTGCCAAAAGATAGCGTAGGTCCAACTCTTGCGAGCACCTTCGATTAAAGCTTGGAGGCGTTGTTAGAGCGTTTCTTGGTTGAAGAGAGCAACGGAGGGCTGTGATTGAGAGACAGTAGGCATGGGTGTGGGTGTTGAGGTCGAAGCTGCAGAAGATATCTAGTGATGGAGTTGAGGTTGTTGCTGCTAGAAAGGAGGTGGTGGCCAAAAATTTGAGAGATCGGAACTCATGAAATTTCTGGGTTTTATGTGTGTTTGTTTCCCAAGGAAATTTCTGGGTTTATGGGTTTGCTAGAGATTGGGTTAGTTACTGTGTTTATGGGTTTGTTTCTTGGATTTATTTTTTGTTTTTCTAGATTTGATGGAGATTGGGTTTGGTTGCTGGATTTGGATTTGGCGTTTGCTAGAGATTGGTTTGGTTGCTTCTTGGATTTGGACAGAACATGAATAAAATTTCCTGTTAGTATTTAATTTAATTTTTTTTTTCTTTTTTTGTTTGTGTTCTTCTGATATGGGTTTAGTTCTTGGTTGCTGGGTTTGGTCTCTGAAGAACATGAAGAACAAGTTGAAGAACATGAATATTAAGAAAAGAAAATTTTAATTAAAATTTTAAATTAATTAGATTTAAGGTTTTTCTTTAAATTTAATTTTTTTAAAGAAATTTATGACGTGGCATTAAAAAATATTTTTTATTATTAATTTAGACCACGTGGACATTAGTTTATTATTTTTTAACTTTGCCGTTTGCCACGTCAGCAATATCCGTTTCTGATATAACGGCAGGGACTAAAATGGAACCGTTTTTCTAGAGAGGGACTAAAAGCGGTAAAAAAAAAACTTAGGGACTAAAACGGGAATCAGGTAAAAATGTTGGGACCAAAATGTGTTTTTCGCCAAAATTAATTTGTATCGTATCTGATAATAAGAACAGTTATAATAGAACATATATTATAGATTGAAATTATATGCTATGTATTAAACAATAAAATTAGAGTTGTATTAAAAATTAAACTCTAAAATTAAAAACATATTCACATATTGATACTAAAAAAGTTATATTTAATTCGTTCCTTACTAATATTAAAGTGCAATCACTATTATGGATTTGAGTTATGTTACTATCAAAACAAATTATTACAACAATTGAAGTGTCAAATTTTTATAGGTCAAAATAAAATAATAAATTGGGACCTATTATAATTAAAAACAAGAGTTTTGTAAAAATATTGTGAGATTTTGTTGTATTTATAAAATTTCTCTATGGATTTAGATGCAATATGATGCCATTTTAGTGTCTTGCTTACAATTATTCTTGTATTAAACTTGTACACATAAAAATTGAAAATAACTAGTTGTGATGTAAGACTTACGTACTCTTACTCCAAGATCTAACTCAAATATATGTTTTAATTATTCATATCATATACTAAACTTAAAATTTTGCAAATTATATTACTAGTTAAATTCTTTTTTTATCTCGCCTTTAATCAAATAAATTGGTTAAACGAATGCATAAGTCAAATTGAGTACCAAATTGTCACGTGACCTCTATATCATGTTCTATTGGGTCTTTTTTTCTCTTTGAGGGGAAAGAAAAAAAAAACAAACAAACAAACTTAACATTGGGCTAACTTATAATTAGCCTAAACAACTTCAAGTTGCAACGTGTATGATAAAAAATCAATGGCACTGTAACTTAACAAAATGACTATTTTATTTTATTTTTTTCAACATTTCTCTCCAACTTGTTCTCTTTCTGTCTCATACCTGAAGCATACAGTGGCCGGCCTAAGGCTTAGGTGACTGTCATTGGCTGTGCGGTGGTCAGCTGATTTGGCCATGATGTGGCTCTTCTTGGGAGTGTGATGGATGAGCCCACCAAATTTTTGGACGTCTAGTCCTACTAGCTTCTATGGCTGCTCTCCTTTGCCACTCGACTTGGCATCAGGTCTTCTTAGATCATAACTTATGCATCACAATTTTAACGACAAAAGACATTAACCGATTGCCTATAACTTTCACATCAACCTATTTTCACTTTTTTTTTTTTTTTTTTCCTACCACCTATTTTCAATGACTCATGGTATTATGACACAAAAGTTGTGTCTATAGATTTTTTTTATTGACACTCATCAATTCATCACATATCAGAATTGAAGAATTTATTGGCAAAAATCTACATGAGAGATACATTAAAAAAATTTTAAAAAGACAAAAATTAACATGGAAGATAGCCTCCAAACACAATAGGAAAAAAGGGAAAAAAAAAAAAAATGAGTATAAAATTTTTAAATGAAATAGTGGTTAAAAGAGAAGAAAGTTTGATGTGAAATATATTTGAGAAATTGATAGCTAAAATAAAATATAAGAATTTTTATGCTAGAATTTGACTTAAACAACACTTGCTCTAATCCCAGGTTGCAAGGCAACCCTTCCATCTATAGCTTATTGAAAGTTGAAACTTGCAAGTTCCAAATTCATATTATTTTATGCTATAATAAAAAAATAAAAAATAAAAACTTTTAAAAAAAGTTATTCTTTTAGCTAAGAGGGGCATCATAGTAACTAGTGGCTCTGAACATTTCCACTCTTGCCTTTTTATAACACCATCAGGGTCTCCTTTCAGAGAAAAATTAACTCTCTTCTCTCTCTGTTTTTGCTCTGCTCTGCTCTGCTCTGCTCAGCTCAGCTCTGCTGCTCTGAGAGATTCCAACCAAAAATATCACTTCCTCAACGGTACTCTCTTTCACTTCCACCTCAATTGTGATTGGAGTCCTCCAACTTTGTTTCTTTCTTCTGAGTGATGGGTGTGAGTAGCCGTTGCTCCCATACTTCTCACATCACCGAGATCATCATCACCAGCTTCTTCCGCCACAAACCATAGATTCTCCCACAAAACCAGCACCGGTGGATCAGCGTAATCTAGCTGTCATGGCTGCTTGATTAACACACAAAAAACAATAACAAAATAATAAAAAAAACAAAAAGAAAAAACTGATCAGGTCTTGTTAAAATACTATGGCTGGTGGCAGAGTCTATAGCAGTGGTACTGGTGGTAATAGTGGTTCCAATTTGAGTGTTTTGTTTCAGAATCAAAAGGGTGCTTGTGCTTCTGAGCCTCTTGATTCTCTCTTCCTTTCTGGGTCTTCCCCTTCTTTCCTAGGTACTCTCTTTAAGCTTTACAAAAATTGTGTAATGGGTTATTTGTATTCTTCAATTTGATTTTGTTTAATTACCTCTAATTTTGCTTTTCCTCATTTTATTATGTAATATTGCATTCGTAGACTCTATGCTTTTACTTACACTAATTAGCCATGTATACTTATTGTTAAATCCTTGGTACTATTGATTCAGACAACCGAACCAAATTTATATGTTATACAAGAATGACCAAGCAAAAGAGAATTTGAACAAGATTCTTTAGTAACTCAATTAATTGGACACTTCCAATGTGTTTGTATGTTCATGTGTGTAACAATACGAAACAATAATATGTTAAAAATTCAAAATTTAGTTTTTATTGTGGTGTTTGATTAGAAGATGGTATTTTTGAAGTGTGGTATTGTGCGTTTGTGTTTCAGGTTCAAGATCTATGGTGAGCTTTGCAGATGTTCGTGGAGGAAACGGATCGAATAGGCCTTTTTTCCGTGCATATGATCACGATGACAATGGAGACGAGGACTTAGAAGACTATTTCCATCAACCCGAGAAGAAGAGGCGGCTGAGTACCGATCAAGTTCAGTTTCTGGAGAAAAGTTTCGAGGTGGAGAACAAGCTTGAACCTGATCGGAAAGTCCAGCTCGCGAAAGAGCTCGGCTTGCAGCCTCGGCAGGTTGCTATTTGGTTTCAAAACCGCCGTGCACGGTGGAAGACCAAACAGATGGAGAAGGAATATGAGGTTTTGCAAGATAGCTACAATAGCCTCAAGGCTGACTATGAAAATCTACTCAAGGAGAAGGATACACTAAAAGCACAGGTAAAAATTAGTGCGATTAGATGCCTTTGTTAATTGTTTGTCCCAAAAGAAAACAGGGGAAAAAGTAATTTTTGGCATGGAATCCAACAAAATGTGCTAAAAAAAGTCTATAAAGCTGGCTTTTTTGGGCAAATCAATGTGTTCCACAACCACAATTCACTACCTTTCTTTTTTTGTTGTATTGGGATTTGGGTCATAATTGCACTAACGAAAGTGAGTGAATATTTTGGCAGGTTGTTGTTCTCCAAGACAAGCTGCTCCTGAGTGAGAAAGAGAGGGGAATCTCTGAACTGTCTGATACCAACAAATTATCTCAGGAACCACTGCAAAAGCCTGTTGCTGAATCTGTTTCTGAGGGTGAAGCATCCAAAGTGTCAATTGTGGCTTGTAAGCAGGAAGACATGAGTTCAGCTAAAAGTGATATATTTGATTCAGATAGCCCACATTACACTGATGGGGTTCACTCTGCACTGCTAGAGCCTGGTGATTCTTCAAATGTTTTTGAACCTGATCAGTCGGATCTATCTCAGGATGAGGAGGATAATTTGAATCTGAGTAAGAGCCTATTGCCTGCATACATCTTTCCTAAGCTGGAAGATGTTGATTACTCCGACCCGTCCGAAAATTCATGTAATTTCGGATTCCCTGCTGATGATCATGCATTTTGGTCCTGGTCTTACTAAGTACTGTGGTATATGGATTTCCTATGATTTGGTTTAGAGCATAATATGGTGCCAAAGATGTAAAGTAAGCAAATAAATCCGAGCAATGATTATATACATCTCGAGCCAACTTGTTGTTGGGGGGGTTTGGGCTGCACCATGAAAAATGTTGGTCTTTTCGCCCCATTTGTGATTTGTTTTAGTAGGGGTTCTTCTTAGTATTAAGTGAAACTCTTTTTTGGTTGCGATTGTAATTAAATAATACCTTCTTATGCACAATGCTATATTGCATTTGAAGTTGTGTTCAAATTGGGATTGGTAAGATTGGTTCATCATTGGGTCTAAATTGTGTCTCGCAGAAATTAGTGCCAGTAAATTAAACAGCCCATGGTAGGCAGGATGATAAAGACATTGTAACCAATTTTCTGCTTAGAAGTGTGAGAAATAAAGTTTAAGGGTAGATATTCGCAAGTCACAATATATATATATATATATATATATTTTTTTTTTTTTAATTTTGATAATTCAATAGTTATAACAAAAAAGAGAAATTTAAACGTGAGATGTTATGAACATATTAGAAAATGTTAACTAATTAAGCTACAGTATTCTTTTTAAGTCACACAACCTTCTTGTCTTAGTGATTTCATTCAATAATTATTATTCATAATTTGTTGAAATTACCGGAAAGGTGGTTTGGAATACCTCAAAAATAGTTTGGAATGTTTTGCCAAGAGCATGCAAGATGCCTTTGGCATGCAAAATCCTAGAAATTTGTGTATTCGATTATTCTTTATGGTTTTTGTGTTGTAATAGTGCCTAACTATTAGTAGGACATGCACTATACTGTTTAGCACTATACACAGTTTTAGCTTTAGTTTAATAGGTAAATTCGAATATCACCAGCCAAATGACAATAAAAGCAATCATCACGAAACAAGTCATATGTTTGAAATTCTATCACAACAGTATGGTACACACTTACAACACTGTACCTAAATTTTATCAACATTAAAAAATCCAAATAATGAGATAAAATATTTGTTTTATAGGATACCTTTTTTTATTGTTTTCTATGGTTTGAATGATCTAAAAATTAAGTAAGGAAAACTGGAATAAATATTCCATTATTTGGAATTTTGATGTTTTAAAAATGGATAAAACTTAGATATAATATTATAGGTGCTAAACATTAGATTCCTTTGATTAAATTCAAACATCTGGTTGTATTAACCAATCAAACACAAATAATATTATCTTTTAAAAAAATTAAATTCAATGCATTATATATTTGAATTTAATTGGAAAACTTAATGTAAATACTTAATATATTATATCTAAATCTTACTCTTAATAAAAAATTAACTTGGTAAAGAGGAATAAAAATTCAATCTTTTTGTTTGGATGTTCTAAACATTAAGTACAAAGAGGAGAGAGAAAGAAAATGATTATATAAATTGACAATTACACCATCTTTTCGCAATTTTTTTAAAGCATCTTTCCTAATTTTAAAGATAGAGATATAAATCAATGTCAAAAAGGAAAAATTGACAATATATAGTGGAACTACTCTCCTCTCCCCCCCTTCAAATATCCTTGAATTTAGAAGAACTAAAAATGAGGTCGCCTAAAATTCTCTCCTTCCTCTAAAAAAAAAAAATCCAAATAATATTTTATTTAATTAAACCGTCTTATCCCCTTTCCTCTAATCCCCTCTTCACCATCCAAACACGCTTCTATTTTTAATTTATTTTATTTTTTCATATACAGAGTACCCGCATATGTGCTATAGTATAATAAAGTATATAAACAGGTTTGTATAGGCAAAAGAGTTGACCTACATATCTTTCTACGTGTATAATCTAGTTGTAATATTAAATTCTTGTGGAGGTTATTGAACCATCCATAGCTATTATGCTTTCTTTTTGTTGTGGGGGCCAACTTCATGATGGACTTAGCAAAATGCAAATTGTTGTTTCCTACTTTCTCTCAACATATGGGATCTAGGCGGCTTTTTCTCCCTTATTTTTCTCCTCGACCCTGTTAAAAGTGATAAGATTTGAAACGTAATCGCTCTTATCCCTAGGCTAATAAAAGCCTTAAAACACACGAAGCCATTTTTTTTTACGGATTCTCAAACCTATTGAGATTCATAATAATCTACTTTCAAGCTAGTGTGGAAAGTTAAATCATTATCATTAATATTGCTTATCATGTTTTAGGAATTCCTAGCCTCCTAGGTCTATATAGAAACTTTGATTTTATAGGTTTTTAATCATAATATTTTGGGTGTCTCATCAAAATTAGTGGTTGGGACTGTGCCGTATAGTAATGTTTCACCTTTTTTTTCCCTATGAATTATTCTTTTACACTATTGCAATGTTTCACTTTTGATTTTCTTTTAATAATGCTTTTATACTATTTCATTTTGAGTGTTTTCAATAAAGACATTATTAAAAGTTTAAATTCTTTTTTTTTCTAAATATCAAATTATCTAAAAAAATTTCACTTGAATATGCTGCAGTACTTCCACAGTCATAAGCGTTCCCATGGTTATATAGCCAAGTTCACTTAATTGTTTATGAAAGCCTAATTCGACCTAGTACGTGTCCATGTTTGTAATTGTTTAATTTTTTGAATATCGATATATGTATTAATATAACTTTTGATGTATCGATGACATTTCCCATCTGTCAATTTTTATTATAATTTGATTTTCTGTTCAAAAGAATATGGTTTTGAAATACTTCGATGAAGAGGACTTTTAATTTATCAATACTTAAGCCTACTAAGTTATGCCACATCGATTATAAAAGAAAATATAAATAACAAAGAAATCAATAACAAGTAGAAAAGTGCAATTGAATTAAGGATTTGAGCAATCTTCTAAACTATAAGTGAGCGTTTGGATTGTGCTTATTCTTGCGTTTTCAGTTCCACGTTTTGCCTCTTTTTTTTTCTCTGCACGTGAACAGTAACCTCACATGGGTTCATTGTTCACGTACTGTTCATATACTGTTTACGCATTAAAAATATTAAAAATGGGTCCCACGATACTATTCACACATTTAAAAATTATTTTGCTACAGTACTTTCAGTTTTCAGTTTTCATTTTCAGCAACAATAAGCTCAATCCAAACGGACCCTAAGTCTACATGAAAGTTAGAGAATTTAAAAATATAACAAGCTACGAACAAATTATATCAATGAGGAAAAAAGAAAAAAATTATAGAAGTTTTGTGGTGAAAGCACATTCTAGAAGATCAATATGTTTATCAAAGAAAAAACATTGTAATAAATAATTTTAAAACAATAATGGAACATATTTTAGATTTGTTGAAGCTTTAAGTAATTGAGTTTAAATCGAAATAGTACTTTAAATTTTTTAAAATATTGGAGATAAAGTTTCACTTAAAGTAAACTATGTCAACAATTCTATGTATTTATTGTGAATCACATGGCATACATAAAGTATGTATGACGTGTGATACTTATGTTAAGCCAGACAATGCAAGCACATTGTGGAAGGCTTGACTTTTATTATTAAAATAAAAAGTTATGGTAAATTATTAAAATAATATAAAGTAAATAATATAACTTATTTTAAAATTTTGATCAAAGTTTCATTTTTAAACTTATTGAAAATATGGCAATTAAGTTTCACTTAGATTAAATTATGTTAATTTGCACTACAAGTCATTAAGATTGAAAAAAAAGATATAAGGAGAAGACATCCACTTAGTGCATCACAGCTCATAAAATAAATTTTAATATATTTACACTGTGCCACATGGCATAAGAAGAAGAAAGGGCGTGTACTTGGCAATTGGCATAACCACTGATAATTATTAGGGCTCAAAGCCATTCTCATGTTTTCCCATAATACTACAAAGATGAAAATAATTTCTTGATTTTTATCAGTAGCCAGACAGCTTAGGGTTGTAACTTGTAATTTAAATAAGTTATTTTATGATCGATCAGCTTAGGTTCAACTTATGAAAAAACTTTTATGTTCTATGACGAGTCAAGTTCAAACCTAAGTTTAGACTTAACTAGTAAATGAATTAATGGCAAACATAATAATGTGTTTTATGAACAAAGTTGTGAATATTATACTCAATTCAATTATATATAATAGGGTAAAATACAAAAACAACCCTTAAGGTTTGAGCTAGCTACTACTAGGTAGGCAGGTACTACGAAGATTTTTAAAAGATATCTAATGTTCTTCCTAAGTACAAACTACACTTGACATCGTTTGTTGGCTTGACTACACAAGTCTCATAGTATTTGCATTATGACAATAATATGAGCGATGGAGTGTCTAAGTAGCTAACGGTAAATAAAAAGTAGCCAAAGGTAGAGAAGGAAGCACGAGGAGCAAGATATTTTCAAATGCTATTAAGTAACGTTTGTGCTTAGAGAGATAATTTGATATTTTTGAAAAGTTTTGGCAGTACCTAGCATTAATGCAAACATCATGTATCTTTTTTTTGTAATTTACTTTATATAATATCATATATGGAAAAGTATTACGTTCACAACATTTTCATAACAAATCATAGGGGTTATTTATTATCTATATATATATATAAAACCGAAGCCTTTGCTGGCACCACAATTTTCCACGTCAGCATAAAAAATAAAAAATAAAAAATAAATAAAAATTATAACTCCTCAAAACCCTAGCAACCTTACCCCTCTCTCAAGTTAAGAAATATAAAACCACGGTTTCTGCAA
The DNA here is from genome assembly GCF_932294415.1 of Quercus robur. Classification (NCBI taxonomy): domain Eukaryota; kingdom Viridiplantae; phylum Streptophyta; class Magnoliopsida; order Fagales; family Fagaceae; genus Quercus; species Quercus robur. The sequence goes on from NC_065543.1 coordinate 42,213,695, forward strand.
ACTCTCTCTTTCTCCAGACGTAGGAAGCCCTAAAGCATTCAAGATCTACAAAACCCTAGCAACCTTACTCCTCTCTCAAGTTAAGAAATATAAAGCCACGGTTTCTGCAAACTTTCTCTCTCCAGACGTAGGAAGCCCTAAAGCATTCAAGATCTACAATGCACGGTATTTCAAGATCTACAATGCACGGTATAGATTTTAGCTTATAAAGTTCAGCTTTTGTAAGGTTAGTTTGTTTATATATTTAGTCCTTATGTTTAGGTTTAGGTTTTAAGAGATTTATATATTACTACTATGTGGCTGAATTTCCCGTGACATCAGTTTTATGTTTTTTTTTTTTTTTTAATTTGTTTTATGTAAGGTTAGTTTGTTTACATTAGTTCTTTATCTCAAAGATAAGGCTTTTATTTTTACCGCAAGAACTATTTAGGTATGTATCTCTTGCAAGCACATATGAACTTAGATTTTCTTTTAATATATGCATGCTTTATTATTTTCTAATAGTTTTCCCGTGCATCGCACGAGTTAGCGACTAGTTAAATATATGTCACATATAATTTTTTTTTGTCAAACTTTTTTGTGCGTTCTTTAGGTTAGCCGCTAGTAATGCATAAAATAAAAGCCTTTGCATGAAAATAGATAAATAAATAAATAAAATTTTGTGCAATTTGTATTTTGAGCTGGGCCTTGAGAAAGTCCTCAATAGTCAATAGTCATATAAACTCTATTGGTCTGGTCTCTAACCCTAGTTGGTTATAATTTGAATCTATTACTAAATTTACTTTTTTGCCCCACCAATAACAACCTGCCACTTAGAATTTGTTGTGAAAATATTGTAGAGCATTTTTCTATATTTATGTGTACGGATACAAAAATATACTTGTAAATAATTGAGATAAGATTGTTTATGTTTGTAAATAAATTCATATAAGATATCAAAATTTTATTTTTAATTTATTGATAATATTTATTATATGTACCATGGTAATAATTTTTAATGAGTTCATACTTTTCAATGAAACAAGGTTGGTAAATCTAATTCTTCTAATTAATTCAAATAATATTCTTTCAATTATAATATAGTTATTAATTATTAAAATAGAGGTGTGAGTGCATAAAAAAAATTTTTAATACAGTGTTTCCTATATACGGTAAAAAAAAAAAAAAAGTTGATAACCAAGTAGTTTGTACAGAAGTTTGAGTTTGTTTTATAAGAAAAATAAACCATTCGAACATATAATTTAACTTACTCGAATTTGACTTGTGTTGCAAATAAAATTATATAAACCAATTTTAAACATACTATTCATCTTAATTTTGACAGTGGATCAATTACTTGGTAGCCAAAACCTTAATGGGAAAAGGCCATCATCATCATCATCGTCATGCCAATCAACATGCTTTTGTCCCGTTCAACAAAATACTGAAATATTGTAATATAATCCTACCAACTGATGGTACATGAAGATGGTGATGTTCTTGTCCTCTTTCTGAGAACTTTGATCTTAGCCGAATAGCTGAGAAAGGTAAGTTTTCTCTGTACGTGGAACTTTGTGTTCAATGATAGCATATAATAAGGTTAGTATTTGGAACTTCTTTAGCAGACATATTTGAAAATCTAAGAACAAACTGAGAAATGGGCAAATGAGAATAACTTCCAATTGTGCCACCATTATTAGGGTTTAAGGAATAAGGATTCTTCAGCTGACTTTGTTTTTTCATTAACCTTTCTTTGTTTTGACACTCAAAAAGAATTCCAAACTCCAATGGAGTTTATTCTGCAGAATGTTTTTCAAAGTCAAAATTGTTTCCTCGTAATTGAAGAAGTTTTTGTGTCTGCATTCGAATTCTGACTAAATAGTGCACTATTCATCATTGCCAAAACATCATTTTCACGTATTATGGTATAACTCGTCGTCATGCTTGATTAAGATTTTCATAAATAGAATTTTTATAAAGGTATCTCTCAATCTACGTACCATTAACTCTAGAGAGCATTTTTTTTTTTTAATAAAATGTACCAATTTATTAACCCTCCTTCGAAATTCACCGACCAAAACAAAAAACAAAAGCCTCTCTGGGTAATGCTTACTGGCCAAGAACATACAAGGGACAATGATGGAGAGAGAGAGAGAGAGAGAGGTCAAGAGGGGAGGAGGAATTGGCGGATCTTAAAATTTAGGTGAAGTGAAGCATGGGAAAAGAGAAAGGAAGAGTATAATATTGAGGGCAAGTCTTTTGTCCAGTATTCTAATGTATTGGATAAAAGCTAAACTTGAAAATTGAGGATAAGTTGTCTAACTAAACATTAACAATACAATAAGACCTAACATGCCACACCATCAACCTAGTTACTTTATTCTCATTTCTGACACTCATTTTTCTTGAGATTTGTACAAATTAGTAAGATTAAAAAAAAATGAAAAATGAATTATTATGTTGGGAAAGTAATAATATTAGATGACATGAATTTTGTTGTTGCATTTATAGAAATCTAAAGAGGAAATGTCCAAATATTTGGAGAGAGTCTATAAATCTTAAAGGAAGAATAAAATATTATGTTAGGAAAGTACTAATACCATAGTATATGAACATTTTTCTTTTTCTTTTTTTTCTTATTTATTTTTTTGTATTTTTAGAGATTACTTGCATCGGTTTGTGTAAAAATTTGCATTCATTTTATCATAAGAACCTAATTTTTCTATTTGACATACTCATTTTTCAAAATACATTATTAAAGCAACCGTATCAGTCCGTGCAAAATTCCTGTTTATTTTGCAAGAAAAAACATACTTTTTCTATTTTACACACTCATTTTTATAAAACACCTACATCAATTTATTTATTCTATCATCTATTTTATTTAAATAATAATATTTTTTTAATTTTTTATTATATTAAACAAACCACTACTCACATGGCCCCACCCACCTCTTTCTAGCATCATTTCTTTTGCACATGAAAAATAATAAAAAAATCATTTGCATATGAATAGTAACAATGCATATATGCACGGTTACTATAATAATTGTGTATTTATGCATAATTTTATACTCACTGATGTGGGTTTTTTTTGTCAAAATGTGTAAAATGAAGTGTTTTTTTTTTCTTTTTATTTTGCAAGATTTTGCATGAGTTGATGTGGTTGCTCTTAATTATTTATTTTACATAATATTTAATTAAAATATCAATTTTTCTTGAATAATTGTTTTTTTTTCTTCAAATATAACTTACAGCAACCACAACCCACTCTCTTTATTTATTCTTAGGATACGTAAAAGAAATAATAAGAACTATATGTAAAAATTTGTAAACTTGTGACTACCATAATAAACTTGTAAATTTATATAATTATACACTAGTTAATATAAGTTATTTTTGAAAAAAAAAAAGGGGTTAAATTTTATACATTCTACTATTACATACCTACTGCCAGGTGGAAGATCCCATCTCGAACTCCAAGCACGAGGTTCCTTTCCCAGATTTTCTGCCGACCACTAAAAAACCCCACGTTGAGGGGCTGTGACAGATTCCAATCACGTGTACGGTTCAGATCGAAAGATCTCGTCATCTTAGCTGAGTCTTGTCAAACAAGCGTCACCATCAAGACAGCGTCTACCAAGCAACCCGGATGGAATTTTTTTAAAAGATCAAAAAAATTTGTAGCGGGCGCCACCTTCGTGGACATTTACTGCAACGTGGCACTAGATCTATCATCTCATTGGTTGATGATCAAAGTCCAAAATTATGATTTTTTGTGCACCTAACCGCATGCTAATATTTTAATTAAAATTTGGTTAAATTACAAGTTATACTCTAATCAAAATTTATTTTAAATCTTTTAACTTTACTTTTGTTTAATTAAGTCTCTGATTGGATACAGATGAAAAGTATAAATTATTTCACTATATAATTTATTTTTGTTATTATTTATGGGCCCTACTGTACTATTCATAAATTTCATTGTATTATTTCAATTACATTTTACCTTTATTTACAGCACTTTCAGTAATCAATTTTCAGTTTCAGCAAAATAAGCGGTATCCAAATAGACCCTAAGAACATTCCGATCAAGAATTTTAAAAATTTTAGCTTTAGCATAAAAAAACCAAACTTTATACCATTTAAGACATTACTTTTTGTTGAGGGCCATTTGTAGAGGCCCAGGAAGACAGAAAAGCCCAATAAGGAGGGCTACAAAGAATTGACAAAATAAATAGCAAAAAACTCATTAGGCCCAAGCGATAGGAATAATGGATTATACGCCTAACAAATAAATAAATGGGTCTTGAAGAGGCAAGCAGACTCAAAGAAGCCAGGAAATAAAGAAATAGCATCTCATGGGCAGAGTATGAGGTAGAAAAGTGAGAAAGGGCCACCGCAGGCTCAAGGTAATGCAAACTAAGAGAGTAAGAGGTTTATGGCAGGCCCATGAACTCCAAAAATAAGAATAAGGTTATTGGGCCGGGGAAGCCCAATGAAGTTAATAAAAAACCCATGAGAGTGTGGAATTAGCAAACGGGCCAAGGAAGCCCAAAGAAAGCAATCGGGCCATGGATGCCCAAAGGGACATAGGAGCCCATGAGTAAAAGCAAAACAGTGCCCATGACAAGCCACTGAGAAAAAGGATAAACGGCTGGCCCAAAAGGAGGTCCAGCAGGATTAAGTTATTACTGCAGGAATAACAGTTCAATGTTGTAAGAAATAAAGAAAATCAGGAGTGGGCCAAAGAAATGTAAGGCCCATCATCACACGAAGCCCAGCTCCTGAATGGAGCGGGAAACCAAAGAAGAACTCACATGAAGGGTCAGGAGACACAGATGGAGAGTCTCTAGATCACGGCAGACGCATGAACAGTAGGCAGACTCTTGGACATATCTGAAAGGAAAGCACGCGCAAAACCCAGGCACCTCCAGCCTGTACCCAGCCAATATAGGACATGATGGGGCCATGGGCCAGAGGTAAGAGGTAAAGGGGATATGGTTTGGTGGTGGGGAGAGGGAAAAAGATCTATTTTGCGGGCCTCAACTCATGGCACACCAACCATAAACCCACCACCGTTACCCTAGCAACCTAAGTAAGTAAAAAAAAAAAAAAAAAAAAAAGCGAGACCCATTGAGCAACACCACCCACCACCCTTCCCTTATTCTTCCATTCTTCAAATTAGTTTTCTACAGCCAAAACCCACCACAAAACCCCAGTCAAAACCCACCCTAGCCACAAAAATAACCAACATAGTGGCCTAGCCTTTCCAATCTCAACTCCAGCCAAAAAGGCCGATGTCAACTCAAGAATGTTGACCATGAACCCATAGAGGGAGAAAAGAAGCATTGAAAAAAAAAAAAAAAAAACAGAGAAGGAAGAAGGCTGAGACCAGATTGAGTAAAAAAAATGAGGGAGAAAGAGAAATAATAAGAAGAAAAGAAAGTGGGCCCCATTGAATAAAAAAATAATATAAGTTTTACAATTTGTGAACAGTGCGGTCTCAAATATGAGATTGCATTGTTCATCAATGCCAAATATTATGGCATTTAAAACACTTGATGGAGGTGGTTTTTTAGAATTTGGTGAGCAAGTTCTAACACATATTTTCACATTTTAAACAACCTTACACATATTACAACATGCTTTTTCACCCACACCTATATCAAAAACACCCAAATAACGTTACTCAAACTCCTCTACCAAACGGTCCTAAGTCATTTAAATTATAAGTTTATTCAATTCAATCTGCTAGTTAATCTCTCACAAAAAATCTAGTCAAACACTGTCAAAGATTTGAATACCTCTTCACCCATAATAGGCATCAAATACGATTCACTCGGCATAAGTTACATGAACTCCTAATAATTTACAAAATAAATTGATAATTTGGGGCAGTATCGGCCCACCAAGCAAACCCTGCGGTTTCTTGGAGACTCTCTAAAACATGGATTAATATTGTCATTTGTAAAGTTCCTAAATTGAGTTTTATTTTTATGGAAACTAATGAAAAACCTGAAATAAATAAACTTGCAAATAAGAAAACTCAACATAACGAAATAGAAAATTGGTAAAATTAGAGGATGCAAATTTGAAATTTAGTTTTAAAATTTTATTAAATGTCTTTTTGTTCTTAAAAAGAATATAAAAAGTTTTTAGTATAGTATTTCCAGAGAGAAACAGATAAGCATAGAATGTAGGGATGTATTGTATGGAAGTGGGACCCGTGGTGAAGGGAAGGAAGCGTTGTTGACGGAGACACAATGCATGTGTCCTTTTTATAAGATCGGTAATGTCACACGTGTAGGGTTCCTTTTTTTTTTTTTTAAAAAGATACACATGAGACATGGCTAGCAAAGTCCTGAAATACCTTTCTCAAAAAAAAAAAAAAAAAAAAAAGTCCTGAAATACACGTGTAGGGTTCCGTGGGTCTACTCACACTTACCTATCAAAAGGTCACATTGTCATGCCCTAGTGGAATGCCAATTTGACCCAATATTTACCAGATTCATATTGTTTGTTGATCAATAAATATCATAAATTTCTTATATCTTTCCATCTAAAAACTTTTTACCAATAGTCATAGTTTTGGGTTGTGATATCATCAGGGACGGAACCAGGATTCATACCTGAGGGGGGCAAAGCTTAAAACCAAAAAAAAATTTATGAAAATAAAAACTAGCATCTATTTCATATTCAACAAAATACTACATACAAAATAAGTATTTTTTAAACATTTCATATTATAAAACACATCAACAAAGTATAACATACAAAATGAGTATTTCTTATTTTGTGTGCGATTTTTGTTTAGTCCATATTTATTTTTTTATTTTGTTTTTGTAGTTAAATGGGCATGAATTTTATTTATTTTCTTGTAGGTCAATATTTAAATATTTTAGAGGAGGAGAGACAAATATATATATATATATATATATATATATATATATATATATAAAAGGGTAAATCTTAATTTTTTTATACTAGTTTTTTTTTTTTTTTTTTTTTTTTTTTTTTTTTTTTTTTAATGTTGGGGGGGGGGGGGGGGGGGGGGGGGCAATGGCCCCCCTCTGCCCCAACGTAGATCCGTCCCTGGATATCATATAACAATGTATAGGGATTTTTTGAAAATGTGAAAAATGACTTGACCTGTGTAAGTTCGAATCGTGTTAACATATCACTTGACCCACGGGTTATGTGTATCGACCCAATTTTTAATATATGGAATTTTCATTTTGTGGGTTTTTTTTTTTTTTTTTTTTTTTTTTTTTTTTTGCATATTCTCAAAGTATTTAATCATCTCAGTTTGTTTCTTTTATTTATTTTCATTGTTTTATTTTCTTCTCACTTTTCAAGATTAGTATGCTTAGTTCTCTTCATAGTTCTCACATACACACACTCTACCGCACAGATCTATACTCACATAACTTTGCGAGGTCGACTAATCGAAGCTTCAATCACCACTGAAGCCTTTATCTCAAAAGCCATCCATCTTTGCCAGTCAATTTTCTTTTGAGTATTTTTGTTTATTTATTTTCTTATATGTATTGAAAGGAAGACATAAAATTTCAAATTCAAAAGCATAGTCATTAGATAGAACATAATTTTAAAGTTTAAGAAAAAAGTAAGCCAAGAGTATTTTGCAACTCAGTGGATAGCATCCTCTCCTTAATTAGTTGAATCATAGTTCGAATCTCTCACAATTGTTGCAACTATTGAATTATTTAAAAAAATTGAAGAAAAGATTTATGTTTAGAAAGATTATTGTCTTTCATGATTAAAATATAACCCATGTCGGAGTGAAGTTGCATTAGATCTAGATTATATTTTAATTAAATTAGCCTCAGAGAGAGAGAGAGAGAGAGATATTGATTCCATGATGGTGAGTGGTACAATGGCAAATACTTACTTCCATGTGGTTTGGTTAAAATTAACATCATGAGTTCAAATCCTTGAGAGTAAGAATTAATGCCATTGGGATCATGATAGGATCAAAGTTAAGTTACAGTTGAACCCACCTAAATGAGCACCCACATATTGTTGAATCCACTTATGTTCCTCCCACTCTATCTTTCATCTTGACATTTTAGGTATTTATTTTCAGTGGAAAGGTGTTATAATCATTTTTAGACATAGTCTTTCATGTATAAACCCTATCAATTTTTTGACTTAAGAATAGAGAGAGAGTCTTTCCTAAGCAGAGAACCTTACACAATATTTTTATTATAAAACATTTTGCTTTTAGTGAGAGGGATCTTGAACTCTTAAATGATCTTAACTAAGAATATAAGTTAGTTTAATAGTTCATAAGATCTTATGATATTCATGAAATCCGAAAAAATAGTTAGATACTCGAAAATATATAAATACCCTCTCCCTTGTTTGTCAAAAAAAAAAAAAAAAAGATATTTTTTTGGGTATTAAGTGCCGGTTTGGTTTGGACGTTTTATTGCGTTCAGCGTTTGCGTTTTGGGCGTTTGCGGTTTGAGCATGGGACCCACGCTACAGTGAACGCAGTAAACACGTCCTTCTTCCTTCTTTTTTTTTTTTTTTTTTTTTTCACGCGTTTCAAAGTGATGCGGCTACTGTTCATGCACGGTTGCATGAACAGTAACCGTAAATGTTGACTTTTCTATGATGAACAGTGATTCGTGCACTGTTTACGGACCCACAAATTCTACTTTTCAGCAACTTTTTCATTAAAAATAGGTCCCACAACATTATTTACACATTTAAAAAATATTTTGCTACAGTATTTTTAGTTTCAGTTTTCAGTTTTAACAAAAATAAGCTCAATCTAAACAAACTCTAAATCAAGATTGAGAAGAATGTGTGGTGTTTATGATTTAGCAATATTTATACTGTTTAGAGCCGTACTATATCATTTTTCACTGAAAAAAAGGTCTGTTATACACATAATTATACTCCTCGGTGGGTCTAAATTCAAAATCCAACAAAATTCTCAAAACCAACCTTTATGAGTTGACTATGATACTAGTGCAATCCTACTAAAGTTGTATAAACTAGCCCAAGACTTTTTATAACGCTTTCGTCATTGACTAGAAATTGCACCCCATGCCTAGCTGGAAATACTCAACACATGCAAGTTTTTGTTTGGATGGATTCATATGCTTAATTCAAATTACAGTGTTCTTATCTTTATAATATAATTATAACGTCTCTTTCAAGCTGTTTTTGATATAAAGAAAGTGACATATATATATAAGAGAATCTTTCACCAAAAGAAATACTCAAGGTAATCAAAATGAAAACTTGTGTTGACTGTTGAGTTCCTTGATTTTCAACGAGAAAATAAATGAGAAGAAATACGGGCTTTCTTTCTAATCAATTAGCATATGACTAGTATAAGTGTGTGTGTGGACCGCAATAAACACAGAGTTTCCTCATATAGGAATCTTTGATTTGCATTTCTTGTTCCAAAAAAAGATTTGTACTTCTCACGAAATTCCTTGTTTCTTTCAAAGATCAACCCACCATTAATTTTTATTTTTTTTAGGTATATTAATTTGAGATTTACTAATGTGTGCCCTTAAGACATATATTAATAATTTATTTTAGAAAACATTTTATGGAAAAACAAAAAGATAATTTACTGTTTTGACAGTTTTTTCAGTTTCTCATAAAAATTTAACGGGACCCGTAGGGCCTTCAAAAAATTGATTTGTTTACTAACCATTCAAACTTGATTTGAGAAAAAAATTGTTTATACTCATTTATTTAATAAATGTGTCAAATGTTATTCTCTAATTTTAATATTTTTTATGTTTGTCAATAAAATTTCAAAATTTTCCTTTCAATCCTTTTTAACTTACATTGTTTTTAGTGTATTCCTCGAGACAATGTGATTTTATTATAAGAAATAAATAGGTTTTAACAACATAGTTAGGGTAGAGATGGATAGAATGGACTACATTGAGAATAAATGTGAATTTGAGGATTAAAAAGGGGAATTTTTTTTTTGGAAACTATTGGGACAAGGAAAGCAAGTCAAAGTTAGGAAAAATTATACAGTCCTCATGGACCACATCATTTGTCCACCATTCTAGTAAAAGACTTCCACTTATTTAAAATTACTGAATCAATATTCAGTTTTTATTTAAAACTCTTCAGTTTTTATTTAAAACTCTACAGTTTTAAACAAATGGAGTCTTTTATTGGAATGGTGGACCACATCACTTGTCCACCATGAAGACCTTATAATTTCTCCAAAGTTAGAGAGTATAATTTGCAACTAGGCTAGCTTGTAACTACCATACTAACTGCGAGCTACAATGCATATGCACTCTTAGCTTGCATTGTAGCTTGAGATTTAATTCAATAAAGATCTAGGTAAAAGTTCATATTTACATCATCCAATAATATATTGTCTCACAACAAATTTTTACAAATAAAGGATTAGGACCAACCACAACCACATTAACCGTTCTTAACTACTTCCTGTTTCAAATGAGGTTCTCTTTAAATTAAAACACAGTATAACCAAACCAAGCTTCTTCCTTAGAGCACTCGCATCAAATGTGATAAATGTGCCAAATGCCAAATATTTGGCACATTTGCCACACCAAATACAAAAAACTCTCTTTATCAGATATTCCAAATGCTATAATTTTTGCAACATGCTACAGTATCCTCACATATTTGCCATTGTATGGACAGATGTGGCAAATGCTTTTATTATTTTTTTATTCCTCTTTCTCTCTCATCTCTCCGTCAGTCTCACTCTCTCATCCCAATCCTCTCCTCTGAACCCCAACCCTCACTGCTCTTCCACGCCGACGCCGACTGGTTGAGGCAGTTGATTGGTTGAGGCAGTTGATGGGTCGCGGAGGATTTGGTTGAGGTAGTTGGGCTGGGTGTCGGTGGAGGTGGGTTTCGATTGAGCTGTAACTAGGTATCAGCGGAGAAGGGTTTTTGATTGAAGGTGGTTTTTTTTAGTGGGTTTTCAGTTGAAGGTGGGGCGGTTGAAGGTGAGTTTTTGGTGGAAGGGTTTTGGGGCGGTTGAAGTTGAGTTTTTGGTGGAAGGGTTTTCAGTTAAAGGTGAGTTTTTTTTTTTGTTGGGTTTTCAGTTGAAGGTGGGTTTTCGGTGGAAAGGGCTTTCGACTGAAGGTGAGTTTTTGGTTGAATGGGTTTTCGTTTGAAGCTAGGTTTTCAGTTGGAGGTGGGGCTTTTGCTTTGGTTGTAGTATCAATGGGTGGTGGTGATGAAGGTTTTGGGTCGGTGATTGGTTGAGGCAGTTGATGGGTCGCGGAGGATTTTGCTGGGGTTTGGCTGGATTTGTTTGGGTTGGGGTTTGGCTGGGATTTGTTTGGGTCGTGGAGGATTTGGTTGGGATTTAATGGGTTGTTTGGGTTGGTGTTATGGTTGTTTGTTGTGGAATTTGGTTGGATTTGTTTGGGTGTTCTTTGAGTTGTGTTTTTGGTTGTGGAGGATGTGGTGGTTGTGTGGTGGTGGCTGTTGGTTGTTGGCAGCAATGTGGTGGTTGTTGATTGTGTTTGATGAGTTGTAAATATTTATTTTAATGTGTAGTAAATATTATTTTAGTGTATAGAATTTAATGATAAAACATCTGATAAATGAGATGTTGTAAAATGATGTGGTAAAATAATAAAGTAGGCCTTTAGTGTGGCAAAATGGCATAAATTATGTCACGGCTGCTGTGGATGCTCTTACACACCACCAAGCTAAGAAGCCATTGGAGATACCGTTGAGTTGAGAAACCTCCGACGATGTTGTGGGCGTGGTAGTCTAGGAAGAATCTTCAAGGTTTGGTATTTTCTTGAATTAACTTTCTTTCGCTCCTCGAGCTTTAAGAGAGAATTTTGATGGACTGAATGAAAGACTCTGTAGGTTGGGGTGCGTGTGTGTGTATATATATATATATGAAAGATAGATGGGGAGGATCTGTATGTAAAATGTGGGTTTTGGAGTTTGGACCATTTGGTTAAATTTGTTTTTGGCTAGGATTAAGATGATGTATTGGTTTTCATTGTGATTAGTAAAGCGTGATAAGCAGAATGCAACTGTGCATTGACGCAAGGCCATAGGGAAAAGAAGCCTCCATTGATTCAAGAAAATACTAAAGCTTGAAGATTTGATAGTATTTGAATAGAATTGAGATAGAAAATAGATTAGTTAGATGTAGCTAAAATAGATAGCATTTGAATAGAATTGAGAGTGAATAGCTAAAAAAAGATTAGCTTCCTAAGTTGAAATTTGCCTAACACACTCGTCCATTACTAATGTGATGTTCTAAGATATATAATTTTAAACCTCAGTCTTCCACAAAAGTCAACTTAACTTTTGACCAAAAATGTTCTCGTGGGGTTATATTTTTGTATTTTGCAAAGACATCCTATTTTCACTATTTAAACAATCAAACTTGTGGTAAGATATGCATCTGCTAGAGCACACAAGTACAATAATAAGAGGATTTCAAATCTAAGCAATGTTAGTGAAAATTTGTTGAGGAAAAAAAAAGGAAAAAAAGAAATAGAAAAGAATTAACATAGAAATTTATGAGGTTTGTGCCTATATCCATGTCCACAGGAATGAGTGAATGAGAATTCTACTCTTATAAAAAATAAGGTTTTACAATGAATTTATACTACAAGTCTCCAAGAAACCCTATAGTAGAGATCAGTGTTACTTAGAATTCAGAACATGAAATCACTATCTGTAACAAATACCAAACAAAGAAAGGCAAAGAAGCGTGAATAAGCAACTTCAAGTTTAATTGTGATTTAGCTAAAATAATCACAAGTCCTCCGTATAATAACCCATAAAGGTGTTAACAACGTGTAACCCCGATAGGATCTGACAAAAAAATTTAGACACAATACTGATATTCCTCAACAAAATCAACCAGTTGAGGACTTGAATCTCCAATAATGTCAATCCCAACCTTCTAATGACAAAGGTTGCCAACTCTATATAGTCATACTATCCACAAGCTTCAATTTTCCACCCTATGAGCCATTCTCTAGAAGAAGAATTTGGACGATACACTCGGAGCACATGATAAGGCTGACTAGGCCTTTCACCACCTTTCGTCAGGCTTTATGGATTGAACTTTGAAAGGGCCGCATAAACTTAAACGACATTTATGTGACAGAATTGTTTATACATCAAAATTTGAAGTTGTCCTTCAAGTATAACACCATCTCTTGCTATAGCAGTTGAACAGGAAAGGAGACAGAACAGCGATCACTCTTGTTAATAACACATACATAGAAACAGAAGCCACAGAAATTTTCCTAATATAAGGTCATTCTTTAGCATTTTGAAGGAATAATGACATCTAGTGATCACCAGAATAATTTCTTTTTCATGTTAAACTAAATGCAGAAATGCTAGGACTTTGCTGTATTTTGAACATGGAAAGCTAGCATTTCCAGTACTTAAATTTTAATAATGATTTATCTTCAGATTTATTATCTATAGGATGATTATATCATTATACCAGTTGAGAGAAGTTTATTTGCCTCTATTAATTAGGCCATTCTTCCATGAGCTTTTGTTTCTTAATGTTAAGACCTTTGGCGATTAAATGTAGATGCCAGGGGAAAATAAAAGAACTTACAATCAAACAAAGGAGAATGCATCCAGTAGCGCCAGGAAACATAGCATACCAAAAGTTTAAGTGGTGCAACTTAGCTCCATCAATGAACAGAAGAGGCAAACTTGCAGCTGCATTTTGAATGTACAGCTTGCATCTCAGCACCAAATTCTGGATTTCTTAGGGAGATAGCAAGCAACAATGAAAGAACAAGTGTAAGCTGTCATGGCTTTTGGGCATTACCTGGAGGATGAGTTGCACCTGTGTAAATCATGAAGGCAATTGAAGCAGCCAGGGCAGTGCTCCTAGCAAGCCATCCTGCCCCAAATATAGAGAAAGCAAGAACACCAATTGCTGCACAACCAATTTGAGCCATGAACATATTGTACTTCTGCAAAATCACAGCAGCAAGACCGTTTGATTTTTGTTCTTATCATCTTATTAAGGTGGTGAATTGCAGTGTTGAAAGGATAACACAGCCAATGACACCAATATTGGTTTGGATTGAAGTGATGCATGTTCATTATTGACTTGTCATTGTTAAATGCAAAATTGAACAGTTGTAAGCTTAGATTATGTCAATTGTATCAGAAAGTTTGTTTTGATTCTAAATGTTTCACTAAGTAAGATCTTATTTGCAAATTGGTCAAAATAGTGCTATGCACTTTGGGTAAAAATTTGATGATTCTAAGCACCTCTCATCGATTCTTCCTGGCTAACCTTATGACTGATCCATGATCATGTTTGGCCTTCCCAACTCCCCAGATCCCAGCCCCAACAAAAAACAGAAATAGGCACGTGTGTGCATGCAGCGAGCGCACGTGCACTCATGCGTACACACATACACATAGAAAGGCAATTATGAAGGATTCATAAGCCACATTTGTTTTATTCACACATGAAAACAATTTGGACACAAACCTATTAGCAAGCAAGGGCCCACTACCCACATACCTTAATGTGCGCTAGCGTGGAAATTAGGAGTGTGCATCTAATCCACCAATCTCACCTACCCAATCCAACTTGAAGGTAATGGATTGGTTTTTTTTGGGTTGGTGGGATAATTTGGGTTGAGATTATCTAAAAAGGGGTTAGGTTGGTTAAGTTAAGGTTTGGCAGGTTTAACCTTAATTAAAGGTTGGTTAAATTAAGGTTTGGCAGGTTTAACCTTAATTAAACTCAGATATTATTAAGCACTGTTACATTAAAAAAAAGGTTGTACCCTACTCTTTGATTGGTGGGCAGCCTTCAGCCCTTCACTAAATTAAAAAATATTTTAATATAATTCAAATATAATCAAATATACTATAACTATTGAACAGTTGTTATAATTCATTATACTCAAACCACCAAAAATATGAAATAAACATAAGAGTTAAATAATTTAAGGGAAAGATTTTGCAGCATACTAGTATGCAGCAACCTTTCCCATAATTTAAACCACATAGCTTTAAGTTCAAACCATCCAAAAAATGATTAGAAACCAAAACCTCATTTCCAATTTTCTTTTTAGAAAGACTTTCAATTGAACATTCGTATAAGTAAAAGAGAGAGAGAAATACTTAATTTGCTACAGAAAGGCCTATCTTCTTTGCAAATAAAATTAACAATTAGGATATTTTAACAATTTAAATGTGTATAATAGGGCTGGAAATTAGTTTGGACTTTGGATAGAAAGAGTCTAAAATCCAAAGTCCAAACCCAAATGAGTCTAAAATTGTGAGCTCCAGCCAATCCTATATATATAATTGGGTTGTAAATTACACTAAACTTGATCCGCCATCCTTATTAATTGTTGAAGTGGAAAGTCCAAACACCAAATTAACACTCCCAAGTCACATCACGTCAAAGAGTTAGAAATCCCAATAAAGTGATAAACTCTAAAATAATGTGTCATCAACCATCTATTTTATCTATCAAAAAAAAAAAAAAGCCATCTATTTTACCAAACTAAAATACTAAATATTATGTATCGCTTACTGGGCTTCATGTCAGGGCAAGGCCCACAGAGAACAGTGATAAACATATGGGCCAAGCCATTAATCAAAGTCAGCTCATTAAGGTCAGTTTGGGCTCTTTCAATACAGGCCCTTAAGAGAGAGAGAAAGTAAAAGTACCCGAGCAGCAGGTGAGGAGGGAGCTGCAAAGAGAACAGCAGAAACAGCCCCCAAAGGTGCAATTGTCATTGAGATTCCTCTTGGGGCCAAAATCTGATCCATCTTGCCCAATATTGCCATTGCTGCAAATGCCCCTATCAAAAACAAGTCACAAACACACATTGCAAATCATACAGTGAGTCAAGAATTAATGGGCGGTCTTTCACCTTTTATCATTGAACTTTTACAGTGATTCAGTGAATGAATTATCTATTTATCCAAGTCAATATTGCTAAGTGTAGCCAAAATTAAGTTCCTAAATCTCTCAAACAAGTAATATATATCTTAAACCTGCAGAAGGCCAGACAATGTCGCTAAGGGAAGGAGCTGCAGGGCCCTTCAGAGGTTTCCAACCATCCCAAAATGGTGCAGCCACGTTGCTTGAGCTTGATGCCACCACCCCATATTCTCTTCTTCTTCTTGGTCCTCCTATGCTGCAACCAAGAGAGCTCTCCAAAACAACATCTTTGGTTTGAATTGAATGGTTCTTGAATAGCAATGAAATTGCTGGAGCAAATGAACGCAAAGATGTAGATGATGTTGCTGGTGGTATCATTGAACCATTTTGATGAATACGGGAATAGCTAGACCGTAGTTGCATGCCCATTTTTTAAATCCCCACTCTCTCTCTCTCACAAGAAGTATTTTGATTATGTATGTATATTTCATGCGAGAAGAGAGGGAGAGAGAGAGTGGTGACCGTTGGTGGTTGGAAATGTCGTGTGGGCTTTTGCCTGTTGGGGATGTCGAGAGGTCATTTGGAATTTTGGATAAGGGGTATTCGGCTTTCCTAGTTCCTACCATTCCAGTCCCTTTTAAGCAGCCCTTATGACTTTTGGTTTTTTTTATACTTTTAAATTTTAATGAATTAAAAAAATGTGCTTAATGCGAATTTCCTCGAAAGAGCCGCATGATGCACAGTTCAACCTCTCAATGATTAAGGAAAATAAAATATCACAAAATTTGATCGGGAAGATTAATAATCTGAGAAATATTAAGGTAAATTATTATTGGTTTTTACTAATGGATGAAAGAGTAATCCTTATTCTACAACTAATTTAGAGTAATGGAACAATTAAAATCCACAATAATTCCATAAAGGTCATGGACTTTTCCACGGCTTAAGTTGGGAAAAGCTGCGATGTATGAAGGGTTGATTTGGAATTCTAGGGCTATGAATAAGAGGGTATGGTTGCGTTATCTATCACCAAGCGAAACCAACCAATAATACGGGCAATCTTTCTAGTTAAGTAAAAGTGTGGTTATTCTTTCTTTCCTCGTTCAACAACCTAGAATTTTGGGTTTCCAAATGACTTTGAAGCCTGAGTTCATGCAGGAAGACTGCTATTTATAGCCTATAACTATTGATTTTTTTTATTTAAAAAAAACCATTAATACGAAGAAAAAAAAAAAAAAAAAAAAAGGTACATTCTTTAAAGCTGTGTAGTAGTGGTACACTCATGCTTATGCTAAGCGCTTATAAGGCATGAGGGGGACGCTTCTCTTGCCCATGTGGGACTGCACTCAAAGTCTTCCCTTGTCGCTTGAGGACAAAACCGTGCGAACTTGGCTCCTCAAAGCGGACAAACAAACTTGCGGTGGGTCAGGAACAAAATCCTCCCCCACAAAAAAAGGCGCTTTTTGAGGGGATGTACCCGTCAAGAGTATTATCTGCTTTGGGGTAGGGTGAGATTGGCTTGGCCATGTCTTGGACCTGGAACTCGCACGGCTTTGTTACCCTCGAAGTGTACGCCTCTACCACTACTATGGGTAGTAGTGGTACACTCATGCTTGCGCCAAGCGCTTATAAGGCATGAGTAGGGCACTTCTCTTGCCGATGTGGGACTGCACTCAAAGTCTTCCCATGTCGCTTGAGGACAAAACCGTGCGGGTTTGGCTCCCCAAAGCGGACAAACAAGCTTGCGGCGGGTCAGGAACAAAATCCTCCCCCACAAAAGCTAATTAGTATTTATAGGAATCTCACAAACTTTACCAATTGGCTATCTTTGTATTACCTCTTTCTAGCAATCTCATTTCCAATTTTTTTAGAACATACATTAAGGATTCGCACTTGTCTCCACAACATCAATTAAGATAAGAGTACTTCTCTATTTTCCCTCCCTAATATGGTCTAAACATTGAAATTATCTAATTTTCTTTCTTCATTAATTACTCTATAAATTTTGTTACCTCTTCATTTGCTTCTTATTCAGATGGTGATTTTCAACTATTACTATATTCATTCATGTATTCAAACTCCATCCACAACCTCAAAAAATAGAAATAGTATAAAGTTAGATCCAAATCTTGACAAATTGTACATTTTATTTCTAACATGGATATACAAGTGAGATGTGAACATTAATTTTATTGCAAACCCATTATTAAGTAGGGATGAATGAAAGAACCATCTACCAATAAATCATGTCCAGCCACAAACTCATTACATGCAAGAAAAAGCACAGCATCAGCAACATGATTCACATTCAGTGAAACCCTTTTCAACCTAGCGTATGCTTGATACTTCTTCTGAAGTACCTCTATGCTCTCACCATGAAAGTTGCTCGTTAACCCGGTTGCAAGTGCATTTGGTGACACACAATTCACCCTAATCCCATATTCCCCAAGCTGCAAAGTCGCTGATCGAACCAATCCCAGAACCGCATGCTTTGACATACAATAATCCGTGCCCTTATACCCACCGTTGCTTGCAGCCACACTCCCCGTGCATATAATACTCCCCCGCACGCGCCTCTCAATCATCACACGCGCTGCGTATTTCACACACAACGCCATGCCGCGCACGTTGGTGGCGAACAGTGTGTCAAATTCGGAGATGTTGAGGTCAAGGACGGACTGATCGGAAGCACTTATAATCCCAGCGTTGCTGAACATTATGTCTAGCTGACCATGTTTCCACACCGTTGATTCAACCATGTCTTTGACTTCTTCTTCTTTGGTAACATCACAGTGCATGTAATTGCACTTGTCTAGGCCGATAGATGTGGCAACTTGGTGACCTAATTGGTCTTGGATATCGGCTATGACCACCATGCGTGCACCATTTTGGGCAAAAAGGCGTGCCGTAGCTTCACCTATGCCGCTTGCTCCTCCGGTGACTATGGCTATTTTGCCTCGTAGTTTGTTGTTGGAGGATTCTGTCATGGCAATTGAGATTGCAACTGGTATTGAAATTTTAGGAAGAAGGTCAATACTAGGCGATCTATCAAAAAGATCAGATGGGATATCCTTATTGCGCCATATGAACGGTGGAATGTTAGGTAGAAAAGGTAAACGCTAGTGGAATTATTGTAGGCCAAATGGGAAATAATTAAGATTTGTTGTTTGAAAGTATTGACAGATTTTCATCTGTGAATTTATCTTTTTCTTTGTCTCATTGTGAGCAGGCTAGCTGTTTTTGTTCCATGATAATTATTTGGCCAAATAAGACATTTCAAAGTTATATTTTTTAAATAGTTTGTGTTTGCTAAAGTGACAATATACTATTCTACCTTATTGTACAATGTACCAAATTCTTCAAGCTAAACAATTATCTTCTTCGCACCATTCTTGATTTTTAATAATTCTTTTTAATATAAAATATGTCATCCCAAACCTTCTCTCACACTTGAGTTGAGTGTCGAAAACCCCTTTAAAAAAGAAAAAAAAAGAAAGGAAATTGTTGTTGGACACATGGAGCTATACACAATTATACATGTAAATGACGAAATTGTATTTTGAAAATATGATTTTAATTATAATTTTGAAATGGTGAAAACACAATTTTACAATTTAATTAAATTCATGTTTTAAACCCAAAATTTTAGTTGAAGTGGCGCACACACATTGTATACACTAGTGTGTAATAAACAGGAAAAAAAAAAAAACCAATATGTAGAAGATGAAGTTACTGTGCCAGTTTCGGCTTCATGATAACACACGTCATCCAAAAATTATGTAATTGTGAGGAGTTTTTCATTTAAAGATTCTTTTTATATTACATCGAAAAACCCAACACAACGCCCAATCTTAGGCAAATGTGAGCCCCATGTAACATTATTCCCAGCTACTTCCTTCCTTTCCAGCCATTCCTCTAGTATTGTGGGGTCTTGATGTTTTGTGGCCTCAATCATATTTCAGTTGAGTGGAAGTGAAATATCGGAGGAAACTAGGAAAGTAAGAGACAGAGAAGGAAAGAGATGGAGGGGTTTGTTTGCACAAATAAGTTTTTATTGTTTTTTTTAAAATAAAAAGGACCACATTTTAGCAAACCAAGTCTAAAATTCACAAAAAATTAGGTCATGCAAAGTTGTGTAAAAATAAATGATTACTACAGTAACTATGTAAATTTATATTGGCATTATTTATTTTTTTATTTAATTTTTTTATCTTTCTTTACTTACCTTGAGGATGAAACAAATTTGTATTTACTTTTTTATTCTTTCTATACTTATCCTAATAATAAAGAAAGAGAATGAATGGTGGTTGTTGTATGTGAAGAAAGAAAAATAATAAAAAAAAAAAATTGACATTTTAATGAAATGCAGTATAAAATAGATAATCTGATGTGAGGTAATTTGAAAAGCAAGTATGTGAAATAGAAAAAGATACATTTTTATGCTAAAAATATATAGAAATTTTTAATAAGCTAATGTGAATGCACTTGGGATTATTTTCATTTTACTTTGAAAGGAGACAATACATTTCAAGGTTAGGGTTTCTTTGAAATGAATTTATGGTTTAGAATGTGCCATTAAGAAGCAAATAACTCTACTCAAATGGCAACTTAATGAAACCAGAGACCAATGTTAAGTTTATAGAGTAAAAAAGATACACTAACACTCTGTTTGTTTCGACATTAACATTTTTTAGAAAATAAATCATTTTCCAAAAAGCATTTTTTGGAAAGCTATCTTATTTTCAAATGTTTGGTAGTAATCTTAAAATGAGTTAGCTAGAAAACTATCTCTTAACTTCTTTTATTTAGCTTCACGCGAGATAGAGTTGTTTTCCATAAATTTTTAAGAGAAAAAAAAAAAATTATATCTCATGCTTAGTTAAATAAGGGAAGTTAAGAGATAATTTTCCTTTAACTAATTTTTTCAAATATTACCAAATACAGAAAAATTGTGAAAAACTATATTCACATAAGGTTTTTCATTGTAGCATGGAGCATAACTTAAAATAGAAAAGAGTAGGGAAGACAAAAAGATGGGTTGCTATTTGATGCTTGATTTGAATCAACTAGTGGTAGTGGTGGTGGTGGTTAGTTCTTGATGCTGATATGGTTTTCATATGCCATTTTTTTTAATGTTTGAAATTGCAAATAAGTATAAATATTCAATGACTTTCATAATTTTTTTTTCACAATTGAGCAAACAGTGTAAAACAAAAGTGAAGTTAGAGATAATTCCATATGAATATAATGTTGTAATAATCACAATTTGTTACTTCAAATATTGTGAAAGAAGTTGTATAATTTACCGTGTTGAATTTATTATTGTGATGCTTAGATCTTTGTGAAACATCTTGACAAATCTAAATTATTGTACTATAAAATGAGTAATATAAAATGAAGAAGAAAGAGTGGAGGAGAAGGTGTAAGGAATGCACGTGGGTGATGGAATGGGATTAGGTGAAAAGGTAAAAGGGGGCTTCCTAGAAGCTTCCTATTTTATAAAATATTAACATGTTTATTTACAAAAATACCTAAATTTGAATTTTAAAATAATCAAACTAATCACTTGATTATTATGGTAATATTTATTTTAAAACACTATATTACATTCATTAAATAATGATATTACATTTATAAAATTTGGCTTAAGAATAACAATGAGTAATAACATTTTTTTTTATTAATTACTAATATATATTGTGGGGCCCAATAATCTGTGGCCCTGGCCCATTTATTCATTAGGGCCCAAGGTCCGAGCCGAGGAAGGTTATAGTCAAGGATAGGTAATACAAGTACAAAATAGTCCTAAGACACAGCTGAGGACGATTCAGTCCTCGGCATGTCCGAGATCCCCCTGGAAGGAAGGACAAAAACGGAATAGGAACAGTTTGGAAAAAATCTAAAAATATCTATGTCAATAGGGAAGGACACGCTGGATAGTTTAACGACCAAAGGCAAAGGGAAAGCTTCCCTTACTGCCATTCAATACTCTGCACCTGACAGAGCCATACCCTTCAGCTTTTACAACCACCCCCCAACCACTCTGGGTATAGGTTGATGGGACAAGTATTAGTCTTGGAAAGGTCGATCCTACACGTGGACGTGGGATAAAGGATACAGGCTAGTATAAAAGGAAGAGTAAGGATCCAAAGGAAGTGGCTGGAAAAAATGGCCAAAAACCAGAGCCTCCCAGCCCGCCTCCAGGAGAAAGACTCCTAGGGCGAACACAATTTAACTATATATGAACACCATGAAAAACCCACTGTCTTGTGACCAAGACCTAACCTTTCAAACTCACGCTCTATAAATGATATTGTTTGAGCCTTTTTACGTGCGAACCCAACGTTATTACGGGTCGTTACAAATCGAGTCCTTACATATATATATATATATATATATATATATATATATATATATATAAAGTGGTAATTCCGAAACGGTCTAAAACGGTATGTCGAAATAAGCTGGTACTAAAATATTTCATTCCAATAGACAAACCGGAACGGCCACCAAAACGGTATTCATAACAATGCTATTTTTTTCCTTTTTTATGTTGAATTATTGTACTAGTTTATTATGTTGATTGCTAGTATGGTAAGACAGCTAATGACTTGAAATTAGATTCCTTTGTCTTTTTGACACCGTTTTAGGAAAATTTTCCCTTTTTTTATTCACCTTTTGTAGACCAATAATTTGTTAAAGATTATGTTTTTTTTTTTTTAATTATAAAATTATCAAAGATTTTGTTAAGGGTGTTTTATGCACTCATTAAGGAGGCTTAAAAAAGATTCTATCAAAATTCAAAACTAAATTAATAGTTAATGAAAATAAATTTTTTTAGATTTAGTAGCTTGACTCATAAAAATGGCTCGATTGTTTTAATAAATTTTACCTAAACGGTGCCTTTCGGCACCTATTAATGGGACCCTTTTATGAAATAAAAAGATGAATGAGCGTGGGCCCACCACAAATTGTGGTCCACAAACCACAATACAAAGAAAGTGAGAGGGATTGATAAATGGTACCCATAGCCTTATTGGTCTAGTCAATGACTATCAAGTCTTGGATAGAACGAAAGTATGACATCTTAATCAGAGAATGCCATAGGGGCTTACTTGCTACTACCACAGTAATTTACTCCAAGGTCCCTTCTAACTCAACACTCCATGCTTGTAAGGGTCCGGTTAAAAATAACTTACTTTTATTAAAATTGAAAATTAAAAATTAAAAATATTGTAGAAAAATAATTTTTCAACGTGTAAATAAAATTGGAAGACCCGTATATAAACAGTATATTTTGTCTTTATACAGTATATTGATGTGATGTTACTGTTCGGGAAAAAAAAAGAAAAGAAAAGGCAGAAAACGTGCACGTGGATCCGCGTTTCGCTCACTACTAAAAGCTTGCCCTCATTATTTACAATGGTTCAGGGAGTGAGTGAGCTCTTCTTTACAGCATTTAGTTGTATATTTACAACTTTTCACCAGATAAGAAATTTGCAGACTACTTATTTCTTATCACATGATCTATTTTCTAATAATGAAACCTGTTAAATTAGCAAAATATAAAATAGAACAGAAAATTTGCATAAAAAACTTTCCTTAAAACTTATTTTCTTCAAGACTACATGGTTGAAGTTAAAACTCTTTGCTTTCCATCTCAATTAAAACAATACTCATTGGAGCTTGATTACCTACTACCTAAGTGGCCCCCATCAACCTTCAAGTCAAGTCCAGTGACAAAACCAGAATCATCAGATGCAAGAAAGAGCACAGCATTGGCAACATCTCCCACCTTCAACACAACCCCTTTCAAGGTTGAAGTTGATTCAGAAATCTTCTCCATTTGCTCTGCACCCATTCCACATGCACCACATGACATTGGTGTAGCCACCAAAGAGGGTGATACACAGTTCACTCTAATCCCATGCTGCCCAAGTTGCACACTTGCCGCTCGAACCAGACCCAGCACTGCGTGCTTTGACATGCAATAATCTGTGAACATATTTCTACCTTGGCTAGCGGCTACACTTCCTGTGCATATTATGCTCCCCTTCACGCGCCTCTCAACCATCGAACGCGCCGCGTGTTTCACACACAAAGCCATGCCGCGCGTGTTGATTTTGATCACTTTTTCGAACCCTGAAATGTCGAGCTCGAGGATTGTCTGATCAGAGCTACTCGCTGTCCCAGCGTTGCTGAACATGATGTCGAGCTGGCCATGTTTCTGGACAATTGATTCAACCATGTTCTTGACTTGGTCTTCATCGGAAACATCACAGTGCACGTATTGACACTTGTCTATGCCTATGGAAGCGGCTACTTGGTGACCCAGTTGGTCTTGGATATCGGCGATCACAACCATGCGTGCACCATGTTGGGCAAAAAGGTGCGCGGTAGCCTCGCCTATGCCGCTTGCCCCACCAGTGATTATGGCTACTTTGCCTTGTAGCTTCTTGTTGGAGGAGTCTGTCATTGCAATAGATACTGGGCAACGACAATCTACCAAATCAGATAGGACAATAACATTAATATTGATATGGGCGCTCATAAGCCTCGGAGCATTAGTAGCAATTCAGGGCCGGCCCTTCCCTTAGGCTTAGGCAATTGCCTAAGGCCCCCAAGTGGAAGGGGGCCCCAAAATTTTAGAAAAGAACTGCAAATACCCAAACCTATCATCCACAAAATCAAATCAACCTTCTCTTGCTTATCGAAGATAAAAAAAATTAAATCAAATTGCTATACAGTTGGAGTTGGCAAGTCAATTGTCCAGGAAAGAAAGAAGCAAAAGAAAAAACTAAGAAAATTAAATAAATAAAAGAAAAAAACTGTCGAACCTAGAAAAAAAAAAAAAAAAATTGGTCCTTTGCCAAACTTGTGCAAACCCAAACCCAGAAAAATTACTATTGAAGCTGTCATCCAAACTTAGAAAAAATAAACCATAATTGTTTGCAAAAAAAAAAAAACAGGAACACACTCTCATTACACTTCTAAAAAATTAATGAATCCTTTGCAAAAAAAAAAAAAAAAAAAAAAGAAAAGAAAAAAGGGGGCCCCAAGTAGTAGAGAAAAAAAAAAAAATTTAGTTTCAAATGAATTACAAAAATAATCTGTCACATCCTTTTAACCAAAAAAAACAAAAATTTTGGCAAATCCTATTGAACATTGGTTCTAAACAAAATCATTGACCAAAAATCAACCAGATAAACTACAAATCCGGTCTAAGAGATTAACCACAAAACAAAACAAATAAATCCACTCAAAACCCTAAAATTTTTACCTTTCTCTCTAGTCTCTGCTCTCCGCCTCTCTCTAGTCTCCAGTCTGTTCTCCGCCTCAGCCTTTCTCTGATTCTCTGCTCTCCGCCTCTCTCAAGTCTCAACTGCTCACCTCACCGTATCAGGTTCTGAAGTTCAGGAATCAGGTATAAAATTATAAATATTTGGGCCATTTTTTTTGTTTAGAACTTAAGATTACTTTGCTTATTTGGGCCCTCCCTGGCTATCAGTTTATCATTATGGCTGCCTGGACCCTCCCTGGACTGGGCGTTAAGTTTGGGCCTTCAAGTTTTTTTTTTTTTTTTTTTTTTTTTGGTTATAGATAGGATTTGTTTTTTGTTTTTGTTTTTTTTTTGTTTTTTTTGTTTTTTTTTTTGGGTGGGTCTTATTAATAAGTCTTGTGTCAATGTTATGGCTGTGCTTAAATTTTTGTTATGCTTGTGCTTAATTTTTTTTTTTTTTTTAATTTATGCTGGTTGAGATTGCTAAAAACTTGTTATTGTTCAGTAAAACTACAACAATAGTTTTTATATAAATCAGGTTCTATTTCTCATTTGCTCTACACTTTAAAGTTATTTTTTATTTTACGCTCCGTTTGTTTTGATGTAAAATATTTGCAGGAAAATATTTTCATATTTTACAGTGTTTGTTTTGTAGTAAAACATTTAGTCAATGGTAAAATATTTTTAGTCAAACAATACAACTAAGGCAAATAAGTGTAAAATATTTTACGCTTAAAAAATTGGTAAAATATTTTACATTTGTAGCTGTCACTCTCAACAGACCTGATTAGCCCCTTTCTCACACTCTTTCAGTTTCTCTCCACCACCCAGCCCACCTTCACTCGTCTCCCTCCCATCACCGGCTCTATCTTCTCCGGCAATCCTTTGGGACTTTTGACTATCGTCATCAATGTTCCCGACGAGAGCAAAGCCGGTGCAAATCGACAACCACTACCCCTTTTATGGTGTAGATCGGTGATAAGGTGGGTAGTGGGGTGGGTCGTCGTCAAATTTGAGTGCCGGTGTCTCCCTCTCAGTGGTGGGGTGGGTCGTCAGTGATGGGTTTTGGTGGGCTATGTCATGGGTGTTGGGTTTTGGTGGGCTGGTTTTTGTGTTTTCAGGTCTGGTTTTGAGTTTGGGGTTTGGTTTTTGGTGGTCGGAACTGCTATAATTGTGGTGGTTTGTGGATTTTGATGGTGGCTGAATAAGGGTGGGTTTCATTGATCTTTGATTTTCGAATTTTTGTTTTCATTTGGTATGGTTGCTTCCTGTTGGTGGTTGTTGTTGTGGTGGTGTGGCCGTGTGAGTGGTGGTGTTTAGTCACTAGATTTTGGTGGTAGTGGGGCGATGGTGGCTATTTTTTTTTCCTCTTTCCAATTTGGATTTTGGATGGTTAGTAGTGGCGGTGGTGCTTGTATTTGGTGGTTGGTGGTTGTTTACATTTTCAAATTTCTAATCTTGCCAAACACTTGAAAATGTTTTCAAATGAAAATATTTTACAGTAAAATTTTTTTACATGTAAAATATTTTATATTTGAAAATATTTTACATCAAAACAAACAGAGTGTTAGTCTATATAAATATATTATTTGATTAGAAATGCCTACTAGAAAATATGCATCTAGATTTGAAAAACTTAAAAAAAGAAGAAAAGAAGAAAAATTAAATGAGTCTCAAAAAGGATCAATGGATAAATTTGTTATTAGTAATAAACAAAATATAACACAAAATTTAGATGAAAATATCACAAATGAGCAAGAAATTCCCAAAAATAATTTAGAAGAAAATGATGTTCAATTTTGCAATACAACAAATCTTGATAATGAACTTCAAAATAATTTAGAAGAAAATGAAAATAATAATGAAAAATATAATATAAAAATATTAAATAAACATTAATTTAATGAATATATAAGTATAAAAAAGGCCTAATTTTTAGTTCTTACCTTAGGCCCCAAAATGTCTAGGGCCGCCCCTGAGTAGCATTGAAGCTAAATACTTATATATTAGCTATTTTAGTTTCACAAAAACACAAAAATACATGGCATACGGTCCGCCCAAACCGGACTCTACTTTTCGACTCGGTTAATTGTGAATTAGGTACGGTCCAACCATGTTAACCGATTCACAATTAAAGAAACATGCCATACATGCCCTTGTTTTTATGGTTCTTTTAGCCTTAAGAACCTCTCTATGCAAGAAAAGCATGGACCCGTGCGAATCGTAGTTGAACCGCACGGTTCTTAAAACCGTGAACAGTTCTCACGGTTCCTTTCTTTTAGCAAATACCGGTTGAAATTAAAGATTTGGCTGGCATGCACTTCGGATTTTTTTTTTTATCAGATTTGGAACCAAAAGACTTGTGAGAGAAAAAGAAAACAAACTGCGAAGAAGAAGATGACAAAGTAGGGGCTGTGTGAAGTTGAAGTAGCAAGCTAGTAACCTAGCATAGATTGCCAATCACGGCCTTCATCTTCATCTTCATCTTCGTCTTCTGCTTCTATTTCTTCTTCTTACTTCTTTTTCTCCACCTTATCTTTCTTCTTTCCGTCTCCACCACTATGGTTTTTGTTTCTCACCTTCTTTCTGTTTTTGTTGGTGTTGTTGATTCTTTTGAATTCCTTTTTATGTTTCCAAGGCCCTTTCACGTGACTTGCATTGGGTAAGAAGAAAACTTTTAATTTTTGAATTAAAGATGGCAAAATGTTTTAGCCATTAGATTTTTGCAACTGAGCTCGTGATGTGACTATTGATAGATTGATATGTGACAAGTATTTGATGACTGTCAACCTAGCCCACCGGTGAATACAAAAGCAGAATCAAATTGAGTAAAACAAAAAAAATAAAAACATATAAGGCCTCCACTAGTTATTGAGGACTTGACACACTTAGGTGCACTCAGGAGCCTTCATTTTCATCTTCATCTTCGTCTTCTACTTCTATTTCTACTTCTTACTTCTTTCTCTACTTCTTCTCTTTCTTCTTTCCATCTCCATTGCTGTGGGTTCCATTTCTCACCTTCTCTCTATTTGTGTTGGTGTTGATTCTTTTGAATTCTTTTTTATGTTTCCAAGGATCTTTCACGTGACCTGCATTGTGTAAGAAAAAAACTTTTAATTTTTGAATTAAAGATGGCAAAATGTTTCAGCCATTAGATTTTTGCAGCTGAGCCCGTGATGTGACTATTGATAGATTGATATGTGACAAGCATTTGATGATTGTCAACCCAGTCCATCAGTGAATACAAAAGAAAAATCATATTGAGTAAAAAAAAAATAGATAAGGCCACCACTAGTTATTGAGGACTTGGCACACTCAGGTGCCTTCACCTTCATCTTCGTCTTTTGCTTCTATTTCTTTTTCTTACTTCTTTTTCTCCTTCTTCTCTTTCTTCTTTCCATCTCCACTGCAGTGGTTTTCGTTTATCACCTTTTCTCTGTATGTGTTGGTGTTGATTCTTTTGAATTCTTTTTTATATTTCCAAGGCCCTTTCACATGACTTGCATTGGGTAAGAAGAAAACTTTTAATTTTTGAATTAAAGATGGCAAAATGTTTCAGCCAATAGATTTTTGCAGCTGAGCCCGTGATGTGACTATTGAAAGATTGATATGTGACAAGC
Organism: Quercus robur; assembly: GCF_932294415.1. Classification (NCBI taxonomy): domain Eukaryota; kingdom Viridiplantae; phylum Streptophyta; class Magnoliopsida; order Fagales; family Fagaceae; genus Quercus; species Quercus robur. Next base: position 42,242,487 of record NC_065543.1, read on the forward strand.
ATTTGATGACTGTCAAATACAAAAGAAAATCAAATTGAGTAAAAAAATAAAAATAAAATAAAAACATATAAGGCCTCCACTAGTAATTGAGGACATGGTACACTCAGGTTCACTCAGGTGCCTTCATCTTCATCTTCAACTTCGTCTTCTGCTTCTATTTCTTCTCCTTACATCTTTATATCCTTCTTCTCTTTGTGCTTTCCATCTCCACTGCTCTGGTTACTGTTTCTCGCCTTCTCTCTTTTTGTGTTGGTGTTGATTCTTTTGAATTCTTTTTTATATTTCCAAGGCCCTTTCACGTGACATGCATTGGGTAAGAAGAAAACTTTTAATTTTTAAATTAAAGATGGCAAATGTTTAAGCCATTAGATTTTTGCAACTGAGCCTGTGATGTGACTATTGATAGATTGTTATTTGACAAGTATTTGATGACTGTCAACCTAGCCCATCGGTGAATACAAAAGAAAAATCAAATTGAGTAAAACAAAAAAAATAAAAATAAAAACAAAAACATATAAGGCCTCCACTAGTTATTGAGGACTTGACACACTTAGGTGCACTCAGGTGCCTTCATCTTCGTCTTCGTCTTTTGCTTCAATTTCTTCTTCTTACTTCATTTTCTCCTTCTTCCCTTTCTTCTTTCCATCTCCACTGCTGTGGTTTCCATTTCTCACCTTCTCTCTGTTTGTGTTGGTGTTGATTCTTTTGAATTCTTTTTTATGTTTCCAAGGATCTTTCACGTGACTTGCATTGGGTAAGAAGAAAACTTTTAAGTTTTGAATTAAAGATGGCAAAATGTTTCAGCCATTAGATTTTTGCAGCTGAGCCCGTGATGTGACTATTGATAGATTGATATGTGACAAGCATTTGATGACTGTCAACCCAGTCCATCGATGACTACAAAAGAAAAATAAAATTGAGTAAAAAATAAAAATAAATAAAAACAGATAAGGACACCACTAGTTATTGAGGACTTGGCACACTCAGGTGCACTCAGGTGCCTTCATCTTCATCTTCATCTTTGTCTTTTGCTTCTATTTCTTTTTCTTACTTCTTTTTCTCCTTGTTCTCTTTCTTCTTTCCGTTTCCACTGCTGTGGTTTCTGTTTCTCACCTTCTCTCTGTTTGTGTTGGTGTTGATTCTTTTGAATTCTTTTTTATGTTTCCAAGGCCCTTTCACATGACTTGCATTGGGTAAGAAGAAAACCTTTAATTTTTGAATTAAAGATCGCAAAATGTTTCTGCCATTAGATTTTTGCAGCTGAGCCCGTGATATAACTATTGATACATTAATATGTGACAAGCATTTGATGACTGTCAACCTAGTCCACTGGTGAATACAAAAGAAAAATAAAATTGAGTAAAAAAAAAGAAAAAGAAAAGAAAAGGCCACCACTAGTTATTAAGGACTTGGCACACTCAGGTGCACTCATGTGCGTTCATCTTTATCTTCATCTTCGTCTTTCGCTTCTATTTCTTTTTCTCCTTCTTCTCTTTCTTGTTTCCGTCTCCATTGTTGTGGTTTCCATTTCTCACCTTTTCTCTGTATGTGTTGGTGTTGATTCTTTTGAATTCTTTTTTTATGTTTCCAAGGCCCTTTCACATGACTTGCATTGGGTAAGAAGAAAACTTTTAATTATTGAATTAAAGATGGCAAAATGTTTCAGCCATTAGATTTTTGCTGCTGAGCCTGTGATGTGACTATTGATAGATTCATATGATAAGCATTTGATGATTGTCAACCCAGGCCCCCCGTGAATACATAAGAAAAATGATATTGAGTAAAATAAAAAATAAAAATAAAAACATATAAGGCCTCCACTAGTAATTGAGGACTTGGCACACTCAGGTGTACTCAGGTGCCTTCATCTTCATCTTCAGCTTCATCTTCATCTTCGTCTTTTTCTTCTATTTCTTCTTCTTACTTCTTTTTATCCTTCCTCTCTTTGTGCTTTCCGTCGCCACTGCTGCAGTTTCTGTCTCTCACCTTCTCTCTTTTTGTGTTGGTGTTGATTCTTTTGAATTCTTTTTTATATTTTCAAGGCCCTTTCATGTGACATGTATTGGGTAAGAAGAAAACTTTTAATTTTTGAATTAAATATGGCAAAATGTTTCAGCCATTAGATTTTTGCAACTGAGCCTGTGTTGTGACTATTGATAGATTGATATGTGACAAGGATTTGATGACTGTCAACCTAGCCCACCGGTGAATACAAAAGAAAAATCAAATTGAGTAAAACAAAAAAAAAAAAAAATAAAAAATAAAAACATATAAGGCCTCCACTAGTTATTGAGGACTTGACACACTCAGGTGCACTCAGGTGCCTTCATCTTCATCTTCGTCTTCATCTTCATCTTCATCTTCGTCTTCTGCTTCAATTTCTTCTTCTTACTTCTTTTTCTCCTTCTTCTCTTTCTTCTTTCCATCTCCACTGCTGTGGTTTCCATTTCTCACCTTCTCTCTGTTTGTGTTGGTGTTGATTCTTTTGAATTTTTTTTTTTTTTTACGTTTCCAAGGATCTTTCACGTGACTTGCATTGGGTAAGAAGAAAACTTTTAATTTTTGAATTAAAGATGGCAAAATGTTTCAGCCATTAGATTTTTGCAGCTGAGCCCGTGATGTGACTATTTAAAGATTGATATGTGACAAGCATTTGATGACTGTCAACCCAGTCCATCGATGACTACAAAAGAAAAATAAAATTGAGTAAAAAATAAAAATAAATAAAAACAGATAAGGACACCACTAGTTATTGAGGACTTGGCACACTCAGGTGCACTCAGGTGCCTTCATCTTCATCTTGATCTTTGTCTTTTGCTTCTATTTCTTTTTCTTACTTCTTTTTCTCCTTGTTCTCTTTCTTCTTTCCGTTTCCACTACTGTGGTTTCCATTTCTCACCTTCCTTCTGTTTGTGTTGGTGTTGATTCTTTGGAATTCTTTTTTATGTTTCCAAGGCCCTTTCACATGACTTGCATTGGGTAAGAAGAAAACCTTTAATTTTTGAATTAAAGATCGCAAAATGTTTCTGCCATTAGATTTTTGCAGCTGAGCCCGTGATGTGACTATTGATAGATTAATATGTGACAAGCATTTGATGACTGTCAACCTAGTCCATTGGTGAATAAAAAAGAAAAATCAAATTGAGTAAAAAAAAAAAAAAAAAAACAGAAAAGGCCACCACTAGTTATTGAGGACTTGGCACACTCAGGTGCACTCATATGCTTTCATCTTTATCTTCATCTTCGTCTTTCGCTTCTATTTCTTTTTCTCCTTCTTCTCTTTCTTCTTTCTGTCTCCATTGCTGTGATTTCCATTTCTCACCTTTTCTCTGTATGTGTTGGTGTTGATTCTTTTGAATTCTTTTTTATGTTTCCAAGGCCCTTTCACATGACTTGCATTGGGTAAGAAGAAAACTTTTAATTATTGAATTAAAGATGGCAAAATGTTTCAGCCATTAGATTTTTGCTACTGAGCCCGTGATGTGACTATTGATAGATTCATATGATAAGCATTTGATGATTGTCAATCCAGCCCCCCCGTGAATACATAAGAAAAATGATATTGAGTAAAACAAAAAACAAAAACATATAAGGCCTCCACTAGTAATTGAGGACTTGGCACACCCAGGTGTACTCAGGTGCCTTCATCTTCATCTTCAGCTTCATCTTCATCTTCGTCTTTTGCTTCTATTTCTTCTTCTTACTTCTTTTTATCCTTCTTCTCTTTGTGCTTTCTGTCGCCACTGCTGCGGTTTCTGTTTCTCACCTTCTCTCTTTTTCTGTTGGTGTTGATTCTTTTGAATTCTTTTTTATATTTCCAAGGCCCTTTCATGTGACATGTATTGGGTAAGAAGAAAACTTTTAATTTTTGAATTAAAGATGGCAAAATGTTTCATCCATTAGATTTTTGCTGCTGAGCCCGTGATGTGACTATTGATAGATTGATATGTGACAAGCATTTGATGACTGTCAACCCAGCCCACCGGTGAATACAAAAGGAAAATCAAATTGAGTAAAAAAATTAAAATAAAATAAAAACATATAAGGCCTCCACTTGTTATTGAGGACTTAGCACAAGCATGTGCACTCATTATTACATACAATTAAGTATATAATAAATATTTTAATTTAAAATTACAAAGTGTCCTTCTAATTCCTATATTATAACAATAATACTGTCACTAGTTTAACTAATCAACATATAAATAAATAAATAAATATTATATCTATGTATGCTTAGGATATGATATTTCTTATTTTTGTCTCCGGAAAGTTATGATGTGAAAAAATAGATTTGAAAGATAGATTTCTATATTTAATTGGGTCATTTAATTTAATTTTTCTATTTAGTATGATTTAATATATTTATCTATATTTAAATAATTATTAAATTAATTATGATATAATCACGGTTTGACCTCTGCTCGACCTTAAAAACATTGAACTTCTTCTTTTTACGGTTCAATATACGGTTCGTGTTTGAAAACTATGAGTAGTGGTGCTATAGGTAAAATTTTTTAGCTTCTTGCTACAATGTACATCTATTTATGGTTGTGCATTGTAGCAAGAAGCTAAAATATATATATATATATATATATATTATTAACTTCTCTCTCTTCTCTCATCAAACAAATATTTTCTCTTTTCTTTCTTTTTCTCTCTCTCTCTGGCTTTCCTTGTTTCTTCTTTTTTCCTCCTTATTTTTTTTCTCTCTCTAGCTGTCTAGTGCCTCCCTCATCTCCCTTATCCCTCAGCTCTATTGGAGCTTGATTTTTGGGTTTCCGTCGACCCAACTGCTGGGTTTCCGCCGATCTTCATCTTAGTCTTCATCTGTGCTGGGTTTCCGTTGATCTTTATCTTCATCTGTGCCCCATCGCTGATCTTCATCTTCATCTTCATCTAAGCTGGGTTTCCGCCGACCCACGTAATGTCTGTGTTGTGTTGGTGATTTTTGATTTTGTTTGTGATTGGTATTTTTGATTTTGTTTGGTCATGGGTTGAGGAAAAAGATTGAGGATTTGGGTTGGTGGGTTTTTATTTTTTATTTTTTTGGTGTTGCTGTGGATGTTTTTATTATTATTCTAATGAGTTATTTGTATTATTTTAATCAAATAGCTAAAAATATAGATCCATTGATATTGGGTGTGAAGAGGTAAAATAGATAAAGTGACTTTTGTAGATGCTAAATAGCTATATTTTTAGCTCCACTATTGTGGATGCTCTCATATGGATGGTGGAATGTTATGTAGATAGAATAATTGAGGAAAAGAGTAAGATCTAGCATAGGCAAATTTTGATCCATAATTTATAGTTGGTCAGTTTTTGATATTGCTTAAGCCTTAAGAAAGTACAAATGATACTCTTTTTTATGGAATAGAAAACAACAAGGAAAAAATCTAAATTTTATTTTTTTAAAAATCTGATTTGTCTTTAGAGACTACAAAACGTGTAAATACTAAAGAAGTAAAACTCTAGGATGACTAGGAAACCATCGGAAACCCTAATTCACACTAATCATGAGATTAGGTGGTAAAATATTGAATTTTACCAAAAATGGTAAAATTGAGTTAAATACAAAATTATAAACTACTAACCTTAAAGGTCCTTCTAAAACAAGTGGGATCTTATTATGACTTTTGAGCAAAAAATTATTAAGGAAACAAAAATTACTAAAAAGGGTAACAAATTCACCAAAATTAGGGTGCACCTTATGGCAAAGTGACAACTGTTGATCAGAAAATCGTTTCCATACAGGTTGCCAAATTTCATGCAAATCCGACTCTGTCACCCAAATGATTTCTACTAGTGTCTTTCTACCTTATGCCGTGATTTCAAGCACTCTTAATGTTCTAGAAAGGCCATAAAGGTCTGTTCTACATAAGTTCTAAACTTCTCAATGTGATGTAGAACAGACAACGAGCAGCAGGGGCGCAAGAAGTCATAATGGAAGATCAAAGGGGGTGCCAATAGAGGAAATCGGGGTGACAGTGTCGAAATTGCATTAAATTTGGTAGGTTGAAGGGAAACGATGTTCTGATTAAGATTCATGTTATCATGAACATTGCCAAAATTTAGACGAATTCCTTCATTAAGGCCCCGAAAATAGTTTTTTTGCTATTTATAGTAATATTTGTTTTTCCTTAATAACTTTTAGTTTAAAAGTCAGAATAAGGTCCCGTCTGTTTTGGGACTACCTTTAAGATCAATAGTTTATGATTTTGCATTTAACTCAATTTTGCCATTTTTGGTAAATTTTGGTATTTTGTCACCTAAACAAATTAGTATGAATTAGGGTTTTAGACGTTTTTCTCAGTATTTATATGTTTTGTAGCCGTCAAAGGCAAATCAGACTATTATCAATAAATACAGACTTTTTCTCTAGTGGATTCCAGTTTTCTTCTCCTTGTGGATTTAGGAAAACCTCTCGTGGATTTAAGGTTTACTACTAGGAACTAATAGTTTAGTTTTTGTTTTATTAAGAGAGTATCGTGTGTGCTATCTTTAGGCTTCTGCGACATCACAGTGTCATCATTATTTTGACATTGGTGTCACCAAATGAACCAGAAATAGAAAATCGGTTTTTTAAAACATATATTTTGTTAGACCGTTTACTTGATAGGAGGATCATTTCTATCTGATCTGATCTAATCTTATATTTATTATCTGATCTATCTTAAATCTAATATCTTACATGATAAGATATATAAAGATTTTTTTTTTTTTTTTTTTTTTTTTTACTTTAACTCTATTGTTTAGGGGTAATAATAATTAACAAATTAAACTTTTTAGCTTTCAAAATGTAACAAATAAGATCTTATAGTTATTGTGGGTGGGGGGGGGGGGGGGGGGCTATGGCCCAAAGTAATGAGTTGGGCCTTGGACCTTGTCAGAGGACACTAGCAAATATGAGGAGACAAACGTGACTTAGATAATTTATGTTACAAGCCTTAGACCAAATGTATATTTAAACTACTGAAGCACACTTCCTGAACACGCGAAGGGTACTACCTTAGACCAAGCAAGGGAAGAAATCTTTTCGTACATACATGTAAGTTGCCTAAAAGCTTGCCCTTATTCTTTACAAAGGTTCATGTGCTCTTCTTTAAAGCATTTAATTTTATATTTACAAATGTTTACCAGATAAGAAATAGTAGACAACTTATTTCTTCTTACATGATCTATTTTCTAAAATAAAATCAGTTATTTTGGTGAAATATAAAGTAAAACATATGATTTGTATTCAATATTTGTGAAATATAAAGTAGAACCTACACCCAGAACTTAAACAAGGTATACATACCTTTTCCTTCAACTTATTTTGTTCAAGAAAATATTATTAAAACTTGAATCCTTTGTTTTCCATCTCAAAACAATACTCATTGGGGCTTGTTCAGACTCCCTAAGTTGCCTCCATCAACCTTCAAGTCAAGTCCAGTGACAAAACCAGAATCTTCAGATGCAAGAAAGAGCACAGCATTGGCAACATCTCTCACCTTCAACACAACCCCTTTTAAGCTTGAAGTTGGCTCAAAAATCTTCTCCACTTGCTCTGCATCCATTCCTAATGCATCACATGACATTGGTGTAGCCACCGTAGAGGGTGATACACAGTTCACTCTAATCCCATGCTGCCCAAGCTGCAAACTTGCTGATCGAACCAGACCCAGCACTGCATGCTTTGCCATACAATAATCTGTGAGTAGCTGAGTACCTTTGCTAGCGGCTATGCTTCCTGTGCATAAGATGCTCCCCTTTACGCGCCTCTCAACCATCACACGCGCCGCGTGTTTCACACACAAAGCCATGCCCCGCGTGTTGGTTTTGATCACTTTGTCGAACCCTGAAAGGTCGAGCTCGAGGATTGTCTGATCAGAGCCACTCACAATCCCAGCGTTGCTGAACATGATGTCGAGCTGACCATGTTTCTGGACTGTTGATTCAATCATGTTCTTGACCTGGTCTTCATCAGAAACATCACAGTGCACGTATTGGCACTTGTTTATACCAATTGATATGGCTACTTGGTGACCCAATTGGTCTTGGATATCGGCGATCACAACCATGCGTGCACCATGTTGGGCAAAAAGGTGAGCCGTAGCCTCGCCTATGCCGCTTGCACCACCAGTGATTATGGCTACTTTGCCTTGTAACTTCTTGTTGGAGGAGTCTGTCATTGCAAACTTAGCAATAATGGGCAAACCAGTGAGATGACAGCTTTTATTGGAAGATGATTGATATTGGACAATCTATCAAATCAGATGGGACAATAATATCGATATGGTTGGTGCCATGGGGAATAGTACGTGAATAATGCTAGGACCCGTAAAATTGCAAAATTTGATCCATAATTTATAGTTAGTCAGTTCTAAACCTCTCAATGTTATCATTATTTTGACATTAGTGTCACCAAATAAATTTTTTTTTTTAATAAGATAATTAAGAAAATTGGTTTTTTGAACACATATGTAGAGAGGAAAATTTCCAACCTATGACAAGTTGACACATACTACCGAGTCTACCAAATACGGTCAATTACAAAGTGCCATGTATTAGCTACAACTAGGTTCTACCATCACCATTCAGGAACGAACAGAAATTTGCTAAGTGTTATGAAATAAAAACATAAAAAGCATGCTGCATAATGCCAATACGCGTGTAAGCAATGACGTAAGCAGTTTAACACATATAAGTGCCATGTACTACAACTAGGTTCTACCATCACCATTCAGAACCAACTGAAATTTGTCAAGTGTCATGAAATAAAAAATAAAAAGCATGCAAAATGCCAATATGCGTGTAAGCAATGACGTAAGCAGTCTGATGTGTGTAAGCAATGACATGAACAGTCCAATCGGGTTTTGACATGTGTTACCTTCAAAATCAAGTCATTTTGGCCAATTGAAAGATGCCATGTGTCTTGGAGAATAAGTCTTAAAGTTCCTCCAATCAGATTGTAACACGTCACCAATCAGACTCCGCCATGTGTAGCTCACCCACTCCCAAACTCCTATAAATAGAAGCCTTTCTCGGGGGCGGCCCAACAAACTTTGAGGCCTAAGGTGATATATTTAAATGGGGCTTTTTTGTTATTAATTAAATAATATTTAACTAGTTTTCAATATTATAATTTTTATATAACAAAAATGCATTTTTTTGTGTTGTAATATATATATATATATATATATTTATATATATTTTGAAGAAATGCTAAAACTATAACAAATTTTACTAAAAAAAACATACAAATGCTGTAGTAATGAATGTGATTAATGACACTTCAAGAAGATAATAAATAAGTATTTGAATGAATGATGTTAGGGATATTATAAATTTTACAACATGATGCTTATAAAGATGTATCACTAAGTAATTTAAAAATGCATTTAATAGGTTGTTGACATCTACAAATCATATTAATTATCACATCAATTTGTATAAAAGTTTTAAAGTAAAATTTATAGTATTTATAGTATTTTCCTATCTAAATTATTTATTGTAATTAGTGACACATATTTGTAAGCCCTATGTATTTAAAATTGTAATATCTCTAGCATTACTCAATTCTTTGATACTTCTTAAAAGTTAAAAAAAAAAAATGTAAAATTAATTTTTTTTCCTATATCTCAATTTAAAAAAAAAAAAAATATATATATATATATATCTCAATTTTTGCCCCAAAATTTGGGGGCCTTTCTCTAGTAGGGGGCCCTAGGCGATTGCCTAAGTGGCCTAAACCTAGGGCCGGCCCTACTTCCTAAGGCATTTCTACACAGACCAAGACATCTTGGAACACACCAAGGCATCCATGCCACAAGCAGCATCAATAGTTGATGCTTGAACATATAAGTTCTTTGTTTATTTGCAATCCAATTCACAACCTACCAGGTTCAATTGCGATCACCATAGCAAAATTGTCACAACCAAAGTTACCAAACACATTGAACTTCTTCACTTTATTTATTTTTTTACTATGTATTAGATGAGTTAGAATGAGCTTTGTCGTGTCCATCCGTTCAATAAATTTGGTTGTGTTAAGGATGAATGGTTTTGACATGATTATTAAATAAGTTAGAGTTAAGTTATATATTCGAATACCCTTACCTTCATACAACATGAATAGTTGAATACAACCTGTTTACATGAATTGCCACCTCTTCATTAAACAAAGTAAGGCAACAAGAATATAAACAAGGGTCACCTCTCTAGGAAAGCAAAGAGACCCTTCAAAATTTTGATTCAATGCCCATTTCCAAAGAAGTTAATCTGTTATTCTCAGTGAGGTGAAAGTCGCAATTGTAAGAGTCATTATCGACTAACATGTTGTTTGTGTGTTTTCTTTTGTGTTTTGCAGGAATTTTTTTTTTCTTTAGTAGGTAAGTTCTTATCTTTGACTATCAAAATTGAAATGTTTATGTAGCTTTCTTTTGCTTTTAAGAAAAGACTTAGGTTGAGTTTGGATTGCACTGCAAAATGAAAGTTGGAGCGTTGGACCTTTTTTCTGTGGGTCCCATGCACTGTTCACGAGATCCGAAAGTATGGAAAAACGCAAATGTTAAGTTAAAATTGGGTCCCACGACACTATTAATACATTTAAAAATTATTTTACTACAATGTTTTCAGTTTTCAGTAATAAGCTGTATCCAAACAGACCCTTAGAGTTTGTTTGGAATGTGATGAAAAGTTTAGCTTATTTAAGTTTTTAATTTCTTTTTAGTATTATTCATGGGTCTATTGCACATTTTGATATTATTTATAGGTCCCATTGTACTATTTAGCTAGCTTAATTTTTTTTTTCTACACTTATAGCAAAAAGTTTTCCATTTTTGTATTATCGTGTGCTTTTATTGGCATTTCCTTAATTTTATAGAATTTAGGAGCTTGTCTCCTTTTTATTCTATATAATTATTCTTACTTGTTGAAGTATCCCATAAGAATAGAATCCAACAAAAAGCAAGAAAGTAAATGCACGTGTAAGGAAAAAGAAAAGTAAAAGAGCAAAATAGTGATGAATGGTGAGTAATGTTATAAGTATCTTTAAGAATTTTTTTTTGTGTATTTTATTTGAGTGTGATGAGATTAATTATAAAGTATCTGATAAAAGATACTTTCTTCTTTCTTAAGTGTTAAATATACTATTTTGATAAAACTTCCGCCACCTATCTCAACAACAATGAGCACATATACCCATTCGAGATAATTAAGGGCAACCACATCAGTTTTTCTAAAAAATTCCGTTTATTTTACACAAAAAACCTATTTTTTCTATTGTATACCATTACTTTTATAAAACATCAACATCAGTTTATCTATTTTACAAAATATTTCAATAAAATATTCATTTTTCATCAATTTTTTAATATTTTCCCTAATAGTTATACTTTTTTAATTTAAACTTACATTTTAAGTAAACTACCAACACCGGTGGCTCGGCCAATGAAGCTGCCTGTGGTGGAGGTTTGATGGCCAAATCGCCGAAATAGTGGCTCTAATGAATGCCGCCGGATTGGTCTTGCCACCCACCGTACTGTCGAATAGTGACCGACTAGTGGGTGGATTGTTAAAATAGTGGCTTCGACGAATGTTGCCGGTGCCCAAACTACCAAAATAGTGGCTTTGGTGACCATCGGCAGATTGGTGTGTTTGACCATCGTATCGTCATCATCAGTGGGCCGACTATTGTAATAGTGGTTTCGACGACTACTACCGAATTGATGTCTTCGACCATCGTACTGCTAGAATCGGTGATCGAACTGCTAGAATAGTGGCTCTGACGACTGCCGGAATATATATATATATATATAGCATTAAAATTTCAAAAAAAAAAAAAAGTTATCAATTCTAAATAAATTAACATAGGGAATCATCAACGAGAAAAATCACTAAAGTTATAGCCACCTCTTCCAAGTTGGGAACGGGGCAGGTTTCTATCTTTATTCTTCAACATGAGAAGCTAAGTTTAATTACCTCACCAAGCCGGCAATGATAAAAGAAATACAAGGAATCATTAGTTCTAAAGAAACACAGGGAACCATTAACAAATTAAAAAAAAAGACATGACTAATAAAGTTCAGCCACCAATCTTCCAAGTTAGGGGAGACTTCTAATTTTTAAACAGACTTGTGAAAAAACATTATGGGCAGTGTTTATTCCACACATGCATGCAAAATGCTATTTTTCCCAAACATTATTTCTTATATATATCCTCAAGACACCACCTGGCTATTAGTCAATGAGATTAGAAATTAAACAAGCTGACCTTTAACACGAAGCCAAGTTTAATTACCTCACCTTACTAAGGGAATCATTAATTAATTCTAAAGAAACATAGGGAACCATCAACAACATAAAAAAATAAAAAATAAAAAGACATGACTAAAATTTTCAAATTGCATTCCTTTGATGTTCTCATATGTATTTTCATCTTCATTTGCATGGAATATATCTGCTTAGCAGATTTTGATAATCTCCAGGACACTTGCCCAACGGCTACACAAGCAAAACAAACAGTCTTCATCAATGGCTTCAATTGCAAGAATTCAGCCAACATACAAGTACAAGTATAGCCAGACGTACACAAACCATAAACCATGGCAGCAAGTACAAGTATAGCCACCTTCAACAAGCAAAGAGAATGACAAATTATTCAAGTGCTATTATCCTTACACAAATTGTCTTGTATAGAATGACAAAAACAGAGACATTGCTTCACCCAAAACAGAATGACAATAACAGAATCACAAATTAAATTGAATAATCAAGTGCTATTGTCCGTGCACAATACAAAATTTACCACATTGCTATTTTCCTTGCACAAGTGAAGTCTATAAAAATATATCTAACATGATTAGAGATTGAATAATCATGTTCTCTACACAAGTAAATACTACAAAAAAGATGTCTAATATCAAATCATCTATGTCAACCATGTGCTAGTATCTTTGCACTATACAAAAAATTACTTGATTAGATATTGTCAATAATAATATACAAGTTATGATGGAAATTTAGACCTTAACCTCCCCAAGAATTCCAAACGACGTAGATGAATATATTCTTTTTGCTTATGATCCATGGTTTTTGTATCTTTCATTATAATTTCATCTTCCACTTTCCTCTTTTCTACTTCATTCTTCTCTTTTTTGATACAAATCAACTCTCTTTGTTTTTCGGATGCAATGCGCATTAACTCTCTTCGTTCTTCTAATGCAATGCGTATACTTTCCATTTTCTCCTCATGCATTCTCCTCTTTTCTTCCTTGATTTCATCCAATTGGGAGGAAAGTATTGGGACCACATCATCGCAATTCTTTCTTTTCTTTAATTTCTCCTTTTCGCCTTCTTGCCTATGGGTCTCTCCAAGGTTTTGCCGAAGTTCATCTCATCATTATCTTCATCTAGATTTATTGAGTTTGCAAAAGTTTGATAAGATTGTGTGGCTGGTTGTCTTGTGCAGACCTTCACATTATATCTTAGATTCAACCACTTAGCTTCATTCCTCAAATTCTCCAACAATGTTCCAATAGAAATGCATTTTTGCTATTACTTTTATACATAGTTTTTGCATAATTAATCTACAAAAGTAAAAAATTGAAAATAATGAGAATCATAAAACTAAAAGTGCATTGATGTACAATACATATTAGATGTTGAGTTGAAATACCTTATCATGCTCAGTTTTACCACTTTCATTCCAATTCTCAATTTGGGCCAAGTATTCACAAAACTTGTTGGTCTCCTTTTGAATTGTTGACCACCGACTATTTAAAGAATCCTTGGAGTAGTTAAATTTCTTGTCATTGTGGAAGGTGGACCAAATTTTATCCCAAAATATTGTGTGTTTTTGGTCCATCGATGTCACGGCATCTAAGCTAACATTGAGCCACGCTGACACTAGCTTAATGTCTTCATCTAAGGTGAAGTTGTTTCTCCGTTGACTTCTCTTAGTAGTTGATTTTTTTTTTGCAATTGGGGGGGGGGGGGGTGTAGATTGTCCCATTTCAACTTGGGGTGGAGATTGATGGACATTCACGTCTAAATGTGGAGTGGACATCAAAATACTTTTGTCAAAAGACTCAAAACCTTGTTCCTTGTATTGTAAAATGTCAAGGAAGAAGGGATTTTGCGAGTCCATCACCTAACAAACACCAAAGTAATTTAGAACTAGCACTAATAAGCAACCAAAGTAATTTTGGGGGGGGGGGGGGGGGGGGTACTATCTAATGCTAAAACTGAAAATTCTATCAAGTGCAAGATAAGATCAAGTCATTGCCAACTATATAATAACACAACTCTATCAAGTGCGAGATAAGCACAGCAGCCAAGAAAGTCAAGCACAGCAGCCAAAGCATAGTTGTTGTAAATTGTGCATTAGACTCAATGAACATTCAGTCAATGATATAAGAAGCAGGGTCCAGTAAGAAAAATAACAGCAGATCCCAAGCCGAATTTAGGTACCCATAGTAGAAGATCTTACGAACCTACATTACCTACCAATAGTTCAGTCTCACCAAAATAGCATAAGTACTTTATATTGTCTTTGTGAAGATATCACAAACCACTTTCTAGAAGCAACATAATTGAAGTTGAAATTTATCTACTAGATAATGCAAGGGAAAATTTAAGATTGCATTCACAATTGACAATCTTCTCAGTAAAGTCTACCTTAAATCAAGTACAAAATCACCGAAACAATTGAGAACATCATTACTTTAATTGAAAGTCCATATAAAAAATGTCTTGGCTTTTTTCAATTTTGCATTAAGACATTAAACTACAGCCACCAACTCATGGATCTGAATTAAAATTCTTGATGTTTCAACAAAACAAGAGCCACAATTAATGGATAAGAGAGCAATGAAGAAACCACTTGAAGGTGATAACATAGAATACGGTTATGATCAAGTGATAACATAGAATACAAGATACAAATCCTAACAACTCTAGGATTGTGATAAAATAGGATAAAGTTGTTTCCTTTTCAAATACCTTTGTATTTCACAATACTCTTGTATTTCAAATTTTGTATCTATACAAATTCTATTATATATAAAAAAAAACCTTGAACGAACTAATTATATTACAAATTCTATTATAAATAAAAAGACTAACTGTATCGGTACAAATTCTAACTTTTTTTTTTTCATTAAAGAGGATTTTATTGATAGCTAATAAACGTGTAGCACAGAGACATCAACCAAGACATAAAAAACAGAGTCATAATAAACCACAACTTCCAGAACAAAACAATAAGACAGAGTCATAACACACTACAAACAGAATTCCAATGAGTCCCAAAATTAACACTTTCATGCATGCCCTCACTTGAATTATAGGTTCACATTATTCAGTTCCTGGTACTCAAAATTTTAGAGTAGAACAATCTTTTAATTTACGCCGTTTTTAAGGCTTGAACTAATAGGAAACCCTAAAAAATTAGTTTAGAGAAACTCCCAAGAATCTTGCTCGAAACCCAAAAAAAAAAAAAAAAAAAACCCTAAAATCTCAATGAGAAAAACCCATACCTTTTTAGAGAAATTTGCCCCAAAGTGTGTCAATAGAGCTTCATCCAAGTGGAGACTTCTAGTTGATATGTTTTAAGAGTTAAGACATATTGAACTGGACCGCTGTGAGATTTATTATTCTCCTAACGACTGCTAAATAAATAATAAATCTCACGACTTCTATTTGCATGAACTCTTAATCCTAAGAGAAAAATGGACCTGATCATAGAGTATAGATTGCTTTGATATATCAGGAGTGAGATCTAAAGTAACGGTCAAAACCTTAGTATATTGGGCAGCTACATTTAGTATTAATGGAACATATATTCTCAAGATGAGATTCATAGTCTCTTAACAGAGATATAAAATATTCCCTTAAGATAAGTTTCATGGATTCAGTTATTCAGAGAGTTAGGTCTAATCACTTTAGTAAGAAATTACTAAAATATATATTTATGAAATTGGATTTCATAAATATATAATGAATAACTTAAAGGATTAAACTGGGTACTCAAGGATTAAGATGTAGTAATCTTCAAAGAGGCAGTCTACATTCATGCCTTTGAATTACTATGAATATTTTATGAAGGGGTTGCATGTATAATAAAGTCTTGGGATATAATTTATTAATAAGGCCTAGAGTGCAATTATATTTATATAGTGGTATTAAATATAATTAATGGTAACTTTGGACTTGTCAAGAGTTGACAGAAAAGCCCAAGACCCATTGGAACTAGTGTCTTATTGGTCCCTTTTGGTCCCACTCCAAGTCACACACTAAAACCCAATTGGATAATCAGTTAGTTATAAAGGGAGAAACATACATAATTTTATTTTAAGAGAGACATCATTGTGAAATGGTGTGTATGTGTGAGTGAAACCACTTGATTATTCTCCCTTGGAAACTGATTGAGAGACTACACTTCTTGGGCGTAAAGTGGAATTGGAGTGAAGATTAAAAGTTTTCCCAAGTACTTCTAATCTTTTGTTTTGAATTTCACTGCATTAAGGAACGCTACCTTGTTCTTAAATTCTGAAATTTACATAGTGCATGTTATCATTCATGAATGAAATAAATCCATATTTGATGCTTCCGCTATGTGTTTTGTATGAGATACAAAACCAGATTTTCCAACAATTGGTATCAAAGCCAGGTTTTCATATCATGTTTGTATAACATGTGATTGAGTTTTAGAATTTAAGAAAACCATTATCTTTGTGTTTTCAAATTTCTGCATAAAGTTATTGTTCCATAAACCCTGTGTGCATTGATCAATATATGCGATATATTAATTGTTTTACATGGTTCCAAGAGGACACTGCTGTAACTTTTGTTTTGTGCCATATGTTTTTGGTGTTTGTATTCATCAAGGACACCATCTACACATCTTGCAAATGGGTTTACATTTGTTATGCACGGCTTGGATATTATTGGCAGTTGTGAGTAGTTATTGAATGAAATTGAAATAACCGTCATGTGAATGTATTTAGTTATTGCACCGCTTGGACTATTTTTGCATTGCTTGGCCATCTTATAAGCATAAGACAATTTAATGTTAATTGCCTTGATGGCCATCTTGCATGTGTTAATAGTTTATAAAGGATTCATCCAATATATATATATATATATATATATATATATGGATTCATAAGCATTCGGATTATTGATATAAGGTAGTGATACAATGTTTCTAGCATGTGTTATATGCCTTGGATGTCTTGGATCCGTATATTAAAGTGTGTTTCATATGTTGCAATTTATATGGAGATACATGGATATATATGATATCTTGTTAATGCTAGGATTATGAAATTTATTCCTAATGAGATTAGGATTATGTTTTCAAGGTTTCTAGCATTATTATGGTTCTTGATCTTAAAAACCTTTAATTTAAAATATCCAGTGGGAGAGAGATACAAGGGTTGGATCTCACGGCCTCCATTATCGGTTCATAGTAGTGTGGGGTAGGCACCTCGTCTTGGCGTATATGCCTCGCAATCCCAAAGGAGGGTGTTTACTTCATAGTACTACAAGATTGAACTTACTCGTTTAAAGTAGTGTGGACAAGCACCTCGTCTTGGCGTATATGCCTCGCGAGCCCAAAGGAGGGTGTTTTGTTCCATGGTACTACAAGTTTAAACACCATAAAGGGAGATGAAATGTGGCTACACATGATTCTAGATAATGGTGTACACTAGACTAAGTGTAATGTTAACCTCCCAAAGGAGTTATGTCATTATTACTTAGAGGCTAAAGGTAATACGACATATTATTAGTGTTTGATAAGAGTTATCATGATAGCACTAATAATGAGAATAGTTCTCAATCAATTATAGTGTTTATAATATACTTGCTACCAAGGAATTATAGACATGAGATTGGGTTGTTGTTGCATATTTTATATTATGCTTTTTTTAAGGTTCCATACTATGTTTATATGCTAAATTGATAATGTTTAGTTTACTTATTATATTTATGTTTGTAATTTTCAGATTTAAAATCATGGCATCATTTAGCCCACTTGTTGCTATTCTTAATCAAAACAAACTAACTGGATCCAACTATGTTGACTGGAAAAGAAATTTGGATATTGTTTTTACTGTTGAAGAGCACAAATATGTGCTTACTCAACCATGTCCTAGCTTTCCATCATTAGATGCTCCTCTTGAGGAAAAACAGCAATATGATCATTAGCAAAAATCTAATAAGATGGCTAAGTGTTATATCCTAGCATCTATTTCAAATGTTCTACAGCATCAAATGCAGGATGTAGAACTAGCTTCAAACATAATGCTAAGTCTGAAGGAGATGTATGGTGAGCAAGGCCATTCTGCAAGGCAAGAAACTATGAGGTAGATTTATAATACCAAAATGGCTGAAGGTACTTCAGTGAAGGAGCATTGTCCTAAGATGATCTCTAATTTGAATACATTGGAAGTTTTAGGTGCCGATATTGATAGAAAGTCCCAAGTGGATATGATACTCCAATCACTACTAGAATCATTCAAGGAATTCAGACTTAATTATAATATGAACAAAAAGATTTATTCATTATCTGAATTAATGAATGAGTTGGTAGCGGCAAAAGGCATCCTTGGTACTTCTAGTGTTGATGCCCAATATGGCTGAAACTTCTACTTCTCAACCTAAGTCGAAAGGCAAGGGTAAAAAGAAGAAGAAGAAGAAGGACTTCGCCAAGCAAGATGGTAAACAAGTTGCCTTAGGAGTTGCCAACAAAGGAAAGAAAACCAAAGGAAAGTGTTTCCATTGTGGTGAGAAAGGACATTGGAAGAGGAATTGTCCAATATTTAAAGCTGTCAAGAATAAAGGTATGAAAAGTACATTCCTTCTTGAAACATGTTTGGTACAGAATCCCACAGATTCCTGGTGTGTGGATTCAAGTTGTATTAATCATATCTGCAAATCTTTGCATGGGTTTCAGGAGAGCAGAAAGCTGAATAAAGGGGAAATGTTTCTTACCTTGGCTGATAGGAGCAGGATTCCAGCTGTAGCTATTGGAGTGTTTAATTTATGTTTTAAATCTAGAGTTTTAATATTGGAAGATTGTTTGTATGTACCTAATGTTCGTAGGAATTTAATTTCTACAACTTATTTCGGTAAACATGGATATTATGTTATCCTAAAAGACAATGTTGTGATAAAGAATGATAAAATGTTTATTTGTTCTGACAATATTGTAGATGGTCTTTATATTTTAACTTCGGATAAACATGAATTATACAATTCTGAATTAGACAATAACTCTCATGTAAAATCGTTAAAGAGAAAGTTTCCTTCTACTAATGATGCATATCTTTGGCACTTGCGTTTGGGTCATATTAATTCAAACAGAATTCAAAGACTGATCAAAGATGGACTCTTAGAGCCCATGGACTTTGATGGATTTCCAGTTTGTGAATCTTGTTTGGAAGGTAAAATGACCAAACAACCTTTTAATGTAAAAGATAGAAGAGCCCAAGAATTGCTTGAATTAGTTCATACGGATGTATGTGGTCCTATGTTAACCCAAGCAAAAGGAGGTTATGAGTACTTCATAACTTTTACTGATGATTACTCAAGATATGGTTATGTGTATCTAATGAGATAAAATTTTGAAGCTTTTGAAAAGTTCAAAGAGTTTAAGGCTGAAGTTGAGAATCAATTAGGTAAACACATAAAGGCCATTCGATTTGATTGAGGTGGCGAATACCTTCTTGGGGATTTCAGGGACTACTTAATTCAAAATGGGATTGTATCCCAATTAACTGCTCTTGGAACTCCCCAATAGAATGGTGTAGCAGAAAGAAGGAATAGGACTTTTTTAGAAATGGTTAGGTCCATGATGAGTTTCTCAACTTTATCAGTTTTTTTTTTTGGGATATAGATTAAAAACTGCAATGCATATTTTGAATTTAGTTTCATCAAAATCTGTTCCCAACACACCCAAGGAATTGTGGAGTGGGCGCAAGCCTAGTATGAGATACCTCCACATTTGGGGATGTCTAGTACATGTGTTGAAAGGGAAGTCTGATAAGTTGGAAGCAAAAACAGAAGTATGCATGTTTTTAGGGTATTCAAAGGAAACTAAGAGTTATCTATTCTATAATCATAAAGATAACGAAGTGTTTGTTAGTACCAATGCCAAGTTTTTGGAGGATGATTATGTGAATAATTTTAGTCCTAGAAGTAAAGTTGTCTTGGTTGAAATAGATGAACCTGTAATTGAACAATCAATGCATGAAACTAGGGATAATGTGGATGTATTAGATACACCACAAGACATTACTCATGAGATGACTAGTACACAGGTGCCTCGTTGTAGTAGGAGAATTGTTCGGCCTCTTATAAGATTTATAGGTTTCGGAGAAACTTATGAAGCTATCCCAGAAGAGGCTGAATTGGATCCCTACTCTTATGAAGAGGCAATGAGTGATATAGATACACATCAGTTCAAGCTATGGAATCTGAATTGGATTTTATGTATTCCAATCAAGTATAGGATCTTGTAAAGGCACCTAACGGCATTAAACCTATAGGTTGCAAATGGGTTTACAAGAGGAAGAGAGGGATAGATGGAAAGGTTGAAACCTTTAAAGTAAGATTAGTGGCGAAAGAGTATACACAAAAAGAAGGTATTGATTATGATGAAACTTTTTCGCCAGTAGCCATGCTTAAATCTATCAGAATTCTCTTATCCACTACTTCTCATTATGATTATGAGATTTGGCAAATGGATGTCAAGACTACATTTCTTAATGGCAATCTTGAAGAAGAAATCTATATGATGCAACCAGAAGGTTTCATAGCAAAGAACCAATAACATATGATATGCAAGTTGAATAGGTCCATTTATGGACTTAAGCAAGCATCTAGGTCATGGAACATCAGATTTGATCAAGCAATCAAGTCATTTGGTTTTGAACAAAATCTTGATGAACCATATGTGTACAAAAAACATCGAGATAAAGTAGTAATGTTCCTAGTGTTTTATGTTGATGATATCCTACTCATTGGAAATGATGTAAGGGTAATGTCATCAGTAAAAGTTTGGTTGTCAAGCCAATTTGATATGAAAGACTAAGGTGAAGCTAACTTTATTCTAGAGATCAAGCTCTGGCGAGATCGCAAGAATAGGATGTTAGGTTTATCACAAACTGGGTATATAGATAAGTTTCTAGAACAGTTTAGCATGCAAAACTCCAAGAAATGATTACTTCCTTTTAGACATGGAGTTCCTCTGTCTGATGATCAAAGGCCTAAGACTCAAGAAGAAGAAAATATGACGAGACAAGTTCCTTATGCTTCTGCAGTGGGAAATCTCATGTATGCCATGCTTTATACTAGACCAGATATTTGCTATTCAGTTGGCATGGTCAGCCGATATCAATCAAATCCAGGACCAAAACATTGGCAAGCTGTAAAGCATATTTTCAAGTATCTACGAAGAACGAGAGATTATATGCTTGTTTATCGGTGTGAGGATTTGATTCCCATTGGCTATACATATTCAAACTTTCAGTCAAATCTAGATTTCAGAAAATCCACCTCAGGATGCGTATTCACCTTGGGAGGTGGACCCATAAGTTGGAGGAGTACTAAGCAATCTTGTAGTGCGGACTCCACCATG
Source organism: Quercus robur (assembly GCF_932294415.1). NCBI lineage: Eukaryota > Viridiplantae > Streptophyta > Magnoliopsida > Fagales > Fagaceae > Quercus > Quercus robur. The sequence continues at coordinate 42,264,115 of NC_065543.1, forward strand.
GAAGCTGAATATGTTGTTGCTTGTAAAGCGGCAAAAGAAGCTGTATGGCTCAAGAAATTCCTTTCTGATCTTGGTGTAATGAGAATGGAGCAAGTTCCCATCACATTGTTTTACAACAATAATGGAGCAGTTGCACAATCCAAAGATCTAAGAAATCATAAGAAAGGAAAGCACATTGTTCGAGACATTGTTGCTTGTGGAGATGTAGTGGTTGCAAAGATTGAAAGTGCAAATAATCTAGCAGATTCTTTTACCAAAGCCTTGCCTCAAAGGACTTTCGAGTCACATTTGGAGTGAATGGGAGTTAGATTAGTGCACAATAGTCTTTAGGGCAAGTGGAAGATTGTTAGGATTAGTGCCCTTAAATCCTATTGTAAGATGTTATGTATGTTATTATGTATGGCTTAATGTCGTGATTAATAAAGTTTCTTTATTATTATCTAAAATAATGGTAATATGAATATTCAGACATTATCATATAGTTCATGAGATGCATAGTATGTGATTTAGTCACAGAAGATATAGATCACAAGTTCTTTGTAAACTTAGAATTTTGGTTCGTAGTCGGTGATGAAATTGGGTATTTCATCTGTGAAGACTATAACATATCAACTAAGATGATTTGTCTTGATCATGGAAGTGGAGACTTTTAGTTGATATATTGATATGTTTTAAGAGTTAAGACATATTGAACTAGACCATTGTGAGATTTATTATTCTCTTAACTATTGTCAAATGAATAATAAATCTCATGACTTCTATTGGCATGAACTCTTAATTCTGAGAGAATAATGGACCTGATTATGGAGTGTAGGTTGTTTTGATATATTAGGAGTGAGATCTAAAGTAACGGTCAAAACCTCAGTATGTTGGGCAGCCACATTTAGTGTTGATGGAACATATATTCTCAAGATGGAATTCATAGTCTCTTAACGGAGATATAAAATATTCTCTTGAGATAAGTTTCATCGGTTTAGTTATTCAGAGAGTTAGGCCTAACCACTTTAGTAAGAAATTACTAAAGTATATATTTATGAAATTGGATTTCATAAATATATAATGAATAACTTAAAGGATTAAACTGGGTACTCAAGGATTAAGATGTAGTAATCTTCAAAGTGGCAGTCTACATTCATGACTCTGGATTACTATGAATTTTTTATGAAGGGGTTGCATGTATAATAAAGTCTTGGAATATAATTTATTAATAAGGCCTAGAATGCAATTATATTTATATCATTGTTATTAAATCCGTTTCGTTCCGTTCCAGCTGGAATGACCAGAATTTCTCGTACTGGGATGCAATCCAGAACGGTAATACCACTCGTTCCACCTCGGGTCCAATTCCGGCCAGTTTTGGATTATTCCGGCCATTCCGGCAAATTTCGGTCAGTTTCGGCCAAAAATGTAAATTTCGGCTGGTACCATTTTTTAGAAGAAAAAATAGGAAAAAAGAAAAAAGAAATATCCCTAAACTGATAAACTCGTTACTTAGCACAGCATGTCATTACCTAGCGTCGATCGCCTAAAAAAAAAACCCAGCCATCCCAGAGGTCACCCCTTCTTCTTCTTTTTTGCTCCGTCTCAGACTCTGCCAGTTTGCTCTTCTTTCGTTTTTTACTTTAGTTTTCGCTTGTCAAGTTTTTGCTTTGTTTTATATTTGTGTTTGCCTGGTAGACTTTTAGTTTGCTGACCCCACCCATGTGACAAAGTTTTGGAAATGACAAAACTCAAAAAGCTGACAAAAGAGTTTGATTTCAAACATATATTTATTGAGTCTTACCTGTTCCAACGTGAGATATATATATATATATATATATATATATATATATATATATATATACTTATTATATTGTTTTTAGTTGTTATTTTTCATTATTTAATTACATATTTATGTTTTAATATTCTAAAACGGTATTTGTTATGTAATAACTAAATGACTTGTGTTATTTGAAGTTTACTTATTTGGATCAATAATTTTATATTGTATAAGAAAATATAAATATATATTATTTTTAATTTTTTTAGAAAACCCGAGGCACCTTGAAACGGTCCACCGAAATAGACCGGTACCTAAATATTCCGTTTCACTAGATAAATTGAAACAGGGTCCAAAACGGTATTCATAACATTGATTTATATAGTGATATCAAATATAATTAATTGTAACTTTGGACTTGTCAAAAGTTGACAAAAAAGCCCAAGGCCCGTTGGAGCTAGTGTCTTATTGGTTCCTTTTGGTCCCACTCCAAGCCACACACTAAAACCCAATTAGAAATGCCAAATAGGCCAGCTTAATTAGATAATCAGTTAGTTATAAAGGGAGAAACATACAGAATTTTATTTTAAAAGAGACATCATTGTGAAATGGTGTGTATATGTGAGTGAAACCACTCAATTATTCTTCATTGGAAACTGATTGAGATACTACACTTCTTGGGTGTAAAGTGGAATTGGAGTGAAGATTAAAAGTATTCCCAAATACTTCTAATCTTTTGTTTTGAATTTCACTGCACCAGGGTATGCTATCTTGTTCTTAAATTTTGAAATTTACATAGTGCATGTTATCAATCATGAATGAAATAGATCCATATTTGTTGTTTTCGCTGTGTGTTTTGTATGAGATACAAAACTAGATTTTCCAACATGGTCTCCCCCAGTACCTGAAAAGAAGATCCAACTTTCAAAATGATATAAAAGAAGGGAAAAGGAAAGGTAAAATTGCATAAGTACACTATCTGGACGAGTTTGTGGATATGACGACCCACAACCTTGTTAGAGGACATGCCAGAGAAGACCCTAAGCTCCTCAGTAGTGAAAGCATCTTGTGCCCTCGTCAGCGCAAGGCCAGCGTCGTCCCAAATGCTAGATGAACGAGAATCAGCCTTATCTTTCCCCTTGTCGGCCATGCGTTGCTTCTTCAAGCGTAGAGTGATCTCTTCAACTAGGGTAGCTGGAGAAGTTGTCCTCGTTGTTTTAGTGACAAGAGTAGCTAGAGTAATGAAGACCCCCTTCTCCATAACACACACCACCCTCTTCCCGAGATTGGAAAAGGGCTCGTTCTTCTTGGTCCTCATTTTTGCATACATCCCCTAGTTGAAAGAAAGAAAAAGGGAATGACAATGACGAACTAAGTAAATGCTTACTATTCTTCTCCTCAATCTCTATGGTGTGCAGGACGTAAGCAGAAGGCTCCGGACCAAGGCAGTGAAGAGCTAAAGTGCGTGGGTCGACTAGGTTGTCAAAGTCGTCAATTGTCTTTGCATTCTCTATAGTCGCCTCGATGTGTTGCCTGTACCTTCTCTTGAGCTTTGGCTACCTTTCAACTGTGCAAGAGACAACAAATAGGAGAGTTAGTGACGATAAAAATGTATACAAAAGAATGAATGACGGATTGGCAGAAAAGACGGTGCACCTAGACTCGGGGTTCTCCATTGACAAAGCAACCTAGGGACGTCACCCCAAATTTCATCAGAAGGAGTCTCCCACTCATCCCCAGACACAAAAAAGAATTGGGATTTCCAATATCTGAATGATGAGGGCAGGTCCTTGACGATCCTAGCCTTCCTCACCCAAGGCACCAGTTCATAGTACCTATATTCTTTGGATTCCTTTAAACGATACAAGTAAGTGAACTCGTCCACCTTGATCATAGCTCCTTCAGTGGCAGCCAGCCATATCTCCATACAGCTAATTACTATCCTCCATGAGTTTGGCATAAGTTGCCCGGGAGCAATGTTGAAATGACCTAAAAGTTCCATGATGAAGGGGTGGACGGGAAATCAAGCTCACACAGGAAAGTAGTCTCGTTGAAGCACACCTCCTCGGATGAAAAGTGACAGGCTCGTTCCTCCCCGTGAGGAAGATGAACCTTAATCTCCTCGGAAAATTGGAACCTATCCCTAAACTGAGAGAGCGTCTCAGCGTCCAGGCCACATATGAGGGCGTGGAAAGCCCTAATCTCTCTCAGGTCAGAAGCTGCAGTATCCTCCTTCACCTCCACGGGATCGTCGCTAGACGACAAACCCTTCTTGAGCTCACTAGATCTCACCTCCGACATCACCTTTCGCTCACCTACTAAATCCTCGAACCAATCAACTGACTAGTGGAGTAAAAGAAATAGATCAGCCAACACTACGCTTAGGCTACTACCCTAAAAAACAAAGCCTTCAACTAAAGGAGAAAAGGTACAAGAAACACCTAGAGAAGCCCCCAAACACGCAAAAAGGAATGAAATAAAAGGGCAAGCTATCCTAACTTCAAAGTTACTAACCATGGAACCTCAGAAAACAAGAAAAAAGGGACAAAATCCTAAAAACCCAAAACAGAAAAGAGAATCAAAAACTCATGCAATTTATCTATGCTACAAAGAGTAAAGGAGGCGAGAAAAAGACATACCTCAAAGAAAGCAACCACAGGAAGGAAAGGCGCAAGAAAATCACATGGTAGAGCAGCTCGGAGAAGAAGCACAGAGCAATAATGGTGAAAGAGAGGGAAAAGCGAAGGGGAAAGAGAAAAGAAGGGAAGTTTAAAAACTCGGCACAAGAAACTGAGAACCAGCTGGAAACCTGAGAGTAACATAAGTGGGGCATTAACTCCACCAATCAGAGCACACCATGTGGCCACAATGTGTACGATGCCGCCACTACACATTAAATGCGGAACGAGATCCCAAGAGGCGTGTCTGCGCAAGAAACCTTTCACCTTCTGGCCTTTGTCATGGCATGCAAGGACGACCACAGAACCTGGGGAGGCAGCTGATGGGACCAACGAACTCTCTTGCTCAGATGAGCTCATCAAACACCTTCGTCCACCTAGCCACGGTATGGACGAGGGAAGGCAAGTCATTAATAAGAAGTTTCAATGCCTTGGATAGTTTCCAATCAATTGTCTGATCGTTGGTAGCTCATCAAAACCCGCATTAATAAGCCTTGAGGTGTTACAAAGAGAGCATTAAATCCACAATTAAGGTCCCAACAGTTAGAAACTATGAAGCTATATATATACATGCTCACCAAAACCAGACAAGGTACATAGACACACAACCAAAACTTATTAGCACACGTAACTTTGATATTCCAAGTTTTCTTACTTCCTAAAAAGCTTCTATATGGTGACTTTATCATCAGAGACTCTGTGGTGGGCATCACACCAATGACCACCTAAGGACAACTTTGCACTACACTTGCAGATACAACGACAAGATTCCTACTTCATTTGGACGAACCTCCACAATTGACTATTTTCGCATCATCATCATCCAAATTGTTCCCTTGTTGGTACTATGGTTTTTTTTTTATTTTTTTTATTTTTTATTATTATTATCCAGGATTCACTTCTAAGACTCTTAAGTAGTCGGCAATGTGTTAGCTTTGGGATTGGTCTATTGACATTCACATTATATGACACAAATCAGTAATAATGGCAAGTACATGTATCTTTACCAATTGACCAATTTCTAAATGCTGGAGTGGATCCTAAAGAGATCTCACTTCCTCGTGAAGTTATTATGAATCGGGATCTTTTTGAGCTCTGCAGACTCCAAAGAATGACTAAATTGGTCATGGAAGGACGTGTAGTTTGTAAGCGAGAGGCAATTGATCATCTGTATTCTGCACTAAACAAAACCAGTTGTAAACGAATTGTCATTGTAATGAAACAAGCAAATGGCTGAAAATTTGCCTCACCTCCTTACCCATATAAACACCATACAATAAAAAGCGTTCCAACTGCAAATCCCTGCACCGACATAGCAGAATTAGGAATTAATTGCATCTTAATTCAATCCTATCTACATAATGACCAACTTTGCTTCATTGAAGACTGCTACACAATACTGGATCGATAATGCAATCCTTATGGTTAATTTCCCACAATGTTTATTATAGGCAAAAGATCTATTAGGCTAACTTAACAGTAATTGTGACATATCTGTAATAAAGTTCTCTAAGCCATTCAATATATTATACATCTCCAAACTAAAATTCATATGGACCTCAAAAATTTCTAAAAATAACAGTGGCAGTGTTCTGTAGTCTGTACTACCATTTCAACTCTCTCCACAAGCCCAACGCATGTCTTCAAAGCCACCACATGAAAATTGCCTTCGTTGTGCTGTGCAGTTTGGATAATGTATGTGCTAGTCCCCCAATTGATACCGTGAACATAGTACTGCTTAAAAAAAAAAAAAAAAAACTATCAAGACCATCATTGATCAAATTCTAGAACTTAAAGGCCAAGTTTTAAAATATAAGGACACCAAGGTCCAAGCTTGAATTTACATGTCATGAAATCATTGTAAGCAGAGGCAACACTTCGCATTTTTGGGGGCTTTGAGGTTTGGAATTCTGGCATGTAAAAAATCTTTGGCCTATTCAAATCAAGGAATGGGGAAGCAGCAATAAAAGATTCTTTAGTCCGTAAGATGAAATTCATTCTGAATAGTGAATACGACATGCGTTTTGAAAGTCACGTGCTGTTCTTTCTTGCACGTGTGAACACCATCAAAAAGCGTTCTCTCCTCTCCTCTACTCTCTCTTGTCTTTCTCCAGCCAAAATATGAGTCTCGGCGATGATTTTCCTCTACATTCATACACCACCGAGCACGACTTCATCGCCACCCTCAACTCCGCTTTCCAATCCCTCAGTTTCAACAACACCACCACCACCAACAGCAATCCCCATGTCCTCTCCGAACCCAAATCCAAACCCAAACCCAAATCCAAATCCAAATCCAAAAAGCGTTCGGACCCACATCACAACTCAGACGAAAACGACCCATGCGGCCACCCCGAAATCCAAGACAACAAGTGCATCAACTGCAAGAAAAAAATCCTCGACGACAACTTCGGCGTGTCGTTCAGCTACGTCCGCAAAGGCTTACGCTTCAGCCACAAAGAGATCGCTCGCCTTCGCGACCTCCAATCCCACGAGAAACTCAAGCACAAAAAGCTCGTCTTGGTTCTTGATCTCGACCAGACCTTGATCCACGTCACCACCTCATCCAAAACCAAACAATCCCAAACCTCGTCGTCTGGTAACGACCACTTCACATTGAATTCGCTTCAGAAGACAGTGAAACTGAGACCCTTCGTACGGCCTTTTCTTAAAGAAGCGAGTACGATGTTTGAGTTTTACATATACACTACGGCAGACAAAGCTTACGCATTGGAGATGACGAGGTTGTTGGACCCAGAAAACGTTTACTTCGGTACGAGGATTATCTCTCGGGACGATAGTCCTCGGAGTGACCAAAAGAGCCTCGACCTTGTTCTCGCCCCCGAACGAATGGTTCTAGTACTTGATGACACCGAGGATGTCTGGTTGAATCATAGGCCTAACTTGGTTTCCATTGAGAGATACACTTACTTTGGTTCAAATTCAATCACCGATGAGAGCGAAACCGAAGGCGCGCTTGTAAAGAGTCTAAGAGTGCTTAAACTGGTTCATGGTTTGTTCTTTCACAAGAAATTGGAGGTGGGTTTTGTGCAAAGAGATGTGAGGGTGATACTGCGAATGCTACGTGGTGAGGTACTCAAAGGGTGTAATGTGTTTATTAGCAATTTAGACTCGAGGGTTTGTGTTATGGCGGAGGAGTTGGGTGCAATGCGTGCTATGGAGCTTGAAGAATCGGTGACCCATGTGGTTTCTTTGGTTGTGGGATCAGAGGAGTGTCTGTGGGCTGAGCGGGAGAAGAGGTTTTTGGTTCATCCCAGGTGGGTTGAAGCTGCCTATTACCTGTTTGAAAGAATGCCTGAACAGGATTTTCCCATTAGCCTCAAAAAGTTTAGGTGAGTGAGAGATTTAAGTTTAAACCTTTTTTTTTTTTTTTTTTTAAATCATATACATGTTAGTGTAACAATTGGTTGGCTAGAGTAATTTTTTATTAACATAAACAATAATATTATTTTTAGTATTTTCGAGTTGTCATTGCAGTGTAGGCAGGGAGTGAATGAGTTATTTGTTGTATTTGGCTTGGGATTGGGGATACAATTTGAATTGAACTACAACTGATGAAAATGTATATTATAGTAAATACAATGGCATTGACAGAAAAGTTTAATTCTGATCATTGAGTGTTGCAGTAATGGATGTGAGCTTGAGAACTCCTTTGTTTGCCCAAGACTTGTGTTTGTCTTGTTCCTAATTGATGTGGAAGCTACCAATTGCGGTCTCCTCAAAGAATCACTGGCAGTGAATTGTTGTATGTCATGTTGCTTCTTCCCGAGACTATTGTCAATTTGTCATTTGTCATTTGTCGATGAAGTCCTTCCAAAAACAGTTCATTGGCAGTGAAGTTTGTGAGACTACACCTTGCTCACCTCGTTACAAATAAATTTATCATAATACACCGGCCTAATACTTTGTTTAATAATGATTATCAACTAAAACATCTGAAAATGAGTGATTTGCAATGAAAATTATAGTTATGGGGGACTTTGTAGAGGACTAGGGCTCCTAGCCAGTTCAATTCAGCGCATGGCAAGTTTGCCAATATATGAGGATAGTCTTGCATGTAGTGTTTTTGAAGATTAAATTCTATAAATACTTGTTGTAAACTCTTTGATTTACTCCCTCCAATAAGAATATGCCACATCATCTTATTACTAAAACATAAAGAGATTAAATTCTATAAAAATGTGGTGTAAAACTTATATAATGTCACAATGGCTTAAATAAAAGTTCTCTAGAATCACCTAATACGTTATAATGAACATAATGATACATATCTCAAAGTGTTAGGCACAGCTTGAAGCCAAAATTTTCTAGATACTTTGGCAGTAACACATTAACATTCCACATTACAGAAAAAAATTATTTAGTCCTGTAAGATTAGTACCCTGTTTGCCGTTGTGTTTGGATTAAGGTGGAGATGAAATTCATTCTGAAAACGACTTGCCGTTGTGACTGCTCCCATAAAAACCAACTATAGTCACTTGCTCCTCTTTATTTTTATTACTTTTTGGGTTTTCTTAAAATTTTCCAAAAATAATCAATTGACTGACTTCAATTGTGAAATTCTCAATCTAGGTTCTAAAGTATCTTTATATTGATTATACATCTTGAAAGCTCAATGTAATGATATAAAAATTTTCTTAGATTACAAGGAAGATTATTATCTACATTTGAAATTTAGCTTTGCATAGACTTGGGCTTGTGAGTAGTCTCTATGAGATTGTTTTTATGCGACAAAATTAATGAATTAAACTTACGTCTAGTTCCTTAATTGTATGTTTGGTTAGGATTTTGGAGATAATGGAAAAAGGAGAGTGAAAAATAGGAGAGAAAATTAGTGGGAGGAGTGTTGGTTGAGAGGAGGAGAGAAAAATGATGGGATCTGACTATTTTCTCTTTGGGTCTACCAAAACTTAATCTCTCCAAAATGGGAAGAAAATGGGAGTGAAAATTCGGTGCAAAATTTTGGATGAAAATACCCACCCACTTGTCAATGTTCACATCATATATGTTGTAAGGACACGATTCGTAACGACCCGTAACAGTGTTGGGTTCGTATGTAAAAAGGCCCAAACAATATCATTTATAGAGCGTGGGTTTGAAAGACTAGGCCTTGGTCACCAAACGGTGGGTTTTTCGTGGCGTTCATACATGATTATGGCGTTTTCGCACTAAGAGTCTTTCTCCTGGAGGCGGGCTGGGAGGCTCAGTTTTTGGCCATTTTTCCCAGCCCCCTCTCTGGATTCCTTCCTTTTCCTTTTATACTCACATGTGTTCCTTATCCTTCGTCCACGTGTAGGATCGACTTTTCCCAGATTGATACTTGTCCCATCAGCCCATACCCAGAGTGGTTGGGGGTGGTTGTAAAAGCTGAAGAGTATGGCTCTGTCAGGTGCAGAGTATTGAATGGCAGTAAGGGCAGCTTTCCCTGGTCGTTATACTTTCCAGCGTATCCTTCTCTATTGACCTAGATATTTTAGATTTTCTTCCAAACTGGTCCTATACCGTTTTTGCCCTTCCTTCCGGTGAGACCTCAGACATGCCGAGGACTGAATCGTCCTTGGCTGTATCCCAAGGCTATTTTATACTTGTATTACAGAACCTGGGCCATAACTTTCCTCGGCTTGGGCCTTTGGGCCCCACATATGTATGTATGTTTGTTTGTTTGTTTTGGTTTTTTTTTTTTTTTTTTTTTTTTTTTTTTTGGCACTATTTGTTTCTTATAATATCTTAGGTACTATTCGTTAATTCTTTTCTTTTTTTCCCATCAATCATGGGTTTTTTTTTAGAAATCAATTTTGGGTTCTTGAAATTTTTTGTGCTTTAAAAAAAAAACAAAAGTGCCCATTTATATATATATTTTTAATAAAAATAGTGGGGCCCGGCCCAAAAACGATGGGCTATTCCAAACGCAGGCCCAGCCGAGGAGCGTCCTGGCCGAAGAGAAGCCTCATATAAAGCGTTACTCAGCCCCAATAGCGCCAAGGAAACCTGTTCGAGGAGTAACTCCTCCTCGGACATCATGAAGCCCAGACGAGGAACTTTCCCCAGCTATTTCAGCTCATCCTCACAACATATAAAAAAAATTAAATCCAAAATATCTCATGGAAGGCTACCACCACATTAATTGCGCCCCAACCACCCTCTTGGCCGCATTAATGAGGAAAAGACACCTGAACAGTACCGCCTTGGCCTCTGCAACTCACGAAGGGACTGATGAGGGCGTCTGATGGGACAGGTGCTCAAGTGGATGCTTAGATGATCAACAGGTGTAAGGTTGAGATGAAAAGAAGAGAACTATATAATGTAATGGAGTCCCTCAAAGAAGGGGACGAGAGAGGGAGATCAGGAACAAAAAGAAATAAAATCATACTTGAGAAATATCCATTCTTGTGTTTTTATTTTCTTTTTGCAAATAATACTGTCCATGCATTAGACCGAACAAGTTCACTGAGGCTAAGTTCTTTGACCCATCCTCTACAAATATTTATTGTGGGTTGCGCTTTGGGCCAAGGCCTAATCAACATAAGTTGGACCAGGAAAATCGTGCAACTACAATTGGCGCCGTCTGTGGGAAGAGCTAAGGCATCAGCTAGTGCAACGGTCGAGCATGGAAGAACTAGATCCGCACCAGGAGGATCCTCACCAAGCTAACTCCCAACGAACACGACCCGCCGAGTCCCAGAGGCAAAATAACCCAACCAACCCAGGCGGCAGGGGGAATTGTGAGGGAAGTGTGCATACTATCCGGACGAGCCAGAGTCACACTCAGACAGGAAGTCACGTGTCTTAGAGGCGAAATAGTCACCAGGCCATGCAGCGAGAGATAGATGACTTAAAAAGGAAGTTACGACGTGTACAGCGAAGACGATCTCCCTCTGACTCAGGCGAGTCTTCTAATGTGGAGGACATGAGTTACAGACGAAGGTCAAGGACCCCCCCAAGTGAGACCTTTTCTTACGAAAAGGAACCACGCCCAGTACGGAAGTATGAGAGCCCATCCAGCAAAGGTTTGGGGAGCGACGCCATGAAGAAGGCGTTGGATCAAGTCTCAAGGTCACCCTTCACGAATAGAATCGAAGGGGCTAAGCTGCCAAGACGCTTCAACCAACCGGTATTCGCCATCTATACCGGCAGAACAGACCCGGTAGAGCACGTGAGTCAGTTCAACCAAAAAATGGCGATCTATTCGCAAAACGAAGCCCTAATGTGCAAGATCTTCCCATCCAGCTTGGGATCGATGGCAATGAGGTGGTTCAACAGCCTGAAGACAAACTCCGTAGGCTCCTACAAGCAGCTCACTCAAGCTTTTTGCTCCCGTTTTATTACAAACACCAGAGTCCCTCGACCTCTCAGTTCGCTACTGTCCTTATCCATGCATGAAGGAGAAACCCTGAAAGCATACTCGGATAGGTATTGGGAGGTGTATAACGATTTAGATGACAACCATGATAATGTTGCTATCAGCACGTTCAAAAGCGGCCTTCCCACCGGGCATGGCTTAAGGAAATCCCTCACCGGAAAACCAGTTACTGACGTCCAACAGCTAATGGATAGGATCGACAAGTACAAAAGAGTGGAGGAGGATCAGCTGCAAGGGAAGGGAAAGGAGAAGGTTATCCCCCTTAAAGCAAATGATTTCAGGACGGAACGTCACAATCCTGGTCAGTCGAGGAGAGATTTTCCGCGACAGGCTGGGCAGAGCAACCCGCAAACAGTGAATGCCGTATTCAGAGAGCCGGTACAACAAGTACTGGAGAAAGTAAGGAATGAACCCTATTTCAGGTGGCCGGGAAAGATGGCTGGAGATCCTTCCAAGCGTAACCAGAATCTATACTGCCACTATCATCAGGACCATGGGCATACTACTGAGGACTGCAGGAATCTGTGGAATCACCTGGATCAATTGGTCCGAGAAGGAAAGTTACGTCACCTGCTGCACCCATCGAGCGGCCATCCCGGCCAAGCAACACAAGAACCTCGAAGGGACGTGTCTTTAAGACCCCCTACCGGGACGATACATGTCATCCTCGCTGCACCGGGAAGAATTGGGCCACCCATCCCCAGGGTATTAGCCGTGGATCGCCTTCCCTCCGAGGACAGGCAAAGGGAGCCCAAAAAGTTAAAAAAGGGAAGCTCTTTGATACTGGGATTCTCGGATGAGGATAAGAGAGGAACAATTCAACCTCACGATGATGCCTTGGTGGTCACCTTGCGGATTGGGGGTTTCGATGTGAAAAGGGTGTTAGTAGACTCTGGAAGTGCGGTGGAGATAATGTACCCTGACCTATACAAGGGGCTGAACTTGAAGCCGGAAGATTTGACAGCTTACGACTCCCCCCTTCTCAGCTTCGAGGGGAAGATTGTTATGCCAAAGGGGCAAATCCGACTGCCCGTACAGACTGGGGCGGAAGTGGTGGAGGTGAATTTTATCGTAGTCGACGCTTATTCACCCTACACCGCGATAGTTGCAAGGCCATGGATCCACAGCCTAGAGGCCGTGACCTCCACACTTCACCAAAAAGTAAAATACCCATCCAGAGGACGAGTGGACGAGATCCGAGGAGATCAGGCCGTGGCCAGGAAGTGTGTGGTGGCCGCCATTTTACATCGGCCCTTGGTCGAGTCTTCGGTCCCAAAGAGCTTATAGCAACCAGCCTCCTCGGCAGAGCAAGACGAGGGGCTGGCCGAGGAGATAAGGTGTGAAGGCTTAGATAAGGTTGCTGTCAGCAGTGACCCGGAGAAGTTCTTTCAGGTCGGCTCCGAATTGCCCTCTTAAGAAAAGGAGGAACTGGTCAGATTTCTCAGAGAAAATGTCGATGTATTCGCTTGGGACGCCTACGATGCCCCGGGAGTTGATCCTAGCCTCATCTGTCACCACCTGAACGTCAACCCCTCTTCCATTCCGAGGAAGCAGCCATCCCGACGCCCTTCAAAGGAACACGCTGGTGCCGTAAGAGACGAGGTGGCAAAGTTGAAAAGAGCAGGGGCTATCAAAGAGGTCTTTTATCCCGAATGGTTGGCGAACACAGTGGTGGTAAGGAAGAAGACGAGGAAGTGGAGGGTCTGCGTGGACTTCACGGACCTGAACAAGGCGTGCCCCAAGGACCCATTCCCTCTACCCAGAATCGATCGATTGGTGGATGCAACCGTGGGGCACCCTCGAATGAGCTTCCTAGACGCCTTCCAGGGCTATCATCAGATACCCCTTGCGCTAGAGGACCAAGAGAAAACGGCTTTCATGACGCCCATCGGAAATTATCATTATAAGGTGATGCCATTCGGGCTAAAGAACGCGGGCTCAACCTACTAAAGGATGATGACTCGGATGTTCGAGCCACAACTGGGCAAGATCATTGAGGTGTATATAGACGATATGGTTGTGAAGAGTAAGAGGGTGTCCGAGCACGTGCAAGACCTTGGAACAGTCTTCGCTATCTTAAGGGAGCACCGGTTGCAGCTGAATGCCTCCAAATGTTCATTCGGGGTCGGGTCTGGGAAATTCATAGGGTACATGGTCACCCATAGGGGAATAGAAGTAAGTCCTAACCAAATCAAAGCCATTAACAGTCTACAGACTCCTCGGAACCCGAAGGAGGTGCAGAAGCTCACTGGCATGATTGCGGCATTAAACCGGTTCATATCACGATCGGCGGATCGATGTCGGCCTTTTTACCTCCTGATAAACAAGTGGAAAGAGTTTAAATGGTCGGAGGATTGCGTTCAGGCTTTCCAGCAGCTTAAGGACTACCTGTCCCGACCACCCATCATGTCCAGTCCGGAGGCAGACGAGGTGCTGTTTGCCTACATCGCCGTAGCTCCCCACGCCGTAAGCTTGGTACTAATACGGGATGATAATGGGGTGCAGCGACCGGTGTACTATGTGAGCAAATCACTACATGAGGCCGAGGTGCGATACCTACCTTTAGAAAAGGCAATTCTGGCGATAGTGCATGCAACCCGGAAGCTTCCTCATTACTTTCAAGCGCATACGGTCATCGTTCTGACTCAGCTTCCCTTTCGAGCCGTGCTTCGAAGCGCTGACTACACAGGAAGGATCGCCATGTGGAGTGCTCTTTTGGGGGCTTTTGATATTAAATATATGCCCAGACCCTCCGTCAAAGGACAGGTCCTCGCAGACTTGGTAGCGGAGTTTGCTGAGCCCTCTATAGAAACGATGACCGAGAAGAAAGACCTGGGTGGAAAACTGGTTGGCGCAGTTTCAGCCGGGGAGACCATGCATTGGAAGGTCTACGTGGATGGCGCGGCCAACCAGAGAGGATCAGGAGTTGGGATAGTTTTAATATCGCCGGACGGCGCTGTCATTGAAAAATCATTAAGACTCGGATTCTCGGCTACGAACAATGAAGCCGAATACGAAGCTTTACTTCAAGGGATGACAATGGTTCAAAGATTGGGTGGAAGAGCAATAGAAGCATTCTCGGACTCCAGATTAGTGGTCGGACAAGTGATGGGAGAGCTAGAAGCTCGAGATACTAGGATGCAAGAGTATCTGGGACAAGTCAAACGGCTACAGACGAGTTTTGAATCCTTCAGTCTGACGCACATTTCCAAGAGCGTAAACACTCATGCAAACTCGCTGGCCACTCTTGCCACGTCCTCGGCACGTAATTTGCCACGAA
This sequence comes from Quercus robur, assembly GCF_932294415.1. Taxonomy (NCBI): domain Eukaryota; kingdom Viridiplantae; phylum Streptophyta; class Magnoliopsida; order Fagales; family Fagaceae; genus Quercus; species Quercus robur. The sequence continues at coordinate 42,279,213 of NC_065543.1, forward strand.
TGATCCTAGTCGAAGATCTGGTCAAGGCCAGTCCCATCAGCGGAAACCCGACCCAAGTCCATCAGATTAGACAGAGCCCCAGTTGGACGGACCCCATAAGGAATTTCCTCCAAGACGATATCCTACCAGAAGAAAAACTAGAAGCCGAGAAAATACGTAGAAATGCTCCTCGTTTTTGGCTATCAGAGGACCGCAAACTTTATCGGCGCTCCTACTCTGGACCGTACTTACTCTGCGTACATCCAGAAGAGTCCGAGTCTCTTCTTGAGGAGTTGCATGAGGGAGTATGTGGAAGTCACACCGGAGGAAGATCGCTGGCGCACAGGGCACTCACCCAAGGATACTGGTGGCCAAACATGTAGAGACAGGCCCAGGAATACGCTAAGAAGTGCGATCAGTGCCAAAGATTTGCCCCGAATATCCACCAACCCGGAGGGGTTCTCAACCCACTCTCCAGTCCATGGCCGTTCGCGCAATGGGGTCTTGATATTGTCGGGCCCTCCCCCAAGGCTGCGGGGAACAAGCGATACATAATAGTCGGAACCGATTATTTCACTAAATGGGTGGAGGCTGAACCTTTGGCCAACATCAGGGACGTGGACGCCCAGAAATTCATCTGGAAGAACATTATCACCCGCTTCGGAACTCCGAGAACACTCATTTCCGACAATGGTCTTCAGTTTGACAGCAAGAATTTTAGGGAGTATTGCCGTGAATTTGGGATCATTAATCGATATTCCACCCCCGCATACCCCCAAGGAAATGGGCAAGTCGAGGCCGTAAACAAGGTCATATTGAACGGATTGAAGAAAAGACTAGATGAGTTAAAGGGGAGATGGGTAGAAGAACTACCGCACGTCTTGTGGACCTATCGGACAACGCCGCGGCGTTCAACCGGTGAAACCCCCTTCTCAATGACTTATGGGGCTGAGGCCGTGCTTCCGATCGAGAACAATTTCCCCACGTTGAGGTCTAGCTCGTTTACCCCAAGCGATAACGATGAGTTGCTAGGAAGAAGTCTGGACCTAGCCGAGGAAAGAAGGGAAAAGGCCACGATTCACATGGCCTATTATCACCAGAAGCTGAGACAAGGGTATGATGTTAACGTCAAATTGCGGCCTCTGGGTCCAGGTGATCTCGTGATGAGGAAAATTCTTGGCAGCGCAAAGAACCCCTCTTGGGGCAAGTTGGGGCCCAATTGGGAGGGACCATACCGTGCCACATCCGTGGCCGGAATAGGCGCCTACTACCTAGAAGATTTGGATGAAAAAGTTGTACCTCGACCATGGAATGTAAATAATCTCAGGAGGTATTATTATTAATAAGAATGGCTTAGCATACGTTTTCTTTCATGAGTATCCGCCACTTGCTGGTCTACGTGACAACTATTTATAAGTTTTAAACAGAACCTAAGTACTGCATGGCTCCTCGGACCACAGACTTAGGGGAAATTAATACTTAAGTCAACTATTTATAAGTTTTAAATAGAACCTAAGTACTGCATGGCTCCTCGGACCACAGACTTAGGGGAAATTAATACTTAAGGCAACTATTTATAAGTTTTAAACGGAACCTGAGTCCTGCATGGCTCCCCGGACCACAGACTTTGGGGAAATTATTACTCATGACAATTCATGGTTTTAAACAGAACCTAAGTCCTGCATGGCTCCTCGGACCACAGACTTTGGGGAAATTATTACTCATGACAATTCATGGTTTTAAACAGAACCAAAGTCCTGCATGGCTCCCCGGACCACAGACTTTGGGGAAGTTATTACTCATCACAACTCATGGTTTTAAACAGAACCTAAGTCTTGCATGGGGAAATTGTTACTTATGATAGATTGGGAGATTGTTACTTAAAGGAAATCATTTTTAAGGCGTGCGTATAGCCTAGCACCATCGCAACCGTCAAATGCGCAACCCCAAAAACCCATTTTATTTTGACCGATTACCTGTATCCACATCGATCGTAAATGTTTAAAGAAGGGTGCTACTGATGCCCATCTGTAGTAAGCAAAACGAACATTTTATATTAATATTCCGAGTACATTAGAAAGAGAAGTCCTTACAAAAAAGGGAAAAGTAGGATAACTCTCATTTAAAATAAAATAAAATAAAATAAAAAATAAAAACTATTCACAGAGATTGAAAGCCTAAAAGGCTAAGCTTGAGCAGGAGGATCTTCTTTCTGCTCGGGTTGAGGAGGAGGAACCTCGATGTAGAGTCTGCGGCGGGATCCTCCGCCATATCAGGCACAAGGACGGCATCAGGCACTGCCAGGTCCTGCTCCGAAGCCACTTGGGCGTCTTCAGGATTCGCACGGATCTCCCTAGGATAGAAGATGCTCTCGGGCAGTCTTAGTGCCGAATCCGCAGGAACTCCTGCAGCGTCGAGAGCATGAGCCCATGAAATGCCGCAGTACTCCCTGCATACCTCGGGAATCTCCTCAGACAGCCTGGCCTCCGTCTCTTCAGCCCCGAGCTGGTGAGCAGCATTCTTCTCGGCCTCTGTAGCCTCTCGGATCAGCTGGGCCTCCTCCTTTACTCGCCTCAGCTCATCCTCTACTTTTTGCAGGGCAATCTTGAGATCCTGCGCTGCCTGCCTCTCGGTGACGAGGTTAAGCTGCGTCGTGTACAGCTCTTTGCGCTGGTCCTCCGCCTGGGTCTCAGCACTCTTTAAACCAGCCTCTGCACTTTTGCGCCGGTTCTCCGACACCTTGAACTCGTCCGTGAGTTTAAGATGCTCGTGCTTGAGGGACCCCAAGGCTTTTTCCATCTCCGCCCGAGCCTGGGTCTCAGCCTCAACCCGACTACGGCTATCGCGACAAAACTCATCAGCCACGAACACCTGCTGAGTAATCTGCGAACGAAATAAGAGTGTTAAAGAAATCTAACGGGGATAAGTAAATTAATAAAACAGTAAAAGGATTACTTACCAACGCGAGATCCCTTTTTAGGGATAGGAAGAGCTCGTGCTGAGAGAACCGTCTATAGGCCTCCATGTCCCGAGGAAGGAGTAGGGGTTGCTCTAAGGCGTCAGCCACGTACCCTGCTCGGCCTCGGTTATACTCTCGGACCGAAGCATTGGAAAGGATGGCCACCCCATCCAGTTCCAACTTGGGGTTCCATGCACGAGGGGCAGCGCGCACTTCAGCAAGGTTCTCCTCATCTCGGTTCTCCGAGGAGTTGCCCCTTCTGCTCCTTGGCGCCCGCGTGGTCTTTTGCTGCTTGGTCGGCTGGGCAATCACCTCACCTTCCTCAGTAGTGTCAACCGGCCTCTTCTTCTTCAGGTCCGGATTAACCTTAAGACCAGGGTCCGAGACGCCCTGAGGGACCACAGGGGGAAGGGTTTTGACCTGTGGTGGAGTTGGTCCCTTCGATGACTGACTCTTCGATGACTGACCTTTCCCTCGGGAGGACATCAGCTCCTTTAGAGTCTTTCCCTTTCCTGCCATGGGCTCTATCTCTTCGTCTGAAGTATCGTCCGAGCAGATAACGATTGAGGGAATACCAACTGTGGAATGTTGGTCCTGCTCTGCTTCGGGATTAGAAAGCTCCATCAAGGGGTTTTGCTGAATTTCCTCCTCGAAGTAAAACTTATCTATCTCTTCCTCAAGGGAAAGACGAGATGATTCAGCCTCTTCTTCAACCAAAACAACAGCGCTAGGCTCGTTTACCGGAGGTAGCTGCTCTGCTAAGTAGAGATTTCTGACACCTGGCAACACAACTGGTGGCAAATCGTGGTCAGCTAGGAATCTGTCCTGGGACACGTCAATTCTAGCCAGTCTCGGACTGCCAGCCCTTATAGCGTGACCGACTGCCTGAAAAGCGCTGCTCAGAGGTTGATAACCCAGAACCAGATGGGCCGCTCGCAACTGTCCGTCCTCGGCGACGTAAATCTCCGACCTAAGAAGATAGTTCAACGCTGGCACGTTCACAAAGTTTATCCGAGGAGCAACATGAATTTTGTCTGCAAACAAACCAAGAAAAGTGAGGTTAGACAATGAAATTTTCCAATTACAAAGAAAGCAAGAAAAATAACCCCTCAACACTAAATCCTTTCCCAAAGAGGACCAATCCTAAAAGCGCTGCACCTGGGTTTCCTGCCCGAGTTGGACAATGAATACCGTCGAACCACTCCCCAGAAGCAATGAGGAAGTCATTCTTCACGGTCTTATTGGAAACTGGAAGACAAGAGATCAACCTAACGTCCTCGTTCCGGGATTTAAGATAATACCCATCATCCCCGAGGCGGTGACATTCGTACAGATAAGCCACATCGTGCCAAGTAAGGCCTAGATTCATCCGCTCGTCTAAGACATCTACACAGCCTAGTATCTTGAACATATTCGGGGCACACTGATACGGCGTCAACCTATGGTTGAACAGGTATTCCCTTGTGATCCTACGTATGGGAAGTGTCATCCCTCCCTCTATGAAAGCAATCATGGGGATAACGACTTCTCCCTCAACTCTATCTGTCAATACTCCTTCCAGAGGACAGTATCGCAGCCCAACCCCAGGGGGAATGTGGTATTTAGCCCTAAAGGCCTCCATAGCGGCTGAAGTTTTTACTAATTTTTCGAATCTACCCATCTGAACTGAAAGGGGGAAATGAAAGTAGAGACCAAGAAGAAAAGTAAAGTCCGAGGAGGGAATTGAAACGGTGAGAAAAACGAAATGTACTGGTACCTTCACAAAACGCTCAATGGGACGCCTGGAAATCTCTCTTGGACGAAACGCTTCACAAAGACGGCTACGGCGGCGTAACGGACGCAAGTGTTCGTATAACTCTGGGGTTCGATGGAGTTCTCTGGAGTCCTTTGAGGTTTGTGAAATGCAGATGAAAGAAGGAACTGAACCCCTCTGACGTCTTATATAACCGGGAGGAGAGAGAAAAGATCATCCCTGCCTAAAAATACGAGAAGAAACGATGGCCGTTCGATCCATGCCAAGCCGTTGGATGAAGGGAACATAACGCCTCCAGAAGTTAATGGCCGCGCCTCGTAAATTGTAGCGCGTCAAAAGTAACAGTCCGCACGCGCGCCCCACGATCTCCTTATTTCCATCCTCTCACAAACATCAAAACCCCGCTTTTCTCCTCGGAGGGAGGTAAAAACCGGAGTTTTGAGGGGCTATTGTGGGGCCCGGCCCAAAAACGATGGGCTATTCCAAACGCAGGCCCAGCCGAGGAGCGTCCTGGCCGAAGAGAAGCCTCATATGAAGCGTTACTCAGCCCCAATAGCGCCAAGGAAACCTGTCCGAGGAGTAACTCCTCCTCGGACATCATGAAGCCCAGACGAGGAACTTTCCCCAGCTATTTCAGCTCATCCTCACAACATATAAAAAGAATTAAATCCAAAATATCTCATGGAAGGCTACCACCACATTAATTGCGCCCCAACCACCCTCTTGGCCGCATTAATGAGGAAAAGACACCTGAACAGTACCGCCTTGGCCTCTGCAACTCACGAAGGGACTGATGAGGGCGTCTGATGGGACAGGTGCTCAAGTGGATGCTTAGATGATCAACAGGTGTAAGGTTGAGATGAAAAGAAGAGAACTATATAATGTAGTGGAGTCCCTCAAAGAAGGGGACGAGAGAAGGAGATCAGGAACAAAAAGAAATAAAATCATACTTGAGAAATATCCATTCTTGTGTTTTTATTTTCTATTTGCAAACAATACTGTCCATGCATTAGACCGAATAAGTTCACTGAGGCTAAGTTCTTTGACCCATCCTCTACAAATATTTATTGTGGGTTGCGCTTTGGGCCAAGGCCTAATCAACATAAGTTGGGCCAGGAAAATCGTGCAACTACAAAAATATATATAAAAAGTGTTATTTTTGGTTTTATCTAGTAGGGACATAATTGTAAATTTATACAAATCACATTTTATATCCTTCCATATTTCTTTTCAGCCAAACAAAAATTTCTATCTTTCTATTTTTCCATTTTCCTATTCAAACACAAATGAGGGAAACTAAAATCCCTTCTATCATTTCACTTTTCAATCTTACCAACCAAACGAACCCTAAGTGTTATACCATAGATTTGCCAATTAAATCCAAACATATAATTGCTTTGAATTTAATTCTACTTGAGAAAGATAATATTATTTGTGTAGTTTTGGTCTAAATCATAGCCCATACACACTAAAGTATTAGCAAGTACAATTGATTAAAAAAGCTATCAATTGTTGGGAAAAATATTGTCTCACATTAGTTTATGTGTGTGTTTGGGATGAGCTGAATTTTTTATCTTATCTCTATTTTTAGCTTATTTTTGCTACTATTCATAAGTTTTACTGCACTTTTTGGTACTATTCATGAGTCTCACTACACTATTCAACCAACTTTTACCTTTATCTACTGTACTTTTAGTAAAAAGTTTTTAGTTTTAGCTAAATAAGTTGTTCTTAAATTAACACTACATCTACTTTTTCACACATATATCCACAATTGATGCGAAAATGTTTACATTTTAATACATAAAATTGAACATGAAAAAAAAAAAGATGTGAAATAATGGGTGTGAGAGAATCAAAATGTTTTTGTACCCCTTAAGTAGTAAATCTGAGTATGTTCCATAGCGCTAATGAGTTCACATTTAAAAACACGAAAAATAGAGGGTAATTCATAGGTGCATAAAAATGTAATTCATAGGTATAATCAGCCTTTGGTGGAAGAACAAAAAGGGTTACACTCATATGCAAGATTAAGTGTTTGTTCGAGAACAATTTATCCAACTTTTTGTTGAAAATTTTTTGATGAAAATATGCTAAAATATACTTGTATCTTGAAACATTTAGAAAAAGAGAGAAAAAACAAGAAAAAAAGTTTTAAAAAACTGTATATAAAAGTAAAAAATTAAAAGGTGATGCCAAATTCATCCTAAGGGTCCGTTTGGATACAGCTGAAAACTGAAAACTGAAACTGAAAACTGAAAAACACTGTAGCGAAATAATTTTTAAATGTGTGAATAGTATCGTGGGACCCATTTTTAATGAAAAAGTTGCTGAAAAGTGAAATTTGTGGGTCCGTGAACAGTACACGATGTGCTGTGATTGGTCCAAAAAAATTTGAAAAGTCAAAGTTTGCAGCTACTGTTCATTGAACAGTAGCCGCAACACCCAAAACGCTCCAAAACGCGTGAAAAAAAAAAAAAAAAAAAAAAAAACGGAAACGCAGAAGCAGAAGTTTTCATCCCAATCCAAACGCAACCTAAGTTTCTTCTAGGTAAACTCCATACTTCTCCTGTAGCCTCTTTCACTTCTACTTAGAATCAAGAAAACTGCAGAGTATCAAAATCAAATGAATTGGCCGGATACAATTCTTTAATGAATGGGTTAATTAAACTAATTAACAGAATTAATTAGATTATTGATCTATAAGATGACTACAGCTGGATTAATCACCCACGTGCAATGCACGTGTCACAACTAACTTTGCTAACAGATAAATATTACATAGGAAACACGACAAGTAGCACAAGTACGCAGACTAACAAAACGATTGCAGTTTCTGCAGTATAATTCAAACTGCAACTATGTTCATCTAGGATAGAAAAAGTAAGATTAAAAGAAATATTTTTACTATTTAATCTCAACTATAGAGTGAACCCATTTTTCAGTTTCAGTTATTATTTGTTAATCGTTATACACAAATAAGAGAGAGAGAGAGAGAGAGAGAGAGAGAGAGAGAGAGAGAGAGGCTGTCTTGTCACTATCTTTTGCTAATTAAAGAAACTTCCAAGATTCACCATGAAGATAATTTCCGAGAGGGGTTTTCCACAAGATGACTATGACGATTATGATGATACACTTGAAGAAAATACTGAGGAGACTTGTGAACATCTATGTGTTTATAGAGGAAAGTGTGAGCTGTGAAAGGCTAGCATTCAAGAACGTTCATCGGGGTATGTGGTTGTGGCTTAACAAAGAAGAAATGGATCGGATTCGGAAGGTCGAGTCAGAGAAATTGTTAGAAGATAAGAAGATGGTTTTGGTTCTTGATCTAGATCAAACTCTGATTCATTCAACAGAACAAGAAAAATATCTGAGAACCCCTCAAGAACTCATGCAACATGAGTTAAGGGATAGCCTATTCCGTCTGAGTCGACCTTGGGAAAAGATGATGCTCAAGTTGAGACCTTTTGTTCATACTTTTCTGAAAGAAGCGAGTACCATGTTTGAGATTTATATGTGTACAACGGGTACACGAAGCTATGCGTTGAAAGCGACTGAGTTTCTTGACCCTGAAAATTTTTACTTCAAGTACTCAAGAATCATTGCACGTGAAGATTTATTTGAAACAGACGAAAAGAATCTTGATCTTGTGCTAAGGGAGCAACGCATGGTTCTTGCTCTTGATGATACCAAGAGCGTGTGGAGAAAGAATGAAGTAAACTTGATTCTTGTTAAGAAGTATCATTACTTTGATTCAGATGATGACTTGAGTCATGTATCTCTTTCTGCATCGGAAACTGATGAAGATGAGGCCACTGGCACCCTCCCCGCTGTTCTCGAAGAACTTAAAGTAATACACAGACTGTTTTTCAACCCAAAATTTGAAGCTGGTTTAAGTCATAGAAATGTTGGATTCATATTTGCTCGCCGTAGCGTTCTCCGAGGGTGTACATTATCCTTCAAACATATTTTCCCTTCAGATTTTATGCGTGAAAATTCGCGTCTCTGGCTGATGGCGGAGGAGTTAGGGGCCAAATTTTCAATGGATATTTTGTTATACCCCATCACACATATGGTCACTTGGTTTGCCACAGCGGAGGAGTTTCAGAAGGCAGAGCTGGAAGAATTTATTTTGATCCATCCAAAGTGGCTACGTGCTTGCTACTATGCAGTCAGTAGGGTATCTGATTAAGCCAAAAGATTAGTAGTTGAGATGATCTTTGTTCACTTCTATTAGCAGCACAGGTATAATTTCCAATTTTTTGCAGTTGGTGAAATAGGGGATTTTCTTTTTCCTTGACAAAAGAAATTCAGGGTTCTTTACTTTTAATTTTTAGAGCTTGATTTTAAGTAGTTAGTGCTACGTGAGGAATTGAATTCTTCCTCAATAGTGATGAGGAGACATAGTTACAATGGTTTATCTCCTTGTTGATGTCTACAATTTCTTATGTGAATGTGGTGTTGGAAATTAAAACGATTCTACCCTGTTGGATATATCCAAATTTTGCTATTGTTAGATGGAAACTAATTTTGTATCTGCAATTACATGAATTGTAGGAGTGGAAGAGTATTTAGCCAAGTTAGTCTAACATTAGGTGGTAAATGGATCTTGAATCGTAGTTTAACGTACATAGAGAATGGAAGCGACAAGTGATTACTATCACCAAAAGTTAATAAACAGTGAACAGAAGCCACAATGCATCAACACTAGGTTATGCCGAGTGAATGATATGCAAGAAACAGCACTGCATTGGCCACCTGTTTTTCTTTCAATACTAATGTGGTTCATAAATTTTTTAAATTCGCTCATCATCCATCGATCCCCAGCACATTGCATGTCATAGGCTTAGTAATCACAAAAGTTTATATGTAGTTCACTCTAATCCCATGCATCCCATAGCCACCATCCCAAACTGCTTGCTTGTTAATTGAACCAGCCCTAGCACTGCGTACACACAAACTAATCCTAAGGTGCCCTTTGACCATGGCACTCGCTGCACGCCTTACTCAAGCTGATGTTGCTAAATTGGACATATTTTTAGATGTTACTTTAACAACATGCAATTTTTTTTTTTGGGTGCATTTTGCTTAACCAGATTTGAGACTCCTTTTATTTATTTATTTTATTTATTTATTTATTTATTTATTTTTTGTAGATTTGATGCTACAAAAAAAAAATTTAAAATTGATAGGAGTTTATTTTGCATTCCCAGATGGGAATCCTAATAGCACTTCAAAGACTAGAGCTTGTGAGTAGTTATCGCCGTATCGGACTCCCATGTATCTCTTAGGATCTATGAGATTTGTCATGCAGCCAGGATTGTAGGAATTATTTTTTAGCTTCCATGATGTCTAATACACAAGGAGTAGTCCTCGGGTGGCTCAAATGCTGGGTTGAACAATTCAGCCAAAAGGGATAAAAAGGGTTCATTTTAACACTTTTTTTTTTTTTTTTTTGAATGGGGTTCATTTTAACTTAATTAGTTACAATACCTGAGATGTAGTGCATTATATACTACAATTGAATGTAAACACTTTGTTATTATTTGTTTTCAATTAGTTTTTTTTTTTTTTGAAACCGGTCCGACCATATTATTAATCATTCAAGTGAATAGAATCTGTGTACAATGCTTCAAGAGCTGGAGGTGGAGACTCCTCCATCCAATAGACATCCTCCTCTATCAAACTAGCATGCTTAGCTAAGGAGTGGGCCACACGATTTGCACTACGATTGACCCAAAGATAAGACAGACACCGACACCCTGTTGCTAATACATGAATGTCTGCATAAATATTTCCTAGCCTAGAGTGGATGGCACTTGAAGAAGCCAAAGATCTCATCACAGTGACATTATCGCCTTCAATCTCAAGCTCCGCAAATCCCGCATCAACTGCAAACTCCAGAGCTCTTCGACATGCAAGTACCTCAGCCTCTTCGCTATCCCCAACAGCAGGTCCTTTGGCAGACATAGCAGCCAATATCTCCCCCAAATTATTCCGTATAACCACCCCAAAACCTGAAGAGTTTGAATTGGTAAACACCGCGGCATCGAAGTTCACTTTGTAAAGCGAACCCACTGGAGGTCGCCATGCCTCAACTGAACCAACCGTTCCCGAGAAACCGAGCTGTACCTGTGCCATCCTAAACTCCTCCAGATAGTCTCTAGCACGTTGGTTCAGTCTGCCCGGGTCGTGGATGACTCCTCCATGCATCAAGGTGTTACGTTGGTTCCAAATCAACCAACTTTGGACCCAAAACAATTCCAGCTCCTCCTTGGACAATCTACCTTGCATTTCTTCCACCAAATGTAGCATATCCACGTGACCAATCCTGCCCTTTTGCAAACCTCTTGTGCAACCAGCCCAAACATGTTGGGCTAGTCCACATTCCCACAACGCATGGTACTCTGTTTCAATGGCCGATAAACAGACCCCACATCTTGCATCCTCAATAATCCTTCTTCGAGCCAAATTCTCACGTGTAGGCAGAATCTCCTGACAGGCACGCCAACCAAACACTTTAATTTTGTTTGGGATCTTGAGCTTCCACAACCTTGCCCAGACCGGACCACCAATCACCTCCCCTGAACTCTCCCCCTTCTCTGCTTCTTGTTTTGAAAGCAACCTCGCAGTGTGATATCCAGATTTCACTGAATACTCACCATTCTTTGTGTAGAGCCAGAAGATGGTATCAGGGACCTGTCTACGGCTTAAGGGGATTTGAAGGATAGCTGCTGCATCAGACCTCTGAAATTTAGACATTACCATCTCCCGGTCCCAGGAATTTGTTCTCCAATCAATGAGGTCCGAAACCCGCCACTCCCATTCCTCTTCCACTGGTGGGTGCAGTACTCGGTTTGTGACTTGATTCGGAATCCACTTATCATAAGTAACCCGAATGGCCGTACCGTCCCCCACTCTCCAACAACAACCCCGCTTCAAAATAGACTGTGCTGCCATTAAGCTCTTCCACACATAAGAGCTGTTAGGAACATCCGAGGCCTCAAGAAAACTGGACTGTGGAAAATAACGTGCTTTGAAACACCTGTATAGCAATGTGTCCTTTGTTTGAATCAACCTCCACCCTTGCTTGGCTAGCATCGCCAAATTGAAATCCTTCAAGTCGCGAAAACCCATACCACCATCTTTTTTGGGCAGACATAATGCCTCCCAATTTTTCCAGTGAACCTTCCTTTTGTCTCCGGTTTGACCCCACCAAAACCTTGCACACAAGGCATTAAGTTCATGGCAAAGCTTATCCGGGAGCAAAAATACCCCCATAGTATATGTTGGGATTGACTGAGCCACAGCTTTAATTAAAACTTCTTTACCCGCTCGTGATAGCATTCTCCCTTTCCATCCTTGCAGCTTCTTCCAAACTCTATCCTTCAAGAAGGAAAAAGCTTGGTATTTTGATCGACCAATAAGCGTAGGCAGCCCAAGATAGGTTTCAAATTTATCCACCTCCTTCACCCCCAGCATGTGTTTTAAGATTTCTCTCTGCCCATTCGACGTGTTGTTGCTGAAATACATGGAAGACTTTTCAAAATTAATACATTGGCCGGAAGAGTCTGCATATAACTGCAAAGTATCTGTGATATTTTGCACTTCCTCCTGAGATGCCTGACAAAAAAGCAATGAGTCATCTGCAAATAATAAATGAGAAATGCGAGGTGCTCTTCTACAAACCGCAACCCCAGTCAGCCTCCCCTCAATTTCTGCTTTAGTCAGCAAAGCTGTGAAACCCTCAGCACAAAGCAAAAATAAATAAGGTGATAATGGGTCACCCTGACGAAGTCCTCTTGAAGGCATAATATTACCATAAGCTTTGCCATTAATACAAACTGAGAATGAGGGAGTAGAAACACAGCACATCACTCTCTCAATCCAGGTCATAGGAAATCCCAATCTGATCATTATGCCTTCCAAAAACCCCCATTCAACCCTATCATAAGCCTTACTTACGTCCAGCTTCAAAGCTAGAGACCCCTTCTTGCCTGATTTTCTACAGTGCATAGCATGCAAGGTTTCGTATGCCACTAATACATTATCAGTGATAAGTCTGCCTGGAACAAAAGCACTTTGGGTAGGGGCAATCAACTGAGGGAGAATCTGTTTCAATCTGTTAGCCATCACTTTAGAAATAATTTTATAAATTACATTACAAAGGCTAATAGGTCTAAAGTCAGATATTTTCTCAGGAGACTTCACTTTAGGAATAAGAACAATATGAGTATAATTAACTTCAGGAAGCATGTTACCAGAATTTAGAAAATCAAGTACAGCAGCAGTCACATCATCTCCAACAATGTGCCAATATTTTTGGTAAAAAAGGGCGCTCATACCATCAGGTCCAGGCGCCTTTGTTGGTCCCATTTGGAACAATGCATCTTTGATTTCCTCCTTGCTATAGTCACAAGCCAATATATCCTGCATTGCTGAAGTCACCTTATGTTGAACTGCACTAAGACATTCCTCCATTCTTTGACATGTACCCGTCTGGAAAATATTCTTAAAATACTCTACTGCCACACCAGCCACTTCTTCAGGTTCGTCCACCCAGTTATTGTGTTGATCTCTCACCCCATGAATGAAGTTTCTCTTCCGCCTTTGAGAAGCTTTTGAATGGAAAAACTTAGTGTTCTTGTCCCCATGCTTCAACCACGATACTCTAGACCGTTGGGCCCAGTACACTTCCTGTTTGAGAAGCAACTCATCCAATGTCTTGCTTGCTGCCAAAAACTCATCCTTGTTTGCCATTGTCGGTTCAGCCATGCTTAAATCTTCCACCCTTTTTTGGAGTTTCTTGATTTCCTTCTCACCTGGATTATTATCAGATGCCCTCCATGCCTGGAGTACTGATCCACACCTGCTAATTTTCTCCTGCATGCAGCGTAAACCTGGCTCCGTAGTGCCTACTGACCTCCACGCCTCATTAATTACCTCCTCACAATTAGCCTTCAATAACCAGGCTTCTTCAAACCTAAAACTCCTTGTACTCCTACCTCGGTGTCTTAAATTTGTTTTGGCTTGCAGCAACAAAGGTCGGTGATCTGATGCATGTGAAAATAAATGAATCACTGAGCCCGCTTGAAACTTAGCCTTCCAACTTGAATTGACCACCACCCTATCCAATCTCTCCTTCGTGTTTTCCAGCCCCGGCCTTTTATTATTCCATGTAAAGGGATAGCCAACAAACCCCAAATCTGCCAATCTACAATCATCCAGTGCGTTACGAAAGTCATCCATTTGTTTATAAGGAGAAGGATACTTACTTTGTTTCTCTGAGGAGTGTAGTATAGCGTTGAAGTCGCCCACACAACACCATGGTCCATCCACAAATGAGCGTAAATGATTAAGCAAAGCCCATGATCTTGGTTTTTGGCTTGCTTCTGGCCATCCATAAAAACACGTCAACATCCATGCAAAGCCGTCATCTTCCACCACCCTAGCTAAGATATGATTATCTGTAAAGTTTATCACTTCCATATTCACCTCCGTATTCCAAATAAGAGCTAGACCACCACCACCAGTAGGCTTTTTAACTATAAATTTATTTTGGAAAGGAAGTTCTCTACAGTGTTTCTCATAACCTTCTCTGTCTAAGCATGTCTCCATTAAGAAACATGCATTGGGAGCTTGATCCTTCACTAGCTTGTGAAGGCTACGAACTGTCCAAGAGTTCCCAAGCCCTTGGCAGTTCCAGCTTAAAAGTCTCATTTTGCTCGGCAAGAGTGCTCCTGCACCCCCGCCGCTTCAACTGTTTGAAAATCTGCAGAACGTCGACCACGTTTACCCAACTGACCTTCAGACTCATTATCAACTTCTATTTTAGCTACCTGGATACCTCTTTTCCCCAACGTTGGTGGCCTATTTTCTGTTTTTACTAAGCTCGGCCCACACTCCATCCTTGCAAGTCTTGTCCAAGTGGGCTTCGGCTTAACACCTTGAGGCCCATTAAGTTCCTTCCCCTCCACGCGGCCCACAGTAAATTCAGACTCATTGACCTCCACGTGTTGTGGCTTATTAATAGGGGATTTACTCTCCTTATTTAAATTTGATTCCTCAGACTTGGTAACCGCTGGAAATGGCTCCAAACTTTCCTTAGACGTTCCATCCGTTACGGAAGCAGCATCCGTCAAGCCCGGAACAATCCCTGCATTTCCGTCCTTTCCATTTACGTGCAAAGTACCAGCTGTAACGGTAGATCCTTTTGACACCTCCTCCGCCGACCGCCTCACCGGACTGCTACCATTATCGGTCTGAGCCTCAGTCGGTTTTACATTATTCGAATGGTGATTCTTGGCCGGACCCATCCTTGGCGGAGATCTAGAACGGCCTCCAGCAGCTTTTAGCCACTCCCCGTACTGGTATTCCACCTCTCCTCCATTCTTACACCGTGCAAAATGTTCTGCACAGTGTTTTAAATCATGTCCCAAAAGTCCACAGAAGTGGCAGAATAAGGGGAGTCTATCATACTTAAACGTAACCCATGATCTCTTTCCGTCCGAACCGCCGATAAAGCCACCGCACCGTAGAGGTTTGGACGTTGGGACAGCAACCTTGACCCTCATATAGAAGCTTTGTGCATCCAGTTTTTGTCTCTTCTCTACCTCCTCCACCTTTCCCAAGCGACCACCTATCTCTTCCGCCACCTTGGGAGACAACATATCGAATGGCGCTCCCCAAATCTGAACCCAGAGAGCCACTGAGTCAAACGTGACGTTCGCCGCTGTCATGCCGGGTTGCCACCTTCTCAACAAGAGCACTTGATTGTCAAAAGACCAAGGTCCTCCTTTTAGCACCCGTTCCATGTCAAACTCTCTATTGAACTTGAATTGAAAGAGATTGGACCCTACTTCTACTGTCTGAACTGAACCCTCCAGACCCCAGGCTTGCCTCAACGTTGTCTGAGCAGCCCGTTTGTTGAAAGGCTTGCATGTGAGAAACTTGCCGATCAAACTCAGATGACAGCTTTCAATTTCTTCCTTCCTGCCTTCATCCGAGATCAATATTACTTCTTCTTCCTCCAACGTTAACTTCATCTTCTCCAGACCTTTTATTACGTCTTCAGCCATGAAAAGGAAACACAGATCAAAACAAAAAAAGGAAAAGTCAAACCCTTAGGAAGCCCAAGGGAGGGAGTAGGCTCACAGCTAGTCGAGAGAAAAGACTCCTACGTGAGGAGAGATTATTAGGTACTTTTAGACTTGCAAAATATTCAAAAATTTTCAATTAGTTAATGCAACTAGACTAGGTATTGAATTTATATATATAATGTAACTAAGTTTCGGGTATACATACATACATACATATATATATATATATATATATATATTTTGGTAACTAAGTTTTACCTAAAGGTAATTTTCAGTTTTATATCCTATAATATATAAATCTTTTCATGGTATAAAAAATAGTAAATAAATAAATAACGTCCATAAAACCTAATCCATATGTCCTGCCAACGCCAAGTTAAAAAAAAAAAAAAAAAAAAAATTTAAAAAGGTCACAGTCAAATACAAGATTAAAGCTTCTTCTATCAAAAAGAAAAAGAAAAAGAAAAAGAAAACCAAAATTTTCTTCAATCACAAACATTATACTTGTCTAATCTCATTCATTTGTATGGAAATTTAATTTAAATGAATGTGGTGTTATCCATCTATATCTATATAATATCTAAAATCTGAACCATAGTATTTATTGTTGATATGCTCTTCTTGAGCCATATCAATGCAGCATTTAGGTTCATTTAGTTCACTTTAGACCACTATGATCCATTTGGTCCATTCAATCTACTTTGGTTCAGTTCACTCCATTTAGTCCATTTTAATTCAATTTGGTCCATTTGGTCTAGTTTGCTCCATTTTGGTCCACTTCGGTGCATTTGAGCAATCATAATATTTCCTTGAAAAAAAATTGCAAAATTTAAAACACTTTCAAATGAGAAATATAGATAGATTAATTTAAAAAATCTAATATATTATAACAATTATACTTGTAAGGACACGATTTGTAACGACCCGCAACGGTGTTGGGCTCACACGTAAAAAGGCCCAAACAATATCATTTGTAGAGCGTGGGTTTGAAAGACTAGGTCTTGGTCACCAGACGGTGGGTTTTTCATGGTGTTCATACATGGTTAAGTCGTCTTCGCCCTAAGAGTCTTTCTCCTGGAGGCGGGCTGGGAGGCTCTGGTTTTTGGCCATTTTTCCCAGCCTCTTCCTTTGGATCCTTACTTTTCCTTTTATACCGGCCCGTATCCTTTATCCAACGTCCACGTGTAGGATCGACCTTTCCAAGATTGATACTTGTCCCATCAACCCATACCCAGAGTGGTTGGGGGTGGTTGTAAAAGCTGAAGGGTATGGTTCTGTCAGGTGCAGAGTATTGAATGGCAGTAAGGGCAGCTTTTTCTTTGTCCTTGGTCGTTAAACTATCCAGCTTATCCTTCCCTATTGACTTAGATATTTTTAGATTTTTTCCAAACTGTTCCTATACCGTTTTTGTCCTTCCTTCCAGGAGGACCTCGGACATGCCGATGACTGAATCGTCCTCGGCCGTGTCCCAATACTATTTTGTACTTGTATTACCTATCCTTGGCTATAGCTTTCCTCGGCTCGGACCTTAGGCCCCAATGAATAAATGGGTCAGGGCCGCAAATTATTGGGCCCCACAATAGCCCCTCAAAGTCCTGCTGTCCGACCTCCTGGTCGGAGAGAAGGGTTTTGGTAATGCCAAGCCTTTATTACGGCTCGTTTAATTCTGTCCTTCATTAATGTTGGCGTCTCTTCATCTATCCAGGAAACATACCGAATTACTAGACATTCTTTTGAATTCATTCATGATGCGTTACTGTCGCTTCATTACCCGAAACGCGCCTTTAATGATTTCCCTTTGCGAGACCATTTAAATTCGACGGTTATTGACGGTGTGGGGAAGTGGAATGGGTATATTCTCGTTTACCAATTTTCTTGTAAATATGGATAGATTAAATGCCTCCCGTTTTGCCCTTCATATAAGAAAGAAAACAAGAGGTTACCTCTCTTACACAGAGCCCTTTCAATCCTTTTGAAGTCTGAAAATCCTTAGCTTCCCCCAGAGTTTCCCTTATCCGCTTGCTTACACCTTGAATCGTGATAAGTCCAAGATAGGAGTGGGAATGAAGAGACCATACCCTTCCCAGAAATGCTACGTTCTTGCGAAGCTCAAAATGGCTCGGTCAGGGCAGGGATGGGAGAGACTCAAGATACTTTTCATCCTCCTTTCAGTCAAAATCCGAAACAGGGGCTCGTCGCGTCAAACTTTTGGTACGGCTGAGCTGGGATCACCCATTATCAGTACCAGCCGCTCTCTTATGAGCATAGCTAACATGACACAAGCGTATTAGGAGTTAGGACTGACGCAGGGACAAAGTATCCCTGCTTCTTCCTCTCTTCCTTCACTGGTGCCTCCTTTTGCCTCTCTTTCTTCTTCTTTCCACCACCAGATCCATCCTGGTGCTTTTCTTTCTTCCTCTTCTTCTCCTCTCCCACCAAGGAAGGTCCTCCTCTTAATATGGGTGCCAATGGGGCAAAGTTTGGAAAGACTTGGGAGCAGAGCTTAAAAAGATTTCTGTTTGTTTTTATTTTTTATTTTTTTTGTAACTCTTTTTCTATATAGGCTTGTTTAAGCTCTTCATTGTACACTGTAATACCTCTTTATATTAATAAAAGTCAACATTGCTTAATTTTGTACATTCTATCTCTTCTTTTTAAAATAATTGTGCCATGAATAAACGTACTACCATATGACTTCTTTTCTATTATTGTATTCTGAACGATGCTTAGGGCCGAAATCCTAGTTAATAAAAAGACTTTGCTCTGTGCTTATTGGAACTATCCGGCATAATAATGCCGACTTGAATAAATGGTACTTAGGGCAGAAACCCTTACTGAGAAAAAGATATTTATAATGAACTTAATAAAATTGTTTGGCACAATAATGCCGACCTGAGAAAGCGATACTTAGGGCCAAAATCCCTTACCAAGATAAAAGATATTATTATGAACTTATTGGAGCTATCGTGTATAATAAGACTGACCTGAAAGTGGGTTGTATACCCCAAATTTGAACGAGGTGATGGCTGAATGCTCGATGCCATGTAGGAAGTAATCATTCGAGGATATATAACTCAAAAATGTACAACCCCTGTTGGTCGCTGAGTAATAAGGCGTTTCGCCATCTTCCTAATAACTTTCCTAGCCTTGACCTTTTCTGTTATTTGGTCCGAGGACTGAACGACTTAGAATTCTTCTTAAGTAGCTGACTTCTCCATAGGTTTGAGTCCGAGGACCATGCAATATCCTGGTTCTGTCCAAAACTTGATTTTGATAAGTAGTTGGTTTCCCCACAAGTTTGAGTCCGAAGACCATGCAACACCTTGGTTCTGTCCAAAACTTGATTTTGATAAGTAGTTGGTTTCCCCATAGGTTTGAGTTCGAGGACCATGCAATACCTTGGTTCTGTCCAAAACTTGATTTTGATAAGTAGTTGGTTTCCCCATAGGTTTGAGTCCGAGGACCATGCAATACCTTGGTTCTGTCCAAAACTTGATATTTAAGTAGTTGGTTTCCCCATAGGTTTGAGTTCGAGGACCATGCAATACCTTGGTTCTGTCCAAAACTCAGTTTTCTCATCTAAGTAGTTGGTTTCCCCATAGGTTTGAGTCCGAGGACTAGGGATGGCAATTTTGGCCCGACCCGCGGGTACCCGGTCTGGCCCGACCCTAATGGGCCGGGTTTTACCTGGTCCGATTAAGGATAGGGTCGGGTATGGATTTTTAAAAAAAAACCCGAAGCGGGTCCGGGTCGGGTCCGGGTTTTATTAAAAGAACCCGAAACCCGGCCCGAAACCCGCCCCATTTAAAACCCGGTACCCTAAATTACTAAAATGCCCTTTATATATATAAACCTATAATTCTAACCTAAATCCCCAAATCTGAAATCACTCACTCAGCCTCACGCAGCTCTCCCTCACGCAGCCCTCCCTCACGCAGCCCTCCCTCACTCCCTCACTCCGACTGGCAGCTCTCCCTCACTCCGTCGCCCATCTCCAGTCACGCACAGCTCTCCCTCACTCCCTCACTCCGACTGGCAGCTCTCCCTCACTCCGTCGCCCATCTCCAGTCACCCATCTCCAGTCACCCATCTCCCTCACTCCCTCACGCAGCTCACGCAACTCTCCCTCACTCCCTCACGCAGCACGCAGCACACAGCTCTCCCTCACTCCCTCACTCCGCAGCTCATCTCCAGGTTTGTGTCACCGGTTCTTTTTTTTTTTTTTTTTTTTTTAAGAGACCTGAAAGGGTATTGTTCTGTTCTTAAACGATTGATTATTGTTCTGTTCTCAGGAACATTTGGATGATAAGCATCTGAGTCGATTCTTGGAAGCTGATACCCTTGTCAATCTCAACGAATCCACTTAACGGACCACCTCACTCCCTCACTCAGCTCTCCCTCACTCCGCAGCTCATCTCCAGGTTTGTGTCACCGGTTCTTTTTTTGTTTTTTTTTTTTGCTGTAATGTTTTTTTTTTTGCTGTAATGTTGTTGAGCTTCATTGTTTTTGTATTTTTAATTTTAAGTTTAATTTTTTTTTGCTGTAATGTTATGGAGCTTCATTGTTCTTGGTCTTTTCTTGATTTTGACAAGTCAATGTTGACATCTATGTTATTGAAATTGATTCAACAGTATTTTTTCATCTCTGTATTTGCCTCCACTTATTATCTCTCTGCCTTCTTAGTATAAGACACATGAATTCTGTACCAAGCTTTTGATCTATTTACATTTGATCTAATACAGATTGCTTTTTTCTGATTGGTTTTGTATACTTATACGGGTTGCTTTTCTGGTAAGGTTTTAAAGACAGTATATTGTTATTCTAATAGAATTAGAAATTTCCCAGTAAGCATAGTTGTTATACTCTTTGGATTTCTATTATGTCTTGTGGAATATCTTGTATTGGTGATATTTGGGTATTGATATTTGTTTTTACTATGTATTTGGTGGATTGATATGTGGCCCAGGGAATGTTGGGATTCCAATTGTTTACCTCTTGAGAAGTAAACACCAGAATTTCAGATACCTTTTGTAATTTTCTTTTTTTAGAGAATTTGGAGTTTAATAGGATTGGCTTATTTATTTTTGATTGGCAATTTTGTATATGATTTTGTAATTTGTTTGAGAAATTGAATATCCCTTTTTGCAAAATGATTAGTAGCTCAAAGCTTGCTCTTGAACAAAACTTATCAAATTTCAACATGCAGATCCTAAAATGGAGATGGAAGACACAAACACAGACACAGACAAATCTGGTTCTTCCTCGCCAAGTGGTTCTCCCTTGAGAACCGGATGTTGTCCCTTGCCGACTTTGCGGTCTCCTTCGCCATTTTCACGGTCACCCTCACCATTGTCACCTGGCAGTTCACCCTCAGGATCACCATTAAATGAGTAAGTGTTTGAATTTGTAGTTAATCAATGAGTATGTGTAATAATAAATTTGTGATAATTTGTTTTGATTCTAACTCCCAAACTTTTGAACCAATTAGGAATCCGAAATCTCCGACGGTGGACTTAGTAGGAGAAGACTTAGAGGTAGAGGAACAAGAAGGGACAGAGAGAGAGCAAGAGCCTACAAATGAGGACTTGGATACAAGTAGAAAAAGAAAGACTACCTCAGATGTTTGGTCTCACTTTACAAGGAAGAAAGTTGACGGAAAAGTTAAAGCCCAATGCCATCATTGTAACAAACTTTACTTGGGTGAGTCTAACCAAGGTACAACTCATTTACGTAATCATTTAGCAAGATGTCCACGAATGAAATTTAAAGATATAAGGGATATGAGACAACAAGTTTTGATCAAACAACAAAATAAGGTGGATGGAACCATGAGTTTAAGTACTTATCAATTTGATCAAGTTAGAGTGAGGAATAAGCTTGCCCGTATGGTCATCCTACATGAATATCCTCTTTCAATGGTTGACCATATTGGGTTTAAAGAATTTGTGACCGATCTTCAACCTATGTTTAAACTTGTCACAAGAAATACTTTGAAGAGTGACATTTTTAAGATCTATGATAATGAGAGGGAGAAAGCTTTGAAGATGATGGACAAGAATGGAAGTAAGGTGGCCATTACAACCGATATGTGGACTTCAAGTAACAAAAAGAGAGGGTTTATGGTCATTACCGCTCATTTCATTGATCATACTTGGATGTTGCAAAGCCGGGTTCTAAGGTAATTTTTTTATCTATAAATTGAATGTTAAAGACTTTACATTTAGAATGATTTTTGAATTATGTTATAATTATTCATATTATTTTTCTAGGTTTGTTTATGTTCCTTCTCCACACATAAAAGAAGTTCTTGCTGAAGTCCTTGTTGATTGTTTTTTAGAGTGGAACATTGATAGGAAGTTGTCTACAATTACTGTTGATAATTGTAGTACTAATGATGCCATGATTAGACTTCTTTTGAATAAGCTTGATACTAGTTCTCTTATGTTGGGTGGGTCTATGTTGCATATGAGGTGTGCTGCACATATTTTGAATTTGATTGTTCAAGATGGGTTGTCTCTTATTGGTGATGGTATTGAGAGGATTCGTGATAGTGTGATTTATTGGACTGGATCACCAAAAAGAAGGCAAAAATTTGAAGAAAATGCACGTCAATTGCGTGTTCAATGCACCAAAGAGTTAGTCTTAGATTGTAAAACTCGTTGGAATTCAACTTACTTAATGCTTTCTACTGCATTGATTTATAAAGATGTTTTCTCACGTTTGGCTAAACGTGAAATATCTTATACTTGTTTACCATATGATTATGATTGGGAGTTAGCCAAAGATATTTGTGGGAGGTTGGAGTTGTTTCATAGTGCGACTGAGTTTTTCTCTGGTCGTAAGTACCCTACAACTAATATGTATTTTAATGTGGTGTGTGAGTTGAAAATTGCATTGAATGAATGGAGTGTGTATTCAAATGAGATGATAAGTACGATGGCGGAAAGTATGCTTGCTAAGTTTAATTCTTATTGGGCTAATGTTAGTGTTGTTATGGCTATTGCTGCTATCTTAGATCCAAGATATAAGATGAAGTTATTAGAATTTTATTATCCTAAAATTTATGGTGATAATTCTAATTTGGAGATTGAAAAAATTAAGAATCTTTGTTATGATTTACTTGATGAGTATGGTGATATAAATGAGTCCTCTGTAGATAATGAAGGAAGTTCCCATGTTCCTGCTAGTACTTCAAGCCCTGTGGCACAAATGAAATTTAGGTTGAGTGGGGCAATGTCATCTTTTGCTAAGTTTAATTCTTATTGGGCTAATGTTAGTGTTGTTATGGCTATTGCTGCTATCTTAGATCCAAGATATAAGATGAAGTTATTAGAATTTTATTATCCTAAAATTTATGGTGATAATTCTAATTTGGAGATTGAAAAAATTAAGAATCTTTGTTATGATTTACTTGATGAGTATGGTGATATAAATGAGTCCTCTGTAGATAATGAAGGAAGTTCCCATGTTCCTGCTAGTACTTCAAGCCCTGTGGCACAAATGAAATTTAGGTTGAGTGGGGCAATGTCATCTTTTGATGAGTTTGTGAATAATAGTTCAAGTAGTTCAAAGAAACATGGGAGTGCTAGAATGGAATTTGATCATTTCATTGATGAGGGAGTGTTGAAGAGGAGTGAAGATTTTGATATTTTGGGATGGTGGAAAAGTAATGGTTTAAAGTATCCTACTTTACAAAGGATTGCAAGAGATATTTTAGCCATTCCTATTACAACTGTTGCTTCAGAATCGGCCTTTAGCACTAGTGGGAGACTTTTAAGTCCACACCGTAGTAGGCTACATCCCAAGACTATAGAGGCAATGATGTGTGCTCAGAATTGGTTATGGAGTGAAATCAACGGTTAGTAATTGTCTAATTTCTATTTATAAAATTAAAATTGTAGTTTTATATTTGCTAGTTACAATTTGATATTTCATTCTTTAATTCATTGTTATTGTAGGTTCTTCAACTATGTCTGGAGATTGTACCGTTCAAACAATTCTTGATGATGGGGAGCCTAATGAAGAGGATGGGAGTTGTGTCACAATTATGGATGATTAGACATTTTGTAATAATTTAGTAGCCATTTTAATTTCTTAAACTTGTTGGATTAATTTGTTGGTTTGTAATTATTTTAAGCCTTTTTAGCATTTTGTAATTTTTTAGCCTTTTTAATTTGTTGGTTTGTGGAGGATAAGACATTTTGTAATTTCTTACACTTGTAGGATTTGTTTTGTAACTTTTTATTTTTGAATTTCTTGAACTTGTTGGACTTTTGATACTTAGTTCTTGGACTTATTGGATTTATTTTATTTTTATGTTTAGTTGGTGAATTTAGTTATGATTTACTGATTTATAGATGTATTGATGTTTGGTGATTTATTGATTTATAGTTATGATTTATTGGCTGCCCAATGAATGGGCTTGAATTGGCTGCCTAATAATGCCTTGAATGAGCTTAAATTGGCTGCCCAATGAATGGGCTTGAATGGGCTACCTAATAATGCCTTGAATGGGCTTAAATTGGCTGCCCAATGAATGGGCTTCAATTTGGCAAAAAACAGCTCAATGGGCTTTAAAAAAAAAAAAAAATTAGTTGGGCCAGATTTGGGCCCAACAGGTTAAACGGGGCCCGCGGGGCCCGGCGGGGCGGGTCTGGGCCCCAGGAAAAAAACCCGATTATTATTCGGGCCGGGCCTGGGTTTAGGGTCTTGGCCCGCGGGTCGAGCCTGGGTATGCAAAAACCCGGCCCGAACCCGACCCGTTGCCATCCCTACCGAGGACCATACAATACCTTGGTTCTATCCAAAACTCAGTTTTCTCATCTAAGTAGTTGGTTTCCCTATAGGTTTGAGTCCGAGGACCATACAATACCTTGGTTCTGTCCAAAACTCAGTTTTCTCATCTAAGTAGTTGGTTTCCCCATAGGTTTGAGTCCGAGGACCATGCAATACCTTGGTTTTGTCCAAAACTCAGTTTTCTCATCTAAGTAGTTGGTTTCCCCATAGGTTTGAGTTCGAGGACCATGCAATACTTTGGTTCTGTCCAAAACTCAGTTTTCTCATTTAAGTAGTTGGTTTCCCCATAGGTTTGAGTCTGAGGACCATGCAATACCTTGGTTCTGTCCAAAACTCAGTTTTCTCATCTAAGTAGTTGGTTTCCCCATAGGTTTGAGTTCGAGGACCATGCAATACCTTGGTTCTGTCCAAAACTCAGTTTTCTCATCTAAGTAGTTGGTTTCCCCATAGGTTTGAGTCCGAGGACCATGCAATACCTTGGTTCTGTAAAAAACTCAGTTTTCGATACGTAGTTGGGGGGAAATGACCCCTCAGCTATGGCCTGGGACCTTGGTTTTAGGGGGATTGGCTCCTCGGCCAAGCCCCTAGAACCATCCATGCGATTGACGCTACAAAGCGTAGCCCCTAGTCAAGAATCATAGCCCCTAGTGGAACTCTACGCTAGAACACTATAACCGGCTGTTAGAAATGACAAGGGGACTTTCTCGACCTATTGTCTATGCCAACACACAAGCCTTTCCCACAGACGGCGCCAATTGTAAGGACACGATTCGTAACGACCCGCAACGGTGTTGGGCTCGCACGTAAAAAGTCCCAAACAATATCATTTGTAGAGCGTGGGTTTGAAAGGCTAGGTCTTGGTCACCAGACGGTGGGTTTTTCGTGGTGTTCATACATGGTTAAGTCGTCTTCGCCCTAGGAGTCTTTCTCCTGGAGGCAGTTGGGAGGATCTGGTTTTTGGCCATTTTTCCCAACCTCTTCCTTTGGATCCTTACTTTTCCTTTTATACCGGCCCGTATCCTTTATCCAACGTCCATGTGTAGGATCGACCTTTCCAAGATTGATACTTGTCCCATCAACCCATACCCAGAGTGGTTGGGGGTGGTTGTAAAAACTGAAGGGTATGGTTCTGTCAGGTGCAGAGTATTGAATGACAGTAAGGGCAGCTTTTTCTTTGTCCTTGGTCGTTAAACTATCCAGCTTATCCTTCCCTATTGACTTAGATATTTTTAGATTTTTTCCAAATTGTTCCTATACCGTTTTTGTCATTCCTTCCAGGGGGACCTCGGACATACCTCGGACTGAATCGTCCTCGGCCGTGTCCCAAGACTATTTTGTACTTGTATTACCTATCCTTGGCTATAGCCTTCCTCGGCTCGGGCCTTGGGCCCCAATGAATAAATGGGTCAAGGCCGCAAATTATTGGGCCTCACAATACTTTATTAGAAAATAATTGCATCGTTTTAAGAAGAGTTTGAAACTAATACCTTCTTAGAACAAGAGATTGTCTAGAGATTTTAGGATAGATGAGGGAGATCGAATTAGAGAAACAAGAGGAAAAAAAAGAGTGAAGAATAGAAAAGAGGAGAAATATATAAAACATAATTAAAAAGATATGTTCATCACATCAACAGTTTGTAAAATTTTTTGTCAAAAAGTTTGTATCTCTAGCATTACTCTAACAGAATTAGTTAAATAGTTAATAACCTATAAGATAAATACAGCTGGATTAAACACCCACGTAACTGCACGTGTCACAACTAACTTTGCTAACAGAAAAATACTAGTCGCTAACCCGTGCGATGCACGGGATTAACAAAAAAAAAAAAAAAAAAAACAATATTGCAATTATCATCTCCATAAAAATACATACATGCCGAAAAGATTAATACCACTACCATAGGTCCATTGGCAATGAAGTTATTTTCATAGTTACATATATACTATGAATAAACAAATAAACAAATTGCAATAATGATCGCAATCTTATTTTCATAATAAATAAATAGAATATAGTTACCAATGTCAAATTCTTTTGCTATGCATCAAATAGAGTAGAGAAAGAACATAATACAACAAATCTGCATTATATAGTACATCATATATTTATTCAACATAAAACATTGAGTTTTATAAATCTTCTTTGCTTGCTCACATTCCCAACCACGTCTCTTGTGCTAAGATACCATAGATATTGCTTTTTCAAAATCATGAATAGACTTTGCCAATAAAGCCTTCTCCATGTCAAACCCTTTTGCTTTGCCTTGAAATAGTTCCTAGAAAACAGCTGCTTTACCCAAGTTAGGGGCTTTGAGAATAGAAGAAGATTTATAGTATTTGAGAAAGTGCGATAACCACAACATATTGGTGTTATTTTCATATATAACAAATAACGAAATGTGGAAACACCATTACTAAACAAAACGTATTCTTTAATCTCAGAAAGTATCATTAACAGGCAATTCTGTCAACTTCTTCTCTCTTTTCTTAAGGGAAAAAAAAAAATTGCTTTACACCTACCATAGGCAAAAGGACCATAATCCAAAGCTCTACCCAAATACAATTTAGGATAGTTAAGGACAACCAATATGAGAATCAACTTCAAAATAATTAAATAAGAAATAAAGACCACCATAGCTCAATTTTTAAAGTAGCTTTCCTCATAGACACATGCATAAGAAATCACTATATCAGACGCATAAAGAATCAACATTTAAAGCAACCCAAATGAGATTTCAAGAAAAATAAGCTCGATTATGAAACCCATATGTCATAGTAGTGAAGCTAAAATTTTCTTAACTGTGACTTATGAACAATTATGAAGCATATATAAATCATTAAACAAACTTTTTAAAAAATCAATGACATAGATAATCCATTTTCACAACCCTTTCTTCTACCAAAGTTCCAGACTTGTCCTGTAAATTCACCTACTTGGCTGCCCTGTTTTTAATTGATATAATGGTGGTTAGGATGTTGAGAGATAAGTAGAGACTCTTTTTACTTTCAAACAGGGTATAATCAAGCCAAGTCTCACATGTGTATGAGATACAAATTGCAATGCCATCAACAGGATATAATATGTATGAGATACCCTCACTGAGATACAAATTGCAATACCTGGTCGATACCATATCTCAAAACAGGAGAAGCAGAGTAACCGTAAGATTTTCCATAGCTCAAGGGTATCTCATAAGATTTTCCATAATCAAGCCAAGTCTCACATGTGTATGAGATACAAATTGCAATGCCATCAACAGGAATAGACATAATAAGCATAGTAACTGTAAGAAACAGCAATTAAACTTCCTTAGCTCAAGGGTTCAATTGTTCCCCATATGCAGAATCCCACTAAGACCTAGCATCAAACACCTCACAGGCACAACCATTTAAATTGCCACAATGATTTCTTGTATACGAGTGTTTCAATTTAGGTCCACGACAACCGGTTGTCTGTGGGGGATAAGGTTCTTATTATAATAACAACAACTTTAGTGGGTGAGGCATTTATGAACACGATACTTTATAGTTACATCAGAATCTTTCTGTGTCCTTGATCACTAAGGAGACACAGTAAACCAAGTGTGGTGGATAAATCATGACTAAAAGTCATATGATCCATTGGTTAATACTAATAGGGCAATAGATGATCGTTCTTAGCTATAATAAAATATGAAGACGAAGCAGAAGAAGAGTTTGAAGAAGTTACCCATGACTGGATTAGATTACGGCTTGCTCTTGCTCTTCTTCGTCATCTTCTTCTTTGACAATCTTTATCTTAACAAACTACACGCCCAAAAGAACACCATATGAGTTGTTATTTCAGATTAGTTTACATCCCCAAAATCACGGATCTTCAAAATCGTTTTTTGCTTTTGGGTTGTGGGTTTGATATGGTCTGATTATGGTGGTTTACATCCCCAAAATCGCCCAAAATCGCGGATCTTCAAAATCCCATCTACACACTAAAATAAATGAATAAATTCTCAACATTTGGATAACCAAAAAAATCTAAAGCGCATCCAAACAACTTCTAAGAAACCCAATGACCCAGAATCGAAATCATCAAGAAGGAAACGAAATAAAAAGCAATGGATTAGTAAAATACCAACCGTAACCAAACGCGGAGGTACCGTAAGTCGTTTTTGTAACGGCGATCGGAATCGAAGGTCTGTGCACACTTCTGCAAAAACCGTGGCAGCTTCTCATTCAGAACTTGCGAAGGTAGCGAATCCTTCATCTTTCTGATCCCTCTGTATATACAAAAAGCCAAACAATCTCACTTTTTAAAACCATTAACAGAGCTACCCAGAGAGAGAGAGAGAGAGAGAGAGAGAGATAAATAGGCATACCGGAGCCATATGGTTGGTGATGCCTTCTTTCTAACTCAGACCTGACAGTATGGGGATGGCTTCTAGGCAGGATTGATTTTCAGTGTTGGGTTTTAGGGAAGGAGAAGGTAGAGAAAAAGAGACCAAAGAGGAACGGCAGAGCTTTTTTGGTGCTTATGTTTTTTTATACTTAGGTTTTTATCGGGTTTTAGGAAAGGTTTTTCTTTGCTTATTTATTTATTTTTTTCATTTATGTTTTTTTTTTTAATATTGTGCTGACGTGGAAATTTGTGGGAGCTTCAAAAGCTTCGGTTTTATATATATATATAGATTACATAGGAAAAACGACAAGTAGCCCAAGTACACCGACTAACTAAACGATTGCAGTTTAATTCAAGCTGCATCTATGTTGATGTGTGCTGCCCTTTAGCTTGTTTTTCCACCATTTCCAATATAAAAGTAAGATTAAAAGAAATATTTTTACTATTTAATCTCAATTATAGAATGAACCCAATTTTCTTATCGGTAAATGAATCAATTCTAAGTATATAGGAGAAAAAAAAGAAGTATATAAGAGTGCGTTTTTGGTTCTCTAAACTCTCACACACTCCAGAAGTTTACATTTATTATTCGTTTCGTTACAAAAGAGCGAGAGAGAGATACAGGGGTTGTCTTGTCACTAT
Source organism: Quercus robur (assembly GCF_932294415.1). Taxonomy (NCBI): domain Eukaryota; kingdom Viridiplantae; phylum Streptophyta; class Magnoliopsida; order Fagales; family Fagaceae; genus Quercus; species Quercus robur. Next base: position 42,308,813 of record NC_065543.1, read on the forward strand.
CTTTTGCTAAAGAAACTTCCAAGATTCACCATGAAGATAATTTCCGAGAGGGATTTTCCACAAGATGATCACTATGACGACTTTGATGATACCCCTGAAGAAAATACTGAGGAGACTTGTGCACATCTATGTGTTATTAGAGGAAAGTGTGTGAGCTGTGAGAGGGTAGCATTGAAGTACGTTCATCAGGGTATGTGGTTGTGGCTTAACAAAGATGAAATGGATCGGATTCGGAAGGTAGAGTCAGCGAAATTGTTAGAAGATAAGAAGATGGTTTTGGTTCTTGGTCTAGATCAAACACTGGTTCATTCAACAGAACAAGAAAAATATCTGAGAACCCCTCAAGAACTCTTGCAACATAACTTAAGGGATAGCCTATTCCGTGTGAGTCGACCTTGGGGAATGATGATGGTCAAGTTGAGACCTTTTGTTCACACTTTTCTGAGAGCAGCAAGTACCATGTTTGAGATTTATATGTGCACAATGTGTACACGAAGTTATGCGTTGCAAGTGGCTGAATTTCTTGACCCTGAAAATGTTTACTTCAAGTCATCAAGAATCATTGCCCGTGAAGATTTACCGGAAACAGGCGAAAAGACTCTTGATCTTGTGCTAGGAGAGGAAGGAATGGTTCTTATGCTTGATGATACCAAGAGGGTGTGGAGTAATCATCCATTCAACTTGATTCATATCAAGAGGTATCGTTATTTTGATTCAGATCCTGAAAGCTGGAGTGCTGATGAAGTTGACTACGCTGGCCCGCTCATCACCCTTCTCCAAAGACTTAAAAGTAATCCACAGACTGTTTTTCAACCCAAAATTTGAAGCCGGTCTTCAGTATAGAGATGTGAGATACATATTTGCTCGCCGCGACGTTCTCCGAGGGTGTACATTATCCTTCAAACATATTTTCACTCCCGATTTTAGGCCCGAAAGTTCGCGTCTCTGGTTGATAGCAGAGGAGTTAGGGACCAAATTTTCGATGGATAATTTGATAAGCCCCATCACACATGTGGTCACTTGGTTTGCCACAGCGGAGGAGTTTCAGGAGGCAGAGCTGGAAGGAATTATTTTGGTCCATCCAAAGTGGCTACGTGCTTGCTACTATGCAGTCAGTAGGGTATCTGAAAAAGATTATCTGATTAAGCCGAAAGATTAGAAGTTGAGATGATCTTTGTTCACTTCTATTAACAGCACAGGTCTAATTTCCAGTTTTTTGTTGTTAAATTTTCTTTGCAGTTAGTGAAATAGGGGTTTTTTTCCCCAGACAGAAATTCAGGGTTCTTTACTTTTAATCTTTAGAGCTTGATTTTAAGTAGTCAAAGCTACGTGAAGAATTGAATTCTTCCTCAATTGTGATGAGGAAACATAGTTACAGTGGTTTGTCTCCTTGCTGATGTCTACAATTTCTTATGTGAATGTGGCCTTGAAAATTGAAACGATTCTACCCTGTTGAATATATGCTATTGTTGCTATTTGTTTGATGGAAACTTATTTTGAATCTGCAATTACATGAATTGTAGGAGTGGAAGAAAATTTAGCTATGTTAGTCTAACATTAAGTGGTAAAACTGATCTTGAATCATAGTTTAACATACATAGAGAATAAAAGCAGAAAGTGTTTACTATCACCAAAAGTTAATAAACAGAGAATAGAAGCCACAATGAACCACCACTAGGTTATGCCCAGTGAATCATCATATGCAAGAAACAGCATCCATCGATATCAAGAGCATGGCATGTCATAGGCTTAGCAATCACATACGATGATATTTAGTTCACTCTAATACCATGCATCCCACCCCAAATTGCTTGCTTAATATCAATTGAACCAGCCCAAGCACTGCATGCACACAAATTCATCCTAATGTGCCCTTGTCTATGGCAGTCGCTGCATGTCTTACTCCATCTGATATTGCTATTGTAGACATCTATTTTTTTATGCATTTTGCATAACAGGATGTGAGCTTGAGAGTTCCATTGTTTGCTCAAGTGGTCCAAGAATTGTGTCTTATTCCTGATTGAGGTGCAGGCTACCTAATGCGATTGTGGTCTCCTCAAAGAATTACAGGCAGTGAATTGGTGTGTTAGGTTACTTCTCCAGAGACTATTGTCAATGAAGTCTTTCCAAAATGTTGAAGTTGCTGTGTGATTGTGTAGTGTTGTGTGATTGAATGGTAAGTGGAAGCATAAAATAGAGAATACACAAAGATTTATGCGGTTCAGCCTAAAGGCCTACGTCCACAGTGAGAAAGTCCTTGACGACTACATATTATATTAAGCACTTGTATTACAATGAACTCAATGTAGGGTTTATATACTAGAGAATACTTGATTGACCCTAGGCTAACCATAGACTAACCCAAGGTTAGTATGCTTGTTCTACAAACATAAGCCTACAATTGGTTTGGGCCACTTAGGGCCATGATATGTCTTACACAAAAAAATTCATTGGCAGTGGAGGTCATTACAACTAAATAAATCATCCTAATACTTTATTTAATAATGATCATCAATTAAAACATATAAAAATGAGTGATTTGCAATGCTAAAATTATAATTTTGGGCGACTTTCTAGAGGAATTGAGCCCCTAGCTAGTTCAATTCAGCACATGGCAAGTTTGCCAATATCTGAGGCTAGTCTTGCACGTAGTGTTTTTAAACTATGGATGCAAATTCTAATGCAGATCCTGTAGATGTCCCAAACAATTCCTAGAGCCTCTTTTTAATAACAATACCAGATTTTCAATTCAATATGTCAACTTATAATGTAAACTAATATTAAAAAAAAAAAAAAAATTCTGAAACAATAATCCCAGAAGTCTTTGATCTCTTCCATCTATAGATAATGTAAGAATCAACAAAAAAATAGCATCAAATTTTGCAAAGAGATCACATTTTGCATGCAGAAAACTTGAAATTTTATGTGTGGGAGCATCATTAGTCTTTGCAAAAGCATCGACCCTTAGACTGGTAAACCATCAATTTTCCATCTTTATAGCATCATTTTCTCATTATATAAAGCACTACTTTCATCAAACAAAGTCCTTTAACAACATGAACTGAAAAGTCACACAAATAAAATTGTATTTTTATGACTTTTCGGTTTTCTTAAATTTTTCATAAAATAATCAAGTGCTGACTCCAAACACATATTTGCTTTGAATTTAATTCACTTGAGAAAAATAATACTATATTTGTAGTATTGGTCTAAATCATAGCCCATAGACAATAACAGTAAGCTCAAGCTGCTCAACTGGTTAAAAAGATTGTTTATTGTTAGGAAAAATATGGTTTCACACAATCCTATTTAGGTGAGGAAAACGTATCCTTCTGTGATCCCATTTCCGCTTTCCTCCAAACTCCAATCTTAGGCAAAAAGGGGCATTCTTATTCAAATCGCCTAAAAGGTATTGCTCAAGGCAGCCCCCTCTCCCCTGTGCCAATAAACATTTTTTTTGCATCAACTTGATTTGCAAATCAATTCTTCCAGCTTTATGAAAAAAGAAAGGAGGATCAGCTATGTTCGGTATACTGATGACATGATCATTGCTATCAAAAGCGGGGTCTATTCAGAAAAAATATATAATAGGTTTTGAAAATTGGTTCACTTCCAATATTTCACACATATATTCACAATTGGTATGGAAATGTCCACATTTTAACAAAAAAAACTGGATGTGAAAAAAGAGATGTTAAATAGTGGATATGAAATGTACATAATTATGTACCCTATAAATCTACCCTATAAATGGTGATATCAGTATAACCCATAGATCTAGTGAGTTCATAGTAGAAAAAAGGGTAATTCATTGGTGAATGAAAATGTATTCCATAGGTGCAATTAGCCTTTAGCAAAGGCAGACCCACTTGAAGCCCAGAGGTTCTAGAATTAAAAAAAAAAGGTCATATACAGGATTTAGTTTCTTCTAACGAAACTCCATACTTGTCCAGCCTCAATTAATTCTACAAAGAATTAAGAAAACGGAATTGAGTATCAACATCTAATGAATTGGATAAAGATTCATTAATGAATTATATCAATACATTGGCCTCTGTTTTATATATACAACTAAATAGAGAATCTACACTTGATCTTAGCCAAAGGTGCTGCTAATTCTCTAGCCAATAGATCTCTTAAGAATAGATTTGTAAGTTCTTTTGACTTGTGCAACTGCCCTCACTATGCTAGTGATATTCTAAGGGTTGAGGCCAGTTTAGCCTTTTTGTTTGTAGCCTTATTTCTTGCTTTAAAAAAAAATTGAACTGAGAATCCAACCAACTTAACAGAATTAGCTAGATAGCTATCCTATAAGATGACTACAACTGGATTAATAACCCACGTGCACTGCACGTGACACAACAAACTTTGCATAGGAAATACGACAAGTAGCCCAAGTAAACAAAGGAACTAAACGATTGCAGTTTATGCAGTATAATTCAAACTGCATCTATGTTGATCTGTGTGCGCTTCCTTTAGCCTGCTCTTCTGAGATAAAGAATGAACCCATTTTTCTTATAAGTAAATGAATCCATTCCAAATATATAGGACTTAAAATAAAGTATATAAGAGTGAATTTTTGGTTCTCTAATTAAACTCCAACACACTCCAGGCGTTTCAGTTATTATTCGTTAAGAGAGAGAGAAAGAGAGAGAGAGAGAGAGAGGTTGTCTTGTCACTATCTTTTGCTAAAGAAACTTCCAAGATTCACCATGAAGACAATTTCCGAGAGGGGTTTTCCACAAGATGACTATGACGACTTTGATGATACACCTGAAGAAAATACTGAGAAGACTTGTCTACATCCATGTGTTTTTAGAGGAAAGTGTGTGAGCTGTGAGACGATAGCATTGAAGTACGTTCATCAGGGTATGTGGCTGTGGCTTAACAAAGATGAAATGGATCGGATTCGGAAGATAGAGTCAGAGAAATTGTTAGAAGATAAGAAGATGGTTTTGGTTCTTGATCTAGATCAAACTCTGATTCATTCAACAAGACAAGAAAAATATCTGAGAACCCCTCAAGAACTCTTGCAACATGAGTTAAGGGATAGCCTATTCCGTCTGAGTCGACCTTGGGAAAAGATGATGCTCAAGTTGAGACCTTCCGTTCACACTTTTCTGAAAGAAGCAAGTACCATATTTGAGATTTATATGTGCACAACAGGTACACGAAGTTATGCGTTGAAAGCGACTGAGTTTCTTGACCCTGAAAATGTTTACTTCATGTCATCAAGAATCATTGCACGTGAAGATTTACTTGAAATTAACGAAAAGAGTCTTGATCTTGTGTTAAAGGAGGAACGCATGGTTCTTATTCTTGATGATACCGTGAGTGTGTGGAGTAACCATGAATCAAACTTGATTCCTGTTAAGAAATATCGTTACTTTGATTCAGATCATGATTTGAGCGTTGTATCTCTTTCTGCATTGGGCACTGATGAAGGCGAGACCACGGGTGCGCTCACCACCGTTCTTCAACAGCTTAAACTAATACACAGACTGTTTTTCAACCCAAAATTTGAAGGTGGTCTTCAGGATAGAGATGTTAGAGACATACTTAATCGCCGTAGGGTTCTCCAAGGGTGTACATTATCCTTCAAACATATTTTCCCTTCTGATTTTAGGCCCGAAAATTCGCGTCTCTGGCTGATGGCAGAGGAGTTAGGGGCCAAAATTTCTATGGATAATTTGATAAACCCCATCACACATGTGGTCACTTGGTTTGCCACAGCGGAGGAGTTTGAGGAGGCAGAGATGGAAGAAATTATTTTGGTCCATCCAAAGTGGTTACGTGCATGCTACAAAGCATTAGAAAGGGTATCTGAAAAAGAGTATCTGATTAAGCCGAAAGATTAGAAGTTGGGATGATCTTTGTTCACTTCTATTAACAGCACAGGTATAATTTCCAGGTTTTTTTTAGTTAAATGTTCTTTCCAGTTAGTGAGGGTTTTTTTTCCTAGACAAAGAAATTCAGGGTTCTTTACTTTTAATTGTTAGAGCTTGATTTTAAGTAGTTAATGCTACGTGAGGAATTGAATTCTTCCATAATTGTGATGAGGAGACATAGTTACAGTGGTTCATCTCCTTATTGATTTCTACAATTTCCTATGTGAATGTGACCTTGGAAATTGAAACGATTCTGCCCTGTTGAATTTATGCTATTGTTACTATTTGTTTGATGGAAACTTATTTTGTATGTGCAATTACATGACTTGTTGGAGTGGAAGAATATTTTAACTCAATTAATTGTAGGAGTGGAAGAATAGTTTCATTTACTATTTGTTAGATGGACTACCCAAAGTTTTACTCAATTAATTATTAGGTGTTACTATCGCATACTCTTGGTGCGATGGTCACTTCACAAGTATAAGTGCTTGTGGGGTGTGTGGAGGAAAGGGCCAGGGTTTAAGTCTCCAAGAGAAAGCTTCACAGATATATACACTTAGATTAAATTAAAATAGAAATTCTATTTTATTTTATATATATATATATATATATATATATATATATATATAATTTATTAGGTGGTAAAACTGATCTTAAACCATAGTTTAACAAACATAGAGAATGGAAGCGAAAAGTGATTACTAGCTAAAAGTTAATAAACAGTGAATAGAAGCCACAATGCACCAATACTAGGTTATGCCCAGTATTATATCATCATATGCAAGAAACAGCACTGCATTGGCCACTTGTTTTTCTTTCAATACAACCCCTTTTAATACTTAGTGTGGCTCATAAAATTTTTAAACTTGCTCCGCAACGATTGATCCCAAGCGCATGGCATGCCATAGGCTTATTAATCACATATATACGATGATATATAGTTCATCCCTACCACATGTCATTAGCCTCATAGGCTTAGCAATCACATATGGTGATATATAGTTCACCCCACCAACCCACCAATTGTACCCCACCAACCCAAACTGCTTGTTTGTCAATTGAACCAGCCCAAGCACAGCGTTCACACAAATTAATCCTAACGTGCCCTTGACTATGGCACTCACTGCATGCCTTACTCAAGCTGATATCATAAATTTAGGGGACTTTCTAGAGGACTAGAGCACCTAGCCTGTTCAATTCAGCATATGGCAAGTTTTCCAATATCTGAGGCTAGTCTTGCACGTAGTTTTTTTGAACTATGGATGCATAATCTAATGCAGAACCTGTAGATGTCCCAAACAATAATTTCAAGTCAACTAATATTATAAAAGTAAAATACAATTAACATTCTTGAGGTTTGAGCTATTGACGATTAGGTTCAAGACATTTCAAAACTAACCAACTTGATCTTTAATCACCGTGGTGAAAGAGAGGAGAAGAATGAACAACAATTTAAGGATTAAATTGGTCACTTTTGAAATATCTTGGACTTGACTGATATTCGTTTAAACTTTAGGAGTGTTGATTGTATTTTGCTCAATTTAAAAAAAAAAAAAAAAAAAAAATCTGAAAACATAATCCCAACAATAAATGATATCCTTATAAGGAAAATGTGAAACAATCTTAAGGTAAAAGAAATCCTGGTGTCCACACCAACTATCCTAGTTGGCATAACTAGACAAAATCTAATGGAAAATTATTGGGTACTGAGCGCATGGATGGAGCTATATATTGACTAGGGGGGCAATGGCGCAATGCCCCCCTAAATTTTTATTTTTTAAAAAATATTAGTATATTAATAGATACTAATTTTAGCAATTTTGTTTAATAAAATTACACTTTGCCCTCACTTAAAAATGCCATCAATTTCTTTAAGAGTAATGTTATAGCCATAAACATTTTTACAAACTATTAAAGTAGCAAATTCTTATTGGTTCGCACACTTGCATCATTTTTTATTTATCAATAATCACTCAGCACATTAGCAATTTGTAAATTTTTTGTAGTTTTAGCATTTTTCACCTTTTAAAGGCCATAAAAATTACTAGATTAAATTTAAAACAAAATATAAAAGCCCAAAAAAATTAGTCCAACAACAAAAATTCTAATAATAAAGCTAAAAAAAAATTAAGCTCAATCAATCTATTTTACCAAAACTCAACTTGGCCATTTAAAAAGTTTTAAACAAAAATTCTTAATAGTAAAGTAGTAGAGTTAAAGGTTGGAGTTTCCACACACAAATAATAGTAGAGCCGCCACTCCAAATTTCAAGTTTTGGCTTTGCCCCTAACTGAGCGTTGTAATGTGGTGCTCATTTCTTTTACATGCATGGTAGATCTCATCTTAAATTTAATTAGTGAGATCTATTATGAATGTAAAAGAATGGAGTACTACGTCAATGTACTCCAAAAGTACCTCATAATTTACTCAAAAAAAAGAAAAAAGAACCTCATAATTAATTGAGTAAAACTTTGGGTAGTCATGTATCAAATCAATTAGCATTGAATATTAACATTCATCATCCAATTACACCGAGTGGACTCTAATTGATTTGAAACATTTGGTGGTGCATCGATACCACTTTGGTATTGCTCCAATATGTTATGACCAAGCAACTATAAGTCTTCTCTGGTGAACAACGTACAATCTGTCTCAGGTAATCCTTGCATCAAACCTAAAGGCGTTGAATCATTTATCCCTAATGAAACATCCTACTCATCAAGGACAGGGTTGGTTGTGGAGGGCTTAAACTTAAACTTAAAAAAAAAAAAAAAAAAAAAATTCAATAATATAAATAAAATTGAACAATAAAATAAAAAATAAAACTTAAAAAAAAATTACCTTAAGTTATATGGTGAAAAGAAAATTGTGTAAGACCAAAATTTTTTTTTAATTATTATAAAACAAAAAATTATGATATATTTGAATAATAATATAATGAAACTCCTTATAAATTTTTTGAAAACTTGAGCAAAAAAAAGATTGAGATGAAAGGGTTAACTACTGGTCAAATTGCAACGCTTTGACTCAAAATTAGTATTTCGATAGGCAGACAAAATGAGGAAATTGGCACTCTGAGCTTTTGAAGCCTGATTTTGACTATGCTCAATTTTTTGTTTTGCGTTCTTACCATTTTTTTTTTTGGATAAATATGAATTGCATAACTTTGAGACGGAAGAGTTTATATCAAAGTCTAAGTCAAGAACCAACAAAAAACATAACATCAAATTTTGCAAAGAGAGACCCAATTTTGCAAATCGAAAACCTGAAACTTTCTGTGTGTGAGGGGGAGCATCATTACTCTTTGTAAAAGCCATGACCCTTAGGGTAGTAAACCACCATTTTCTCATCTTCATAGCATCATTTTTTTATTACATAAACCACTATTTTCATCGAACATAAACCTTTAACAACATGAACCGAAAAGTCACACAAAACACGTTCTAGTTCACATCCTAGCTTTGTGTTCATCTGAATTTCAAGAAATTCATCCTTCAACCCATCATCAACTCCTCAAATTCATTAGTTTCAAGACAGGTCAAGATCATCTCAAACATAAAATCAAAAAAGTTCTGAATTGGGTCAGATGGAAATCCCACCAAATCAACGTGAGGTGCTGAAGGCACAATTCTTTCATTAAAAGGTAGGGAAAGAGCTTGTGATTTGGTAAGAGAGGAAGTAGCAACACCATCTTGTGTATAGCTTGATCCATCCTTGAAGATAATCCACCACTTGTTTCTTTACAAGATGTAGTGAAGATGGATATAGCACCCTAACATTTTGGCATTATTTAATTTTAGGCATATATACAACATGTTTGGATTTGATGATAATGAATATATGGTTAGATTATGAACCTGACATGATGAAATATGATATGATATGTGATGAACATGCATAATTGGACCAAATTGGAATGTGATAATCCATGATTGCGGTACGAAAAGTACTTTCAAGACAAACATGATAATATGAGTATATGACGAACATGATTCTTGTTTATGAATGTTGAAGCATATGTTTGCGTAATGATGGCATGAAATAGATTGTATGTTTATTAGATCATTGCATGCTATGACCATTAAATTCTTGAAGTTTGACCTTCGAAAAAGGCAAAATGAGTGCGTAAACCCTTCACATCTTGTAACCTTGGCTATAAGATTAGATTTTGGGTTCAAGATGAGTGATTTTCCAAAGTAAATTTATGTTCTTAAAAATGAGTCAAATATATATATATATATATATATACACACATAATTTTTTCTTTAAATTATAATTAGGAAAATAAGCCATATAATTATTTGTTTTTTTATGTATTTTCATGAAAGACAATTGTGGTGGTCCTGACCCAGCAACCTTGGGCTTTTGGACCTAAACCCCTCAATCTATTTGTATTCTGAGTTGGGCTTGTCCCACAATGGGAAGTTCTACAAATGGCTCTAAAGATTACTAATGAATTCAAACTGTCATCTAAACCCTAGATTCTCTTGATTCTAGCTCAGTCAAGATGATGATTTGTATATATAGCCGAGCACCTACCTAGGGATTCGAGCAGGATTCCGTAATCTCCCATGCGTATATTTCCTTCTCTTGTGTTTCACTTCCCTAAAATTTCTAACCCCCTAAATCTTGTCTCTACTCCTCTATTTATAATCTCCCCTTAGTGGGATTGTCATTGTTACGCCCCAAACCCAAAAGGGTCCAAAGAATGAGGAAAATATCTCAAGGGTACATATAGATTTTTCCTTTTTGACAATTCAATCCAAAGTAATTTATACCAAATACCAACATCAATAATTTTTCATGATAATTTCATTAAAAATAATCCCAAAATAAGTCAGAGCTCTAAGCAATAATTATAAGGACTATTGGCCATAATAGAATAGAGGTTTGAATAAATACAATTACATATCATCAACTTGTCCCATTAGTGGGAATAAAGTCATAACCACTGTTAAATACAAAAGAATGAGTCAAGCCTACTTTATAGGATGTACATCATCTAAATATCAACATCACAAAAGTTTAGCCTCCATCAGTAGTTAGTCTAATTACTGCTAGCCACAAAAACCTGTCTCAAAATGATTGTTGCCTACTCTGAAAAAGTTTGTAAAAGAATTGGATGAGACAGAGCCCAGTAAATAGCACAATCAATGGGAGTGGGGGGAAATGCAGGTTTCATGATGATGAATATAAACATGCACTAATTTGGGAATTCCAATTTGATTTTTGAAATTTCAATTTCAATAATAACACGACAAGGATGATTTAAATAGTTTAGCACAAAGCTCCTTAAAATGTTTACCATGAAACTACATAATATCTATATATACTATGAGCAGTAACTATACCATTCCAGAACTAAGAAGTTTAACTCAAGGCCACAAGACAAGCCGTCATAAAGATGTTAGGTATTCCACAAAGACATCAGTTATGCCATGAAGACATCAAGTTATGCCACAAAGACATCAAATATGCCATGAAGATATCAATTATGCCACGAAGACATTAAGTTATGCCACAAAGACATCAAATATGCCACAAAGACATCAATTTGCCACAAAGACGGGTTGCCAAGATACCTATGTCACAAAGACTGCGGCATCTGGCTGGGTAATCACACCTGTCACGGCACAAGGGTAAAAACAACATAGAGCTCACAGTTAAATGAAAATGAAACTCGTAGTTTGTTTCCAAGTAGTTTCATAAAACCTTTTAATATCCAAGCATTTCACAAAGTTCTCAAATTTTCCAAAATCGTTTCTTGTCACTAATATTTTCTATCAATTTCCCAAATATCATAAGTCAAGATAAAACATTTTTAGAATTTGCAAATAATGCAGTAAATCCGTAAAATCCATTCCCAAGAATTTTATAACAGGTGCTTATCTTTTTCATGCCAAATATTCATGTATTTCCCCATATGCAATACCAAATATGATACACTTTTCATAAATACTCATCTATAATGGGGTCACAACATAATAATTTTTTAAAAAACATAATCCCACAAATAATTTTCTAAAATGTGTTTGACCCAAAAACAAGTTTATGCAACATTTCCCCCCCCCCCCCCCCCCAAATTAAAAAGCTACTTACCTTGCAACCTGCAAAAAACCTAACTCTCTAAGCTTCAAAGGAAATTAGTTAGAACCTAAACAATATCAAGTAAACCTATCACAATAAGCATAAAGCTTGAAATTGTATCTAGTTACAAATTAGGAATTACCAAATAAGTACTTTATTAGGCAAGCCTAGTATTTAACCTCATCAAATGTATTCCACTTCCAAAGTTTCTCAACAAATTAATTTACAAGGCATAGGCTCCAATTTATCTCTAACATCAAAACTTCAACACTTCATAAGTAGTTCCAACAAGATTTACACCACATCAACAAGAGACCCATGATACCAAAAATCACAATATCCTCCAAGACTAACAATTTAGAACTTCAACTAACTCCAAATAATCAATAAAAATTATATTCATTATTTATTTCACATTAAAAAGCCAAAACCCCAAAATCTCCACCATTTAGATAGGCACCATTGTAAAAACTATAGACCCACTCATCAAATAAATCCACCAAGACAAAACTCATACATATAAACACATGAATATCACTTCCAAAGCTCATAAATCACATGAGTATCATTATCAAAACTTAGATTAAAATAACCTCAAGCAAAAGCATATAAACCCACCAAAAGATTAGGAGTCTTACCCTAAATCAAAAGAGATGAAACTGCCTTAGAGGTAACTAGAGAGTTTTCCGGTGATCTTGCCGAAAAAATGGTGGTGGATATATGGTGGTGAGGAGTGGTACCGGTGGGAGAGTGTGAGGGAATGAGAGAGAAGTGTTTGTTGTGTTTGTGAGAAAATGAAGAGAAAACAAGTGGAGATGGCCAGCCAAGAGAGTGAGGGAGTGTGTGAGATGTGTGGTGAGTAGTAATTGGGGTAGGTGAGGCATATAGGACACCCAAAAAATTTGACCAATTTTTTTTTTTACTTGGGGCATTACAGTCATGATGATGGGGTTTTTTTCCTATGTCAGTGGGTCCCTTTGCCCTATATTCCTGACCATATAAGACCCACTGGCTGCTGCTGATATGACCTCCTTGAAACTTATACCAAACACTGATTATTGCTCGACAGATGGATTCCCCCAAGACATCATTGCTTGTTCACGGCACGTCAGGGGGATACGCGGTCTAAGTGTTCAGCTGGGCCTAACTGGGCTCGATTTAGTGTTGAGATAGATCGAGGCCCTCTGGGGAATGGGCTGCCAGCTCGGGAATGGGTCAATATTCTCGGTCCGCACAATAATGTAGTTTTTATTCTAGTTCAAATAAAATTGTATTTTTATTAATTTCCAGTTTTCTTTAAAAAAAATCATTAAATAATCAAGTGGCAACTCCAATTATAAAACTCTTAATCTAGGTGGTAAAGTTTCTCACAATGATATGAAGTTTTTTTATAGAGTACAAGGAAGACCATTATTTACATTTGGAAATTAGCATTGCATAGACTTGTGTTTGTGACAAGTTATTGGGCTTTGAAATATATATCTTGTAGTCTCTATGAGATTTTTATATGTGATATAATTAATGAATAAAACTTACGTATAGGTTTTTAAGTTCTGTGCCTTAGATTTCTTAATTAAATTCAATCATATAATTCTTTTGAAACTAGCTAGCTCTACTTGAGAAAGATAATACAATTTGTGCAGTATTGATTTAAATTGTAGCCTATATAAATAAAGTATGAGCAAGCTCAACGGTTTAATTAAAAATGTTGCTTACTATTTAGAAAAATATTTTTCACTCTAATACATATTGACTATTTCACACACATATTCACAATTGGTGCAGAAATGTCCATATTTTAATATATAGAAGTGGATTTGAAAAATAGATGTGAAATGTCCACAATTGTGTACCCCATCCCATACACAGTAAATCTAACCAACGGAAAGAATAACTAACTAATAACAGAATTAATTAGATGGCTAACCTATAAGATGACTACAGCTAGACAAATCACCCACGTGCACTGCACTTGTCACAACTAACTTTGCTAACCAATATTACATAGGAAATACGACAAGTAGCACAAGTACACAGACTAACTAAACGATTGCAGCTTAGGTAGTATAATTCAAACTGCATCTATATATGTTGATCTGTGTGTGCTTCCTTTAGCTTGTTTTTCTGAGATAGCGTTCCCAAACAAAGGTGAACCCAATTTTTAGTTATTTATACACAAATAAAAGAGAGAGAGAGAGAGAGAGAGAGAGAGAGAGAGGTTGTCTTGTCACTATTTTTTGCTAAAGAAACTTCCAAGATTCACCATGAAGATAATTTCCGAGAAGGATTTTCCACAAGATTCATCCATCAACACGGTTGTCGATGACGACTATGATAATACACCAGAAGAAAATATAGGGGAGAATTGTGCACATCGACGTGTTTTTAGAGGAAAGTGTGTCAGCTGTAAGAGGCTGGCATTCAAGTACGTTCATGAGGGTATGCGGTTGTTGTGGGTTACCAAAGATGAGATGGATCGGATTCGGAAGGTAGAGTCCGCGAAATTGTTACAAGATAAGAAGATGGTCTTGGTTCTTGATCTAGATCAAACTCTGATTCATTCAACAACAAAAGAAAGATATCTGAGAACCCCTCAAGAACTCTTGCAAAATAACTTAAAGGATAGCCTATTCCGTCTGAGTCAACCTTGGGAAATGATAATGGTCAAGTTGAGACCTTCCGTTCACACTTTTCTGAAAGAAGCAAGTACTATGTTTGAGATTTACATGTGTACAATGAGTACACGAAGTTATGCATTGCAAGTTGCTGAGCTTCTTGACCCTGAAAGCGTTTACTTCAAGTCAATCATTACACGTGAAGATTTACTTGAAACAAGCGAAAAGAATCTTGATCTTGTGCTAAGGGAGGAACGCATGGTTCTTATTATTGATGATACCATAAGCGTGTGGAGTGAGCATGAATTAAACTTGATTCATATTAAGAAGTATCATTACTTTGATTCAGATCATGACTGGAGTGTTGTTTCTCTTTCTGCATTGGGCACTGATGAAGGTGAGACCACTGGTAAGCTCACCACCGTTCTTCAACAACTTAAACTAATACACAGACTGCTTTTCAACCCAAAATTTGAAGGTGGACTTCAGGATAGAGATGTTAGAGACATACTTGATCGCCTTAGTGTTCTCCAAGGGTGTACATTATCCTTCAAACATATTTTCCCTTCTGATTTTAGGCCCAAAAATTCGCGTCTCTGGTTGATGGCAGAGGAGTTAGGGGCCAAAGTTTCTATGGATAATTTGATAAACCCCATCACACATGTGGTCACTTGGTTTGCCACCGCGGAGGAG
This sequence comes from Quercus robur, assembly GCF_932294415.1. Classification (NCBI taxonomy): domain Eukaryota; kingdom Viridiplantae; phylum Streptophyta; class Magnoliopsida; order Fagales; family Fagaceae; genus Quercus; species Quercus robur. The sequence goes on from NC_065543.1 coordinate 42,324,096, forward strand.
TTTCAGGAGGCAGAGAGGGAAAAAATTATTTTGGTCCATCCAAAGTGGTTACGTGCTTGCTACATTGCATCAGAAAGGGTATCTGAAAAAAAGTATCTGATTAAGCCGAAAGATTCAAGTTGAGATGATCTTTGTTCACTTCTATTAACAGAACAGGTATAATTCCATTTTTTTTGTTAAAAGTTCTTTGCAGTTAGTGAAATAGGGTTTTTTTATCCTAGACAAAGAAATTCAGCGTTCTTTAGTATTAATTTTTAGAGCCTCATTTTAAGTCGTTAATGCTACGTGATGAATTCAATTCTTCCTCAATTGTGATGAGGAGACATAGTTACAGTGATTTATCTCCTTGTTGATGTCTACAGTTTCTTATGTGAATGTGGCCTTGGAAATTGAAACGATTCTGAATATGTCCAAATTATGCTATTGTTACTATTTGTTAGATGAAAACTTATTTTGTATCTGCCATTACATGAATTGTAGGAGCGGAAGAATATTTAGCTATGTTAGTCTAACATTAGGAGGTAAAACTGATCGATCTTGAATACTAAATGTGGCTCATAAAGCTTTTCAACTTGCTCGGCATCCATCAATCCAAAGCGCATGGCATGTCATAGACTTAGTAATCACATAATTAAGGTGATATGTAAATCACTCTAATCCCATGCACCCCAACCCAAATTACTTGCTTGTTAATTGAACCAGCCCAAGCACTGTGTGCACACAAATTAATCCTAACGTGCCCTTTAACCATGGCACTCTCTGCATGCCTTACTCAATCTGATGTTGCTACAAGTGGATATCTATTTTCAGATGTTACTGTAACAACATCAAAATAAATTTTTGCATAACCGGATTTCATACTCTTCTTGTAAATTTGATGCTACAGTAACATTTAAAATAGATTAAAGTACATTTTGCATTCTTTAAGTAGGAAAGCTCATAGCACTTCACGGACTTGAACTTGTGAGTGGTTAACGCCTTATTGGGCTTCCATGTATTTCTTAGGCTTATGAGATTTTTTATGTAGCCAGGGGTGTAGGAATTACTTTGTAGCTCCCACGATGTCCTTTATACATGGTGCTGTCCTCGGGTGTCTCAAAGGTAGCTAGGGTTACAATACTACATTATATACTTCAATTGAATTAAATCATTTTGTTGTGGGTTCTAGTTAGCTCAATTGTTAAAGTCTTTAATGGTAAATAAGGGATTTGAGGTTCAATCTCTGCCTACATAAAAAAACTAATTGGTATTTTCAGCCATATGTTTAAACTCTATAAAAACAAAAAAAAAAACACTTTGTTATTATTTGTTTTCAATTGGTTAATGCAACTAGTTGTTGAATTTAATTCAAAAATCTAATGACTAAAGTACTGTATTTTTATTGTAGTAACTAAGTTTTACCTCAAGGTAATTTTATTTTTATACCCTATAAATCATAAACCTTTTTTCATAGTATAAAAAATTTATAATAATAAATAGGTCCATAAAACGTAATCCATAGGTCCTACCAATTCCCTGTAAAAATAAAATAAAAAGAAGAAAAGAAAAGAAAAGAAAAAATGGGTCACTCTCATAATTACAAGATACAATCTGATTATCATTAACAATTAACTTATCACTAATTAGGGTTAAGAATAGACTTCTACAAACATGAAACATATAGGATTTCTATTTGATGTGGCTGCCGGATATGTCCTTATCTCTATCTCTTTGTATTTGAATTCAAACTGGTTAGATGAATGCGATCAACTGGAATGGACCCAATTCTTGAGAGAGAGAAAGAGAGAGAGAGAGTCGCAATCTTGGGCTAAAGTAACTTAGAAGATTCACAATGAAGATCATTTCCGAGATGAGCTTCCCACAAGATTCATCAGATAACCCGGATTCCAGTTCATTTAGCAACATGGGTGTCCATGCTTGTATGGTTTGTAAGAGTCAAGCATTCAAGTACATTGAGATATTATAACACCTCAATTATAACATGTTGTACATATTATAAAGAAAAGGTAAGTTCAAAACATATACATTTTGAGATATTAAATATTAAAAATTATTTTAGTAGCTTCATTGCACATTTGTAACCTTCTCAAGTTAAGCTTACTTAAAAAAAAAAAAAAAAAAAAAAATGAACCCAAAAATAAGTGCAAAAAAATAACATGACTATGAAAATCAACTAATTTGTGTTTTTTTTATAGATTATGGGGCTGTTTTGATAGAACTTATTTTGCTGAAACTGAAAACTGAAAACATTGTAGCAAAATAATTTTTAAATGTGTGAATAGTGCTGTGGGACCCATTTTTAATGAAAAAATTGATAAAAAGTGGAGTTTGTGGGACCCATGAACAGTGCACAAGTGCATTGTTCACAGAAGAACAGGTCAACCATTGCGGATGAAAATAAAAAAAAAAAAAAAAAACTGAGGAAACGCAGACGCAGCACTAATAAGTGCTATCCAAACGAGCACTACATATCATGAAATGAAAGTATGCCCAACTCTCTCATCGTCTTCCACTCATCAACAATGCAACATTAAGACATGGTGTGGGCAAATATGTATGTATGTATGTGTCTTATAGATGATTTAAAATTATGGTAGAATATGACTTTACATTGCGCACTAAATATTTTCTCTACTTATATATCCAAAACAAAAACTATCTAACCAAACTACCCCAAACCTAAATCATATTTAAGCCCCTAATTAAAAAAAAAAAAAAAATACTTGTAGGGATTTCAGCAGCTTAATGGGAGGCCAATGTGATAGAGGTGACGACCTCTCAGATTTTTCTTTGTCATTCTTACAAATACTTTGTCAATTTCAGGTCATTTATTTTGGTAATAGTGAAAAAAATGCATTTTATTTAATAATCCACAACATTTTTGTATCTCTCTATCTCCTCCCAAGCCTTATCTGATTAGTTATTATTATTAACCCTTAATTATTATTATTATTATTATTGCTTTTGTTTTTAATACTAAAATGATGGGTATGATAAAAGACATAAAAAAGAGAGAAATGTGTGGTATAAGTTCAGGCAATTAATGAGAAATTAATGAGATAAAAATAAAAATAAGTTAATGTGAACTTTAAGATAACATTAAAAAAAATAAAAATAAAAATAAAAACACTTAAGGAAAAGAGGTTAAAAAAAAATATTAAATACAAAATTAGAGCGCCATATGGCAAGCTCTTTGCTTATTGATTAACTGATTAATGCGTATTTATTTGCTTATTAATATTAATTAATGCAATAGGTGTTTGAATTTAAGTGAAAAAATATTACAATTATAAATAAATACTGGAGAATCTAAAGTGTACTTAAGGTATTGTAGTTAAGTTTAATCTAAAGGTTATATAGTCTTTTCATTCTAAAATTAAAAAAAAATAAAAGAAAAAGAAAAAAAATGGGTCACTCATATACAAGATTAAAATTTCTTTAATTACAAGCTCTATACTTATTCAGCCTCATTTAGTTCACTTATACGGAAATTTAAGTAAAATTAATATGTTGCTATCCATTTCCAATAAAAAGCAAGAGTAATATAAGAGTGCCTTGTTTGTTGGTTCTCTAAACTGTAAAACACTACACAAGTTCACAAATCAGAGGTGACGTTTTGGTTCTAATTTGTTATGCAAAAATATAAGAGAGAGAGAGAGAGAGAGAGAGAGAGAGAGAGAGAGCTTGTCACAATCTTGGGCTATAGAAACATACAAGATTCATCATGAAGATCATTTCCGAGAAGGGCTTCCCACAAGATTTGTCAGACTTGGAGTCCAGTTCATCCAGCGACTTGGATGTTGATACTAAGACTTGTGCACATCTCAGGGTTGTAAGAGGAATGTGTTGGGTTTGTAAGAGTGAAGTATTCAAGTATATTGATAAGGATTTGTGGCTTAGCCCTGATGAAATTGCTGGGATACGGATGGTAGAATCAGAGAAATTGTTAAAAGATAGAAAGATCGTTTTAGTTCTTGATTTGGATCATACTTTGCTTCATTCAACAAAAGATAGCAAACATCTGAAAACCCGTCAAGAACTTTTGGAACATAATATCAACAAGGATGGCCTAATCTCTCTGAAACATTTGGGGATGATGACCAAGTTGAGGCCTTACGTCCACACTTTTCTCAAAGAAGCAAGTACCATGTTTGAGATGTACATATATACAACTGCTGATCGACGCTATACATCGTTAATGGCTGAGTTTCTGGACCCTGAAAATGTTTACTTCAAGTCAAGGATTATCGTACGTGAAGATTTATTTGCCCCAGATGAAAAGAATCTTCAACTGGTGCTGAGGCACCAACGCATGGTTCTTGTTCTTGATGATACAAAGCACGTGTGGAGATATCATCCAGATAACTTGATTCTTGTTAAGAGATATTATTTCTTTGATGCAAGACATGACATTGTATCTCTTTCTGCCATGAACAATGATGAAGGTGAGACCACTGGTGTGCTCGCGACCATTCTCCAGAAACTTAAACTAATCCACAGACTGTTTTTCAACCCCAAATTCAAGGGTGGTCTTGCGCATAGAGATGTTAAATTGATACTTGATCGCCTTAAGGTACTCCAAGGATGTAAATTAACCTTTGAAGGTATTTTTCCTTCCAATTTTGAGCCCCAAAATTCGCGTCTTTGGATGATGGCAGAGGAGTTAGGAGCCATTTGTTCTACGAGTGTTTTTACATCCAGGACACATGTGGTCACTTTGGTTGCCACGGAGGAGGAATCTCGGCAGGCAGAGCTGGACGGAATAATTTTGGTCCATCCAGCTTGGTTACATAATTGCTATGAGTTAGCCAAAAGGTTTCCTGAAGCGGATTATCCGATTAAGCTGAAAAAAAAGAAATTGAGATCATCTTAGTTCACTTCTATTGACAGCACTGGTATAATTTCCAATTTTTTGTTGTTAAATGTTCTTTTCAATTAGTGAATAGAGTTTTTTTCCCCTTGGACAAAGACATTTAGAATCCTAACTTCTATTTTTTAGGGCTTGATTTCTAGTAGTCAATTGCTATGTCTAGGAATTGAATTCTTCCTCAATTGTGACGAGGAGACGTGATTACTTTGGTTTTTGATAATCAGATTCATATATCTCCTTTTTTGAGGCCCACATTTTTTTTTTTCTGTGAATTTGGCCATGGCAATTGAAACAAGGCCCTATTGAATATATCCAATAATGCTATTGTTAAATAGAAAACTTCTTTTGTATCTGCAATTGCATGAATTGTTGGGGTGGGAGAATATTAAGCAATGTTAGTCTAACATCAGGTGGTTAAACTGATCTTGAATCATAGTTTAACATGCATAGACAAAAAAAGAAGCTGAAAGAGTTTACTATTATTGCCAAAAAGTGTTTATAAGCACTTGCTGCATGCTTTACTCAAGCTGCCATGCGAGGAACAATAATTGCAAATAGGTGGTCAAATCTTGAAAACTTAAGATCAAGAATGGTCTGATTTGACCCTACTAAAAACAAACTAGCATTATTGAACATGAAGTCGAGCTACCTGAACATGGTGATCTAGATATTATGGACTGTTTTGGAAGTCGAAGTGATGAAAAGGTGCCTAGGAAAATGACATAACCTATCCTAGATTTGCAGTTCGTGGGATCCCCCGCTCAATTAGACTATGAAGGCAGTAGGGTGAAGAGGATTAACAACTACAAAATGAACATCAGTATGAGAATGCATAAATTGGCACATCTATTTCATAGTATATGCAAAGTCTGGATATGCGAATGTTAAGTATTGTATGGCACCAACAATGCTACGAAATGGAGTGTGATCAGATAGAATGTTGCCCTTTGTTTTTTCAAGTCATGAGGTAGTAGTGTAAGGAGTAGTGCAAGGCTTACAGTCAGCATATTATGCATGTGAAGAAGATCCGCAACATATTTTTCTTGATGAACAAAGAAGCCTTTAGAAGTATATTTTGAAAGGAATTCCTTTTAACCTAGAATATGTTATGTAGCAGATTATTAGGTTAATTTATGTGATGGTTTTTAGACCTTTTAAAACACAATTGAATTAACCTAGGTAATTAGTCAAGTTGTTACTTAGTCCAATTTAACAAATCTAGGTTATCACAATCAAAACAATCATATCATGCAAAGCAGCAGAAAGATAAATAACACAAAGATATGATCACCCAGGAAACCAAACCGGTAAAAATCTGGGGAGGATTTGACCTAGCTATCCTCAAGGTAAACTTGAATCCACTATCTTGAAAGAATCGAAGTTCATACAATAAGACTTACAAGCCCTCACGCTCGACTACTTATTGCTACCAATCAGTAGAACTTACTGACACGACCACGTGCAAGCTCCGAATCCACGGACTCTTTCTTTCTTGGATTCATCACCAGATACAAGCACATCCGCTTGTGTTTTCTTTAAGCTTCAATGGCAGTAATCGAGTTGATCATCAAGGTGTAGATAATATCTCTTCCTTGAAAACCCTAAGTTTGTGTAAAGGAAAGCTCCTCTAGATCTCACAAGAGATTTACACAAACAGCAATATGAGCAACACTAAAATGTGGTTAGGGTTTGCCTTTTATATTTATGACAAATTAGAAAACCTTAAACGTTTTAAACAACTAGGGCTGAGTTGGAAATCTGCAGAAAAACACATTCTGCCTGAGATTCGATCGATTGAGCCTAAGCTTCGATCGATCGAGTCAGGCCGAAATGCACAATACTTTCTGCATTAGCTTGATTCCAACTTTACATAAAATATACAACTTTGAGCAAGACTAAAACACTTCTAAACACATTGTTTTGATCATGGTTTGCCAACAATACACATTAGAGTTCTAAATACATAAAAACCTAAGTTTTTAGAACCTAACATTATGTATTTTTTATTGAACAATTCAGTTATAAAAAGTAATACAATGGAATCAGCAATCACCATATTTTCAAGCAATAAATAGTAAAGCATATGACATATATAAGATAAGGCAACGAAGTGGAAAACCAATAGATCAACACTCCTGAAGAAAAATTACTATGAAGGAAACCCTCCCCAATAAAACAATCCATTATACTAAGGAATTTTTTACAATCTAGTATAAAATATTTATACCTACATGGTAGATGAACTTATAACTTATACACCTTCAACAAGTTCATTGCTTTCAAAAAAAACATAATAATATGATGAACATGATTTTTCTTTATAATGTTAAAGTTCTTTTTAATGATATATTCAGTGTATGTTCACGTGATAGTGAAAATGAAAAAAATTGCATATTTGTTTTATTATAATATGATATGGTCTTTAAAACCAAGGAGATCATCTTTGAGTTGGGTAAGATGAGTATCCAACAATATCCTATCTTGTGACTTAACGTTTAAGCTTAGATTTTGGTTTCTAAATTAGTGACGTTTCAATGTAATTTTTTCTTTTAAAATGTATTTAGGAGTCAAAATAATGTAATTTTTCTTTTAGATTGTAACAAGATAAAATAATATATAGTTTTTACGTATTTTCATGGAATATAATGTAATTTTTAATTTTATTCTATTAAAGATGTATTTTTATTTCCATTTTTTCTTTTCTTTTTTTCTTAATTTTATCATGAGAAAATCTAGGGTTTTTTTTTTTTTTTTTTTTTTAAATTTTTTTTCAAACTTAAAACCCTCAATCTAAGGGGTAAAGTATAATCAATGAAGTTTTATTATTTTGAAAAGTCAAATTTAACTCCCACAGTCCCACTTGGATAGTGGTTCTCAACACGATGATATGAAAATTTTTATTATAATATAAAAGCAAGACCATTGTCTACATAATAATCTACATTTGGAAGCATTAATTAGCATTTCACGTATTTTAGCTTGTGAGTAGTTATCGGGCTTCTATATATCTCATAGGCTCTATGTGATTTTTGATGTGGCCAGTAGTGTTGGCATTATTTTTTTAGCTTCCATGATGTCCTATATAACTAACTAGTCGCTAACCCGTACGATGCACGGGAAAGCTACCAATTTTTTCCAAATGATGTGACATTAGCTATTGGAATTCAGCATCAATTCTCTAGAAAACAAAGCAAAACTCACAATTTACCAATGTATCTAAAAAGACCCATTCACAATTGATTGAGCTTCCATTTACTTGTGCTTCACTGTTTTTCTCTCCTCAACACCTAAATAGAAGCTTAATTAAAATTTTGAGAATATAATCCAACATGCAAAACCCATAAATATCCCTAAAAAATCACAAACTTGGTCATTCATAAAAAATAAAAACAAATCTGGGTATCAAATAACTAAATATAAGAGTTTAATTCCTCTCTGTTTCAATTTAAAACCAAATTGTGCATAAAAGCAAAAAAAAAATTCGTTTGTTCTAATACGTCTTTAGTATCAAAATCACAAATTGATTAAAACCAAATTGTGCATAGAAAATTTTAGAGATTGAAAGACAACTTTAAAATGTTTTTTGTATCTTCTTCCTTTGTTGCTTTGTAGTAGTCCCTAAATATGCCATTTTGTTTTCCTTGAGTACAGATGTTGGTGTGAGTTGCACATTGGTTTGAACATCAAGTTTTTGAAATTTGGTACAATCACCATCTTCTTCAATTGATAAGTTGTTGCTACATTCATTTGAAGTATCACTGATGTAAACCTGGCAATATAACAGGTTGAGGAATGTATTACAACATATACATCTTAAATATCATATTTGTAATTTTTCTAAATTAAAGAATACTTACTTCTGTCATTTTATCAAGTTGAATTGCTTTGTCAGTTTCTTCAAAAGAGTCAAAAAGTTTCTTGACAGTGTAAAATTCCGATCCATAGTTGAGATTATAGTCATTTAGTTGTATTTGGAAAACAAATTGTTTTCCTTTCAGATTTTCTACCTAAGTACAAAGTTAAAAACAACATCTAACTTTGTATTACTTATTTGTACCTTTAGTTAACAACCTCAAACTACTGATAGGCATCCTACATCTACTATCAATTGCATCCTTTCTTTCAAGAAATTTAAGGTCTCTATCATTTTTTTTAATATAATCCCTTCTATTATTCAGTCTGTTTGCAAAATCTTGATAATCTTAGTTGTTTATTCTTTGTTCTTGTCATCATCAATGCGCTTTAAAAATCACATTTAGGAGTATCATTTGAAAAGTCATATATGGTGCAATTAATAAACAGTAGAAAGGGAGCACAACATGCAAACACAAGAATGCTTTACATATCTTTAAATAAACTACATCCATTTAAATAAATAAAAAAAACATATTAAAAGAAAAACATTAAGGACCTTGAACTTTGTGAAATAAGGTTATAATATTATTACATATAAAGTTATTCATCAGCCTTGTCTCAGTCTTGTATGCACTGCAAGCAGTAGCTAGAGCATTTGAATCAACTGCAATCTTTTCTTTTCAAGGCAACACTTGCAGCGGTACCCCACATTCCATCTTGCCTTTGGATGGTTGTCCTCAGAGGTTGCTATTAGAGATATTTGAAATCACGGTAGCAACCATAGCCTATTGAGGTTACAGAGATAGAGAGAGGGGGAGTGCATTATCGGGTTCAAAGTAGTTCTAAGTTCAAACTAAGTAAAATATTTAACTAAAATACCATGCTAAAAATAAAAATTAAAAATATTGTTGAGGTGTAAAATTGTGAAGACTCCAAAGCTGAGGTGGCACACTCTTAAGAGGCCAACTTTTTATTAACATTTGAATTTCCTTGCAACCTTCTATTAACGTGAAGCAAACAAACACAGCCTATGCTAATATTTCTCACTAAGTGCTTTTTTAAGAATCTACCAATAACTACCAAAACATCCTGAACTTTGCATCAATTCCTAGTACAATGCCAACAATTACCAATTCCTAGAAGCATAATGCATATTAGCATGTACAACAACAACAAAAAAATTTCACAAACAGCAGCACCAGGCCTTAGTATAGCAGCACACAACAATAATAATGTTAGTTTGAATACTGGAAAATGAAGATTAGCCTTATGACCATAGGAGCAACATAGAAAGCCTATTGACTAAAACCTTATCTTCTTTCCTTTTTTTTGGTAAGTGAAAAACCCTTCCAAGGGTTCAAAAGAATGATGACAGTGAAGCATAAGCAGCTGTGAACAGTTGTCGGCCTAATTAAACCATCAACACAATAATTAGACTACAAATATGAGTTATATTAATAATTATTTTTCACAAAATTAAATCTAAAAAAAAAAACTAACAAATAACAAAACCTAAATAATATTTAACACAATTTTTGTTGTTAAAAATACCTGTACTGGTAGTGGTTCTTGCAGTATATGAAGGTGTCAAGAGGCAAGGTTGAAGGTGGGTGATGATTTGACATGGTAGTAGTTTGACAGTCCTAGAATTCCTCTCTTAATCTCTCTCCATCCATCTCTGTGTGCACATTTACAATTACCTTTATCGGCTACAAAATCATAATAAGAAATTATATTAAAAAATTAATGAGATGGAAACAAACGAACAAACCCAATTAATTGAACAAATTCTAAGGTGTGATTAGACTATTATAATCCAAATCGACTTTTGAAACCAACAATACTCAAACTAAAAGCAATTCAGATATAAACCAATTAGTAAAACTAAATAAAAGTTAAAACAATTCAAGAATATCTAATGCTATTCGTACTAAAATGGATTTAGTCAGAGAGAGAGAGAGAGAGTGACCTTCTTGGAGGAGTTGGCTCAAATGGGAGTGTAGACTGAGTATTGAGTAGACGAAAAGAACAACAACTCTGACTCTTGCTTGTCCACACTTACGTTGTTTTCTACTTTCATCATTAATGATATATTGTCTACGTCGAATACTCCTTTCAAATGGCTCATCATCTCTTGTTCTTGTTTGGCCTAGGTTACATACTAATTATTAGGTTACATACTAATTATGAGTTTTTTAAAGAAAAATATTTTTTTAATATGTCAATATCGTACCCCTTCCATTTCTCTTTTCAGATAAAATTAATCTTCGTCTCAATCTTGCATAGAAAGCAGACTCTATGCTTGTGGAATAAACTAAAAGCAAAGCATTCACAAAAATTTAATTCATAGATTTAACTATATAGCAAAAACATATATTACAAATTAACAGTTAGATGTTATAGAAAGGGGAAAATTTGAAGAAAAATATAGCATTCACATACTAACTTCAGAATTAAAAAAACATAAAGATGTGACTATGGTCATATTCCAATTTCAAATTCTCTCTACAAACATATTACCAATAAATATGCAATAAACAGTATAGAATAAAGGAAAGACTGGTAAATACCTGACTTTCCTCGTCTTGTAGTTGTATTATCAAATAATCCATTACCTGCAAAACTATAATAATCCAATTTTCAGCCAAGAATCATTAATAGAAGACAAATAGTACAGTGCAGAAAAAAAAAAAAAAAAAAAAAAAAAAAAAAAAAAAAAAAACAGATTTAAAACAGCAATCATATATTTGCTGTTGTACACATATATACAGCAACTTTTTCATCACAATGATAAAAAAGCATAATTGGGAAAACAGTAGGGGGGGGGGGTCATCAACCTCAAATGTGCCATTTACAGCATCTCCATATTGTCCAATGCATTGGGCACATCAATTTTACACACCAATACACTGCATTGCTGCCCATTAATTTCATATATATAATATATCCCAAACCAAAGTCAGATCTCAGGATTACAAAAAACCCAGATATATATTTTCAACCCATAAACAGGGCAAAACCCAAGTGGGGGACTTCCATTGAATTTGGTTCAATTTGCAATGAGAGGAATAAGATGATGACATTAGAATTTAAAATGCTAGATATCAAACTAAGATTGGAAAAACTAATAAGGAATTGGGACAAAAGAGCTGTAAGTAGTATTGATTCAACTTTTCACTTTGGTCAACTACAACAGAGCTGTCAAGATGTTTAACCATTAATTAATTAACTTATCTTCATTGCTAATAATGAAAGATTCAATAGCTTCAATGCCAAAAGACAACATAAAACATTATTTGGATCTCATGGAGTATGAAGCTGCTCTAATTTTATTTTTGATAGATCAATAAAAGTTTACAGTTCCTTATAGATAAATGCCATTAATTAGAGGTGTGCAACTAAAACAACCAAAATAATTTAAACTGACAGGACTCCAACAAACCTTTGATTTTACCTAAAACCCTTTTCATAGATCCACCTCAACTTCATAGAACATACCAACTAAGAGGACCAGTCTGCAACAAACCTTTCATATAGTTATATTAAAGTCTGTTGAAGTTAAAATGGAAAAAATATGAAGCTATTTTATCAAACAATTTGCATGCATATAGCAAAAGGCAAAATTTGAGAGAGGGAGAATGGGGTGGTTTTCTAGAGACTCTATACCCATCTAATATTCATGTAGACAAAAAGAAAGCTATTTAAAGAATAAGGAGAAAAGATACCTATATCAAAACTAAGCCAACCAAACCTATATAACGCATATGTATTTATCTAAATTACTGGTAGTGGTTTTAGGAATATGACATTGACGGAATGGTGTAATGATAACAGGTGGCGGCTTTCGTAGGCGTGACCCTCAAATTTCTCTATGAACCTTAGAGACCCTGTCTCTCTCTTAATTTTGTCTCAAATTTAAACAATGTAAGTAGAACTATCTCCAGCAGACTTGTTTTTAGAACACATAAGATGATTAACCAAACAACATAGTGAAGAACAAATAAAAAATAAAAAATCAAGAGCATATCTGAAACCTTAAACATGATTTATTTTAAAGAATTTCACATTCCAAAAATTACATACCCAAACCTAAGCCTAAATCAAAATCAATTCGATTGAAATCCCTAAGCCTAAATCCTATTTAAACGATAAAATTTTAAGACAAATCAAAAAACCTTACCAGTAATGGTTTCGACGTGGTGAAACCTAGTGAAGTGGATATGGGTGAGATCGATGGTGTTAGGCAAATCGGCGGTCTGAGGAAGGAGATATCGGATGCGATGGTGGGTATGGTGGATGCGATGCCGTCGTCGGTGGTCTGATGAAGGAGATTGATGGTCTTAAGCAAATCGCTGGTCTGAGGAAGGAGATATCGGATGCGATGGGAAAGGCAGAGGATTGGGAAAGCCAGAGCATCGTGAAAGGGAATGGGAAAGGACGTTGCGATCCCGTCTTCGGTAGTCTGATGAAGGAGATCGATGGTCTGGAAAAGGTAGATGATCGATGGTCGATGGTGGAAAAGGCAGAGGATTTGGAAAAGCAGAGCATCGTGAAATCCATCGTGAAAGGGAATGGGAAGGGATGTTTTTAATACTGTGCTTTTGGTTTTATTTTTATTTTTTTGTTTTGGTTTTGGTTTTGGTTTTTTTTCTTTTTTTTATTATTATTTTTTTAATACCGTGCTAACGTGGAAAATTGTGGGAGCTTCAAAAGCTTCGGTTTTATATATATATATAGATTAAGTCTCGGGTGTTTGTTTCTCTTAGAGACGAAAAAAAAAGAAGTCTCTCGGGTGGCTCAAACTGATAAAGTGGGTTACAATATATTCAGCAAAAAAAAAAAAAAAAAAAAAAAAAACAAAAACAAAACAGTGTTAGGTAAGATGTAACATTAGCTTAAAAATTAAAAGGTTAATTTTGGCTTAAAAATTAGTTACAATACCTTAAATCTATCAATTATAATACCTCAATTGAATTCAAATATTTGATTGCTATTTAGTTTCTTATTAATGTTAATTAATGGAATTAGATGTTAATTATCACCGCGCATCCTTGGTGCGGTGGTCACTCCACAAATATAAATGTTTGTGGGATGTGGGGGGTAAGAGTTAGGGTTCAAGTTTTCAAGAGAAAACTTCACACACATATACACTTAGACTAGGCTAAATTAAAGTAGAAATTCTATATTGTATTTAAAAAAAAAAATTAGGTGTTAATTTAATTAGAAAATTTAATAATTATAAATTTCAAAAATTGAAGAATCTAATATAGTGTATTCGAAACCTTTCCCCTTAGCCCAAAGGTTATTTAGTGTTTTGTATCCTAAACCATAAGGGGGTGTTTGGTACATGCACTTAAAAACAGAAAATTGTTGTTTGAAAACATGTGTGAAAATACATGTGGGTGAAAAAGTGTGTAGAAATACGTGTAATGTTGTTTAAAAACTGAAAATTGTTGTTTGAAAACATATATCAAACACCATCTTTTCATCATTAAAATATTTTTTTTTTAAAAGAAAAAAAATGGGTCACACTCATATACAAGTGTTGCTTTAATTACAGACTCTATACTTTGTTCAGCCTAATTTGATTCCATTGTACGGTAATATAGTGCTATCCATTTCCAATAAGAGGTAAGCACTACAAAAAAAATGGTCTATGGCCGCGTTTTTAAAACGCGGCTATATGTAAAAAAAACGTGGTTATAGCCTATAGCCGCGTTTTTTTAGGCCGCGCTTTCTAATGTGGCCTAAAACCTGTGACTATAGGACTGACGGTCCTATGGCCGCACTTTTTAACCGCGGCCCAAGACCAGGTCCTATGGCACTAACCCGAGTCTTCAAGCAAGCAAGTAAATGTGAACGCATATTTCAGTGGGAACTTGCTGCACAACATTATTCTGAGAGTTTTTTTAGCAAGCCCAGAAAAAAGCCAGCCTTTTCAGCTTATTTTGGCAGGTTCCACACCCAAAAATTTTATTAAAAAAAAAAAATCCCCCTCTTTTTCTACAATCCTTTCAGGTAATATACAATCAACAGAGCGCATTCAAACGCACTTCTGGTTTGGCTTATTTACTGATTCGCTGAAAGTGGATAAATCTATAAGGCTTTAAAACACTATACATAAGCAAATAAGCTCCAAAAATAAAAAGCAAAACCGAAGGCATCCAACACAACAACTAATCCTTGTAAACCATTATCAAACACCTAATGACCAATGAAATGTTATACTTTGGACATTTATTCACTGAACCTTAAATACTTCAAATAATCATAATACGCAACTACAAAGACTTGATCTAATCAAAGAAAGAGAACAAATTTCAGAATGACTTACACAGGTAACATCAAAAAGTTCCAAATCAATGTCTTTAGGTCGCACTAAACCTAATGCCTAATGAAACACAATTATGTGTAGTATGCCTGCACACAAAATTTTCCCTCTAAACTCTATTCAAATCAATAACCCAAAAAAAAAAAAAAAAAAAAAAAAAACCTTATTATAGTTAAAAACCCAAAACAAAAACAAAAATTTGAGAAAAAAAAAAAGATAGTATCTTACAGCGTAGAACTTCTCATATCTCGAAGTGCTCCACTTCCTACAAAGCAATTTTATATATATATATATATATATATATATATATATATATATATATATATATATATATATATATATATATATTTCAATAATATAGTGATTAAAATCAAGCTAAATATATATAAATTTTTTGTGTGAATGTGGAAAGAGTCATAGCTGAGGCCATCGTCGTCGACAATAAAAGCCGTAGCCTCCTCTCGTTGCTTGGCCATGAGTGCATCGTACTCGTCCTCTTCGACGGTGTCGTAAATCCGTTTCTCCAGCTTGATCTAGAACCCTACGCCAGCATTGGATTCTGATCGGCAAGATCCGCCCTGATGAAGGGCTTTTAGTCGCTCTAGAGCCTCGTGGCGCGCTGTCGCCTCTGGGCCTCCAGCCCAACGATGAGCGGAAGCTGCGGATTGAGATCAGAGATGAAGGGTGAGGGCTTGAGAGATGGAGGCTTGGAGGGTGAGGGTTGAGATCGGATGGAGGGTGAGGGCTTGAGAGATGGAGGTTGATGATGTGCGATGGGAGAGTGTTGGAAATTTTTACTATACTATTTATACAAGGCCAAAAGCCGCGTTTTTAACATGCGGCCATAGGCAAAATATGAAGTTGCGTTTAAGAAACGCAGCCCCATCCCAAACTAAAGCCGCGTTTCTGAAACGCGGCTTCAGAACAAATTTAAAGCCACGTTTTATACATGCGGCTTCAGACCAAATTTAAAGCCGCGTCTATAAAACGCGGCTTTAGGAGGGCTAGAGCCACATTTTTTAAATGCGGCCACAGTTAAGGAAAAAATAAAAAAAATAAAATTGGTTTGCCAAAAAAATTAAATAGGAAGGTCCTATGGCCGCGTTTTTTTACTTTTAAAAAACGCAGCCATAGGTCCACCCCTAAAAATGCGGCTACAGATAAAAAAAAAACGTGGCTTCAAGACTGATCTATGGCCCTGCGTTTAAAGTGCGGCTCTTGTATTTACATTAAGCCGCGTTTTTAAAAAACGTGGCTTTAGTTCGTCTGGGGCCACGTTTTTAGAAACGCGGCCCAAAAAAACGCGGCCTAATGCCCCTGAGTTTTGTAGTGAAGAGTAAAAAAAATATTTATAATATACGGATAAAGCTGTTTCTCAAAAATAATAATAATACGGTTAAAGTCTCAACAATAAAATAAATGATTTAAAAAAAAAAAAAGTAAATAAAGGAAGAAAAGGAAGGTATAAGAGTGCGTTCTCTAAACTCCATAACACTACCGAGTACGGACGTTCACAAATCACAGGTGACGTTTTGGTTCTAATCTGTTATCCACAAATATAAGAGAGAGAGAGAGAGAGAGAGAGAGAGAGAGAGAGCTTGCAACAATCTTGGGCTAAAGAAACATACAAGATTCATCATGAAGATCATTTCCGTGAAGGGCTTCCCACAAGATTTATCAGCCATGGCTTCCAGTTCATCCAGCAACTTGAATCTTCATACACGTAAAGCAAATATTGGGATTGAAAGGGTAGAGTCTACGGAGACTTGTGCACATCCTAGTGTCGAAAGAGGAGCGTGTATGGTTTGTAAGAGTCGAGTATTCATGTACATTGACAAGGATTTGTGGCTTAGCCCTGATGAAATTGATGGGATACGGAAGGTAGAGTCAGAGAGACTGTTAAACGATAGAAAGCTCGTTTTAGTTCTTGATTTGGATAATACTTTGCTTCATACAACAGGAGAACGCAAACATCTCAAAACCCGTCAAGAACTTTTGCAACATAATATCAAAGAGGATGGCCTAATCCCTTTGAAACATTACGGGATGATGCTCAAGTTGAGGCCTTTCGTCCACACTTTTCTTAAAGAAGCAAGTACCATGTTTGAGATGTACATATATACAAGTGCTGATCGACGCTATGCATCGTTAATGGCTGAGTTTTTTGTCCCTGAAAATGTTTACTTCAAGTCAAGAATTATTGCACGTGAAGATTTACTTGCCCCAGATGAAAAGAGTCTTCTATTGGTGATGAGACACCAACGCATGGTTCTTGTTCTTGATGATACCGAGTGTGTGTGGAGAAATCATCGACATAACCTGATTCTTGTTAAGAGATATGATTACTTTGATGCAAGCCATGACCTTGTATCTCTTTCTACAATGAACAATGATGAAGGTGAGACCACCGGCGTGCTCGCGACCATTCTCAAGAAACTCAAACTAATCCACAGACTGTTTTTCAACCCAAAATTCAAGGGTAGTCTTGCTTATAGAGATGTTACAATGATACTTGATCGCCTTCAGGTACTCCAAGGATGTAAATTAACCTTTGAAGGTATTTTTCCTTTCGGTTTCAAGCCCCAAAATTTGCGTCTTTGGATGATGGCAGAGGAGTTAGGAGCCATTTGCTCTACGAGTGTTTTCACCTCCTGGACACATGTGATCACTTTGGAAGCCACAGAGGAGGAGTCTCAAGAGGCGGAGCTGGACAGAATGATTTTGGTTCATCCAGCTTGGTTACATTATTGCTACGAGAAAGTCAGAAGGTATCCTGAAGCGAATTATCCGATTAAGCTGAAAAAATAGAAGTTGAGATCATTATCTTAGTTCACTTCTATTGACAGCACAGGTATAATTTCCTTTCTTTTTTTTTTTTGTTAAATGTTCTTTGCAATTAGTGAAGTAGAGTTTTTTTTGTTTCTCCTGGACAAAGACATTTAGGTTTTTTTACTTCTATTTTTTGGAGCTTGGTTTCAAGTAGTTAATTGCTATGTCTAGGAATTGATTTCTACCTCAATTGTGATGAGGAGACATGATTACGATGGTTTTTGATAATCTGATTCATATATCTCCTTTTTTTGAGGTCCACAATTTTTTTTTCTATGAATTTGGCCATGAAAATTGAAACAAGACCCTACTGAATATATCCAACTATGCTATTGTTAAATAGAAAACTTATTTTGTATCTGCAAGTGCATGAATTGTAGGGGTGGGAGAATATTAAGCCATGTTAGTCTAACATCAGGTGGTTAAACTGATCTTGAATCATAGTTTAACATGCATAGACAGAGAATGTAAGCTGAATGAGTTTTACTATACCTGAAGTATTTATACAAAAAATGGGAAGCTGCCATATCCCCACTACTAGGGCACTTGTTTTGTCAAGGCCACTTGTTTCGCTTTCAATACAACCTCTCTTAATACTAAGCACCCGTTTGGATACAACTGATATTTATTAGTGTCTGTGTTTTGGCCCCTTTTTTTTAAATTTTTTATTTTTTTATTTTTTTATTTTTTTGAGAAGAGCGTTTCACGTGGGATTATGCTTTTCCAGTGGGTCCCGTGCATTTTTTATGGGACCCAAAAGTACTATATTCAAAAAAAAAAAATTAAAACTGGATCCCACAGTACTATTCACATATTTAATTATTTTGTTACAATATTTTTAGTTTTTAGCAAAATAAGCGGTATCCAAACAGATCCTAAATATGACTCATAAAGTTTTTCAACTTGCACGGATCCATTGATCCCAAGCACACTAATTAATCATCATTGTAGTTCACTCTAAACTGGCAAAATATTGTCTCATTCTTGGTTATTGAACACTTTATATAGGCAATGTTCATAATCTCATGCCTGATGTACATATATTTTATTTACTAATGTTCACATTTAAAAGGTGAAATAAATAATGTGTATTGATGATGTACTTTGAAGAGTGTGTGAGAATAAATGCTCTCTAATCACATGCACCCCACTCTAAACTGCTTGCTTGTTAATTGAACCGCAACCCAAGCACAGCATATATGCTTTTGACATAAAATAATCAATGCACCTCTTCTCAGATAACAAGCAACCATATACACTGTCACACCCCAAATCCAAAAGGTTTCAAAGCGTGAGGGAAGAACCATTAAGAGCGAGAATGTAAGAGATTTTTTTTTCCCCTCTCCTCGACACATGATAAGAATAAATAACCATATTAAAATCTTCATATTACAAGTCAGAGCTCTATAACACTTTTACAAACTATAACTCAAGTCATGTGCCTCCAAATAATGCATGAATATATATCAAAGCTCCAAATGGATAACACAAACCACAATCCCTTCTAGAATGCACGACCTCAACATTGAAGTTATGCCTAAAAAGCCTAAGGCTAACAAACCTTAAGTATCTAACCTCCAATAGAATTAATTATGATCTCGTTAAACTTTGCAAGATTGAGTCACCAACCAATCATAGCATAAATCTCTCAATTAGCATAATTCTCCAATCACCACTAATAAAACAAGCTCCATGCCCGAGGTATAGCAAATTTATTTGAAAAACTGTTGGAGAGTGGGATGAGCTAAAGCCATGTAAGTAGCATAATTAATGGGGGTGGAGGAAATGCAAGTTCATGAAAATGAGCATTTTAAAAACATGCAATAATTTTGGGGATTTCCATTTGAATTCTGCAAAATAATTTCCTTAACATCATGACAAGAATGATAGACATATTGTAGCACCAAGCTTCCCAAAGTAACTATGAAACTACATATTATTCATTATGAGCCATAAAATATCCAATACCATTTCAAATCCAAAAACCTCACCCAAGGTCACATGACAAGGTCATCACACAGACGGGGTCGTCAAACAGACGGGTCGTCACACAGACGGGTCGACACACAGATGGAGTCGTCACACAGACGGGCCATCACACAGATGAGGTAATCACCGATATCATGGCACAATGACAAAACCACATCAAAAGCTTACAAGTTAAAGTATTTGAAATACACAATTCACTTCCACGTAGTTTCATAAAGTATTTACATAACCAAATAGCCACAATATTCTCAAAGTCCTCTAAACTATTTCTTGTCATAAATATTTTGTGAGAATTTCCCAAATAATACAAGCTAAAATAAAGCATCTTTAGAATTTGCAAATAATGCAATAAATTCATAAAATCCATTCCCAGGAATTTTATAAAAAATGCTTATCTTTTCCATGTCAACAAATCATGCATTTCCCCATATACATCACCAAATATAATGCCCTTTTCACAAATAATCACATACATTAAAATTACAACAAAAAGCTTTCTAGGAAAATATAGTTTCCATAAACAATTTCCCAAAATGTGTTTAACCCAAAAGCAATGCTTTATACAACATGGTTATTTTCAAAAATATTACATTAAAAAGCTACTTACCTCGGAAAGCCAACCAATGTTACCTCAACCGGGCATCACAAAATTAACCAATCCCGTCACTCGGTCCATCACCAAGAATCTCAAAACCTTGGGTCTCTTGCACTTCAAAATCTCATGGAGTTTTGGCTCATCTAGGAGAATCAATGGAGACATAATCCTCCCTAATAGGGAGATTTCAACTAGAGAGGAGGAAAAAAATGATGAAGAAGATGGGAGATAGAATGTTTGTGTGTGTTTCGGTGGGTGGGTGAGATAGAAGGATAGAGAAATAGAGAGAAGGGGCAGCTGGTCAAGAGGGAGAGAGATATCAACGTGAAATGAGGAAGAAAAAAGGGGGGGGGGGGGGGGGGGGGGGGGGAGGATAGCTGACTTATGGGAGGAGCTTAATTACAAGTTTGCCCCCAAAATATCTTGTGGTAAATTACCACTTCACCCTTAAGGTTCCTCCCATATTTCATTTGGCCCCATAAATCACTTAAGTATTCATAAGTCCCCCCCTAAAATAGTTAAACACACAAATAAAAAGATGAACTCCAATTCAGATATTATTCTCTTTCAAAAGAAAATTGCTTTAAAGAAAAATATTTGGGGCGTTACATACACCTTGGCAATTGCTGAATGCTTTATACAAGCTGCAATGCCGGAACAATGATTGCAAATATGTGGTTAAAGCTTGAAAAATGAATATCAAGAATCGCCTGATTTGACCTACTAAAAAAATTTAGAATTATTGAATTACATGCAGACAAGTTGCCTCAGATTTTGACCATCCATTATGAAAGAGTTCTTGCACGAAAGACTTGAATTTTTTATGCATATTCCTTCTCGAACTAATTGGGTTTTTATCAAAACCCAACAATACAAATAATTTTTTCATGAAATCTTTTAGTACATAAATTGAGTCACACAAGTGGGATTCAATTTGTTGGAACCGAAGAGTATCACCAAAAGAGCAGTGGAAGAAATCTTTTAGTACATACATGTACATCGCCTGCTTGTTCCATACAAAAGCAACGTCCCAAGAGAACTAATTTCCAAATCAAAGGCTATGTTTCAATTTGAGAATTTAAAATGAAAGTTACTTGTTTAGACCCTAATGCATGTGGCTTGCTATTGAATTTAATCAATTTTGACTTAACTGAGTAATTAATTAATCCAAATTTAGTTTGCAAGATTAACGCAGGTAAGCAACAACAGTAAAAAATTATGACTCACATAAGGGACAAAAAAGCTAGGGACCGTGATGCTCTTAAACTTTAAGGTAATGGTCATCACACTCTATAAAATTTTTTATAGCCAATTTATTCTCTGAACTTTACACATATACCAAATTAATACTTTTGTTCATTTTACCATTTAAGTTAACTAAGGCCAGTAATTTGTTAAGTCTGGATTATTCCATTATCCCAAAAAAAAAGATTATTCTACTAATAAATTATGTTCACAAAACCTTATTATCTTATCAGCAAATCAACTTAGCCATGAACCAAATTTCAGTAGCTTGACCTGTTGTATCCCTTGTTTCTTTTTGTTTGTTGTAAAGAAATGTCTTTAAGATAAAAATAAAAATAAAAATTCAGAAGAACAACATTCAAAATTCCATCCCTATGGCGCACAACATGGCCATGATTTCATCGGGTAGTAGTCTTCACCGCACCAGATTAGAGCAGGCTAGGTGGCTGTAGCTGTCAAACGGCTCCGCACCAGATTTGCTGTGGTTCAATTGAAAGATCCTGTCCTTCTCTCTCTCTCTCTCTCTCTCATTAATTTGGGTTTGGTTAATCTTGTCCACGTGGGTGTCACGTGAGAGACTTTAATTTATTTAAATGGTAAACTTAACAAAAGTATCAATTTGGCACATGTGTAAAATTAAGGGAGTAAATTGACTAAAATAAAAGTTCAGAAGTATGATAGCCACAGCTCTAAAGTTAAGGTGGTGTTTAAGAATTTTTACGGAAAAAAACCAGTAGTTTTTAAGGATATTTGACGAGGATTCATCTATGAAAGGAGCTTACCAAAAGAGCGTCATGCTAAACTAATGCCTATGGTTGATGGTCCTCTTAAATTTCTTCAATGAATTGGTGAAAATGCATACAAATTCAAGCTTCCAAGGGATTATGACGTTTCAGCAACTTTTAATGTTTCTATCATTCACCATCCAATGAAGAAAAAAGCAAGCAAAGACTTGAGGGAGAGTCTTTTTTAACTAGCCAGGGGAAAGGACAAGTGTTTTCCAACTAGGAGAGCTTGACACCGAAGTCTCTCATGACTAGGGAAGTAACCCGTTTATCCAACCAAACTGAGCAACCCGCCCAGGCTGACCTGCTTGCCGCCCAATTCAACGACTCTGGCTGTTGGCGGCAGGTCTCAACCCTCCAAACTTGATTCTGGCTGGTCAAGTGGTGGGTTTTCTCCTTTAAAACCCCAGCCACCCGACCTGCCCGACCACCACTTCAAATGAACCATCCTCTGTTCAGATCTGGCGATGATTAGCCGTCTTTCTTTTAGATCTGGCGACGATTTTTCTCAAATCTACTTAGATCCGGTTATTTTGGCTCAGATCCGAAGATATTTTTCAAAAAACCGCTCAGATCGGTGACGTTGAAGCTTAGATCGGTAAGTTTGCCTTAGATCCAACAATGTTTAAGCTCAGATTGGTGACGTTTCGCTCTCCTCCAACTAGATTAGACAACATTTCATTCTCCTCCACTCGTCACCACTATTCATCAGTTTCAACCGAACTGACCGATCGTTTTTTAGAATCCGATCCGACCCATGGTGATTAGTGGTCAGTTGCGAGTCTGTTCCTCTCCCACCCGACCTGAGTAGGTTGAGTCCGGGTTGAGTCCAAACTTGACCCGAATCGACCCGTGGTCAGCCCTACTCATGACCAAGTGAATAACTTGCAAAAATAGAATGAATTAATCCAAAATAATTAATCCGCAAGCCATACACCATCGGAAAGATGTATGTTTTTAGTTTACAAATGCAACAAACAGTATGCACTTTGAATAGTCTTTTTCAACTGAAAGAATGAATTCAGAAAACTATACAAATTTTAAATGATCTTGTTATTAGTTGCGTCTATTTGCTTTCCAAAGTATCCTTTTCAATTATCATGCATATTTGGTTAGAGGGTGATTTTTTTTTCTTTGAAAGCTTGGCTAGAGGGTATTTTTAGTTGTATTTCGTCAAGTATTTTATTTTTATAAAATGTTTTTGTATCGAAATGTAAGTTATTATTAGTCTAGAAGTCCTAGTGAATGTATAGAAGCATATCAGAAAATATTGATTGTTATTTCAACCCTTGCTTTTGAGAAGAATTGTTTCTTTTGTTTAAAAAAAAATAAAAAATCTCTCTCTCTCTCTCTCTCTCTCTCTCTCTCTCTCTCTCTCTCTCTCTCTCTCTCTCTCTCTCTCTCTCTCTCTCTCTCTCTCTCTCTCTCTCTCTCTCTCTCTCTCTCTCTCTCTCTCTCTCAATTAACAAAGGATAAGGCTTAGGGAGAAATCAAATAGATAGCTACATACTCATTAATACATCCGAAGTACAAGTATAAACAGGGAGAACTTACATTCTTAAACTAAATAAAATACATGGTTATTGTCATCTTTCAAATGTAAAAGCCTTTTATTTTGACCATGGATGGTTAAAAAAAACAGTCTAAGCATCCATAATTTATGTCAATTTTATAAATATACTTCAGTTTTACTCTTTTCACACTTTTGAATACTTCTCATTCATATTTATAGTTTCAAATGTATGTTTTTAAGTCTACTGCAACCAAATTATCCTGGTATTTACTTTATCATTTGATATCTAAAAATCTTTACTTATTATGTTATTCAAGTAAGAAGAATGTCTCAATATTTACTACTTCTTTTTTTGGTATTTACTTATTGCATGCAATCATCAATTTGTTTGCATGCAACTAAATAAAAATCTCAATTGTTTTCTTGAAGCCATTGCATTTTAATGGTGTTAAAATATAAAAATGTGTGTGTGTTTTTTTTAAGTGGCATCATCCAAAAAAATATTTTAAAAAATTGATTTTTTTTTAGAAATAAAAAATAACGTGAATTATATTATTTGTTAATTGAGTTTGGATTGTGCAGTGTAAAGCCCAAAGTAAGCCAACTATGTTTTATTTTTATTTTTTTTCCAAATTTTTTTTGAAAAAAAGGGTTGAGTCACAGGTTAATTGGGTCGAGTCAAGGTTGATTTGCAAAAAATGGGTAGGGTCACAGGTCAACCTATTTTCTATTCGGATCAATAAATTTAAATTCAGGTCAAGTTAGAAAATACCAACCCGTTTCGCCATGTCTAGTTGAGAGCTAGAGGATTCATCTCTTGTACATACCCTCAATTCAACACCCTTAGAGCATTGGCATTAGGTTTACTATGTCAAATATCATTTTAACACAAAAACGTACTATATCAATTTTAGCATAGAATTTTACAATACACTTTGCATCACATATTCTATTTTAAAATTACACCACATTAAAATTATCTTTAAAAAAAAAAATCTTAGATTTATTAAAAAATTTACAAAAAGTAAAAATAAAAAAAGCTCAAGCACCACTGTCTATCACCCCCACAACCCTCCACCATCGTCCATCGTCCATCGGAACCCACCAATAGAGAGAGCTTCAGTCCTAGATGAGAAAAACAAGTGCAAAAAAAAAAAAAAAAAAAAAAAAAAAAAAACCGAGAAATAGATAGAAGAGACAAAAGACAAAGAGGTCAATTGCCATTGGTGGGGATTCGCCGATCTTAACCATTGATCTAAACCGACTAGTGGAGCAAAAACAAGACCTAGCCATTGATCTCAACCTCATAAACAAGACCCAAGCACCAATAGTCGTTGATCTCAACCCCACCACTGCCACATTAGTCAATCTCAACCCCACCACCGCCACAACAGCCAATCTAAAAAAAAAACCCACAACCATGGTGGGAGAGGGACAAGAGAGGAGAGATTATCTGAGAGGGAGAAGATAGAAGATAGAAGAAAGAAAAAAGAAAAGAGAGAGGGGAATGAGAGAGAAGAGATATTTTTTGTTTTTTTTTTTTGTTTTTTTTTTTGTTTTTTTTTTTGTTTTTTTTTTTGTTTTTTTTTTTGTTTTTTTTTTTTTTTTACAACTTGTTACTTCTATTGCGTGTGTTGAGGGGAAAATTTAGATGTTCCCAAATAGAATATGGGGTAGCCAGGCCTAAACTCGATGATGAGCCCTTGAAATAAAGCCCAAAGGCTTTCGGTGTCATGTAAATCCGCCCAAGCAAAAGATAGAGGCTGCACCCTAACAAGAAGACAATAATAAAGCACAATAAACACGTTACTATTGTTAGTTTGTTATATTATTAGTCATCTTACAACATCATAGTTCAAATCAATCATCTAGCGATACGGTATTATCTCCAACGGTAGAGTGATTTCAGGTAAATAAGTGTGTTTACATGGTAAAAATCATATGTTGTCCTTATTATTATTAAGTTAACATGAGGGAAAACTTCCATAGTTTCCAAACATTATGGCCTTCATCATAATAATACTAAATAAGGATTAAATGTTTCATAGTTACAAATAAAAGAGGAAAAATAGGATGGAATGAAGGGAGAGAGAGATCCCAGCTCAATTCAGCAAGTATTAAACTAAGATTTTGGTGAGTGTGTATTTATAAGGCATGAATGAGGTGAATGTGAGCCATTTTGAGTGAGTGAAATGGGATTAATACTAAGATTAAGGCTTTTTGTGAGTGGTGGGCTATTTATGACTAGTTAAGAGACATTTATGAGTTGTGATTGTGTGAAAGGGAGAAAAGAGTATCTGAGATTAGATGAGTGTGGGCTAAGGATGATGAGTGGTGAGCTTGAGGAAAGCTAAACCACGAGCAAAGTAGTAAACAAACCAAGAGTTTTAGAAAAGGTAGCTGTCCTGCTATGGGCTGAGGTGTGTATGTTTTTATAATGGAGCTTTAGAGAAGCATTAATCAACAAGAATCCAAAAAACGTATGACTAATCAGAGGTAGTGAATCAAGGTTAATCTTCCTAGGATTTTTGGTCAGAAGTAGGAGATTTACTTTAGGGTTGCCTTGCTTCTTTGGTTAATGATGGGATTTTAGAATGCTTTGCATTAAATGCCAGGATTTCTGGGACTGAGCCTAATTAATGGGATTAAGGCATGTATCAGAAATGAATCCTAATGCTACAACTGAGATTCGGTCCCTCAAGAAGTAAGATTCAACACCCTAAGCCAAGTGTCAAACTCTAAGTCCACTTCAGAGGGTTCCGCTGAAGATCCCTTTTTACCCTCCAAACCATGTTCCCAAATTTTCCCCTTTAGGATTCATGGGTTTGGCACATGAATCATGTCTTGAACATTTTTAACATTTATAGCATCAATTTGTTGAGGTTTGGATAACTTGGTTTCAGCTCTCCTTTCGTTGGAGGTACAGTCTTGAGGAAGATGATGGAGTTTCATCATCCTTTAGACTTCAGCTGATATGATAGCCCTCGAGCACTATTCACGATAGGTAGAGGATGGCAGAAAACTGATGGGATAGCCCCTAGTTCATCCTCAAAGGCTTGGTTCTCTTGTAGGGATCTCTAATTGTTTTTTGGTTAGGGATAAACAAGGGCTAGTTGCCCACTTTCAAGCCTCTTGCTGGGGACCTTTTTGGGCTGGAACTTTGCTCCATTTCAGTACTTTTAGTTGGGCCACATGGCCCTTTCTTTGATTGGGCTTGTTCCCTACTTCATGAGATTCTTGGGCCTACAAAATTGGCATTAAAGACATGCTTTGCTTTGGGTTT
Organism: Quercus robur; assembly: GCF_932294415.1. NCBI lineage: Eukaryota > Viridiplantae > Streptophyta > Magnoliopsida > Fagales > Fagaceae > Quercus > Quercus robur. Next base: position 42,351,391 of record NC_065543.1, read on the forward strand.
TTTACTCCTCATGGGCTTTAACTGTTAGTAGAAATAAAATGAATCCATGAGTTTTAATAAATATTTATGATAGATTTTGGGTATTATTCTCATGGGCTTTAAATAACAACTTGTTTAGTTTCTCATAATTTTTACTATGGATTACTTTGTAAATGATATTTTCTTTAGGGCTTTTTTAAATAATGACCTCCAATATTGTTTTTGAGAATAATATTTACCATGAGTTTTAAATAAATATGGTAACATCCACTATAATGGAATAATGCGATGTTCTCATGAGTTTCACTATAGATAATCATAATGGAAATGTAGGATCGATGAATAATTACTATGAGTTTCGGTAATAAATATTATGAATGTTATGATGTAAGATAGATAGTGAACATGAGTTTATAATATGAAATAAATAAATGTCATGAGTCTAATAAACATAACTTTCCATGGACTTTTATAAAATGATTGCCATGGGTTTTGAGAATAGATAATTCATAAATTCCATGAGCTTGTAATATTATAATAATATGTTTAAGAATCTAAAGTATTGTTCATTATTGGATTTTTAAGTGAAATAATCATAATATAGTATTTTGCCAAGTATTAATAACCTTGGCCTTTTGATAGAATAGTGCCAAGTAGTTAGTTTGGCCTTTTAATAGTGCAAACGTAAGTTGGACTTTTGATATTGCCAATGAGAATTTAGTTTTGATGTTGCTAATGAGAATTGGGTTTTGATATTGCCAATGAGAATTGGGTTTTGATGTTACCAATAAAAATTGGGTTTTGATATTACCAATGAAAATTGGGTTTTAAATATTACCAGCGAGAACTGGGCTTTGATATTACCAATGAAAATTGGGCTTTGATATTGCCAATGAGAATTGGGTTTTAAATATTGCCAGTGAGAACTGTGCTTTAATATTGCTAATGAGAATTGAGTTTAATGTTGCTAATGGAAATTGAGCTTTAAATATTGCCAACGAGAACTGGGTTTTGATATTGCTAATGAGAATTGGGCTTTGGATAAATAAATTGTCATGAGAATTGAGCTTTGGAAATTGAGCTTTAAATATTGCCAGCGAGAACTGGGTTTTGATATTGCCAATGAGAATCAGGTTTTGGATAAATAAATTGTCATGAGTTTAAAATAGGATATGTTTATTGGGTTCATAGGGCCGGTTTTAGGCTTAGCTAAATAATGATAATAAAATTGGATAAAATATGAGTTTTTGAGCTTTTTTGTGATATTTTATATCATAACCCAATTTAGATAATAAGATATGAAACATTTGTGATTAACATAATAATAGAGTAAAAAATATTTGGGAAAACCCGATAACTTATTAGTGGTGTTTGAAAATAAATAGGTAGTACTCAAATAAAATTAGGTGTAAAAAAAAGTACCCTAACAACATGTTGTAAAGCAATTTGGGATTTGGCTAATGATAAGGCATAAGTTTTAGTGTTTAGTGTGTCAAATACTAAAATTTCAGCATTTAGCATTTGACATACCTGATACTAATGCTCTTAGATCCCAATTTTAAATCTTCCCATAATAGTAAGCTCTAAGTCTCATGCCACACAACCTATAATGAATGACAACATAATCCCACTAAACTTCCAGAACCACGGCATTCCTTTGGAGGGAAGAGATGTAGCTAGAACCCATAATAAAATGAAAACGGATATGAGTACACTGGGATAATCATTAATCGCAAACCTTAATATATAGTCTATTTTACATTATTCTAGTCAAAGTAGCATTGCTTATTGACTAGAAGGAAATTAACAAGAAAGAAAAGGGGAATAGGGACACTTACATTTATTTGCTAATTGCACAATCCATTTGCTCGAGAGAAATCATCAAACGATAGATATAGACTGGACACAATCCAAAACCTAAACAAGTTTTCTAGATATATAGAGTTCAAAGCTTCTTAAATTATTCATTCTTTCTTTTTTTCTTATGAAACTCTGGGTTTTGGAAGTTGATTATTTAGCTAGGACACCACCATCCACCACTAGGTTATGCCCAGTGACACACTCAGAATCATCAGATGCAAGAAACAACACTGCATCGGCCACATGTTTTGCTTTCAATACAACCCCTTTAAATACTAACTGGTCCTCGTAGAGTTTTCCCACTTGCTCAGCATCCATCCCAAGCGCATGGCATGCCATTGGTGTAGCAACCACATAAGGTGATACACAGTTCACTCTGATCCCATGCTCCCCAAGCTGTTGGCTAGCCGATCGAACCAGCCCAAGCACTGCGTGCTTTGACATGAAATAATCAATGTGCTTCTTGTCACCACAACTAGCAGCTACACTAGCAGTGCACACAATGCTTCCCCTAACGTGCCCTTTGACCATAGCATTTGCTGCATGCTTTACACAAGCTGCCATGCCACGAACATTGGTTGCAAATAGGTGATCAAAGGCTGAAAAATCCAGATCAAGAATGGTCTGATTAGACCTACTGAAAATTCCAGCATTACTGAACATAATGTCTAGTTTCCCATAATTTTGGACCGTCCATTCCACCATGGCTTTGACTTGCTCTTCATCTGTAACATCACAATGGATGTAGCTAGCAAGGTTCAAGCCAATGGATTCAACAACACTTTGGGCTAATTCATCTTGAATATCAGCGATCACCACCATACGTGCACCATGACTAGCAAAAAGATGTGCGGTTGTCTCTCCAATGCCACTTGCGCCACCGGTTACTATGACCACCTTGCCCTCTAGTTTCTTCTTGCACAACACTGATTCAGCCATTGTTTACCACAGAATTGTAAATGAGATGAAACAATTAAGCTGCAACTATAATTCTTCTGAAGATAACCATTTAACCATTATATAGCATTTTCCTTATTGAAAAGTCCAACATTAATTGTACAGATCTGTTTTTCACTGTTAAAAAATTTGTAGGGTAATGTAATTTGTCTTTGGTCCATTCATAAAAGGTACTACAATTAACACAGGTGAGAGTTGAGACATATCCATGTGCAATAAATTTTTAGAGACTATTTCATCCATAATTGCGAACTCTTCAATTAATAATGCTTCTTTTGATCTTTCAGTTAATATGTGTCAGGGGCGGAGGGAACGGGGGGCGAGGGGGGGACACCTGCCCCCCACACCACCACCACCACTCCCCCCCCCCCCCCCCCCCCCCCCCCCCGCCCACCCGCGGAACTTCAATTTTTTTACACAAAAGACAAAAATAACGTTTCTCAAATAAAAAAATAAAAAAAAAAGACAAAAATAACTTTTCTATTTATTGGGAACAGCCAAAAGCTACATGGTTCAGAACTCAACAGCCTTAACTAATAGAACTCTAAAATTACTATAACTTTAACATAAAACTATTGGTCCCATCTAGTAATGTTTAAAAAATAAAAAATAAAAAAATAACCCCACTGCTAATGCTATATGCCTATAAGGAATCACAGCAGCCTAATACTAGTAGGACTCTGAAAAACGAAAAAAAAAAACAAAAAAAAAAGTATATATAATACAGTATAAAGCACGCCTCCCATTAAAAAAAAAAAAAAAAATCTTTGAATTTTTTTTTAAATTAAGGGAAGATAATTAGTCTTTTTATAATTTGTAATTTTGTTAATATAATAAGGGTAGATTTGATAATTTATTTGGTTCAGCACTTCTAAGCTCTACTCTCTCTCAAAATCTCTTCAATTTTGGAGAATTAAATATGAAGAATTAGAAGTAGTTAGAATTAGTCTCCCCCTCCTTTCTTAAAAAAATCCAAATAAAATAATTTAACTTACTATCATTCTCTCTACTCTACTTCCCTATATTCCCTCTCCATCCAAATAAGCTATTAGAGCTTCTGCTGAGTTTTTAAAAGTATTCAAGCTGAGTTTTTAAAAGCATTCAAGTCATTGAGTCACATTTAAATATTCATAGGTATATTGCGTACTTTTAATATTCATGTTTAAATTTTTTTTAGATTAGTTTTTTACTTTCAATCTTATCTTTTAATCTTGCCCCCGACCTAAATTCCTAGCTCCGCCTCTGATAAACATAATTTAATAATGTATTAAATTAAATACATCTTAATCACTACCTCAAAACATTCATTAACAAAATCCTATTAAGAAACCTTAGGTTGTCTTTTTTAGGAAAACAATCTTCATTAATTGCAGAATCAGCGCCAGTTGCTACCAGTTTCTTGAGATTTACACCCTGTTGCAGTTATTACAACACAAGGAAAATCATCTGGCTGAACTAATAATCATTAGAAATGTTTTAGACTTTTAGTTTAGTAGTACTTCTTTTCTCCGTGAAACATGTTAACCATATGTTTTTCCCCCTTAGTAAGAATTATTCTTTTGCAACTTAAGAGAATAAGAATTAGTTCACTCCACTTGTAGAGTGAAAGCGAGAGTTTTGTAATGAGTGGCTATATATGGTATGTTACCACTGAGGGTGAAGTCATAATGGTTTGTCCCCTCATGGGTTGCCAAGAAATAACTAGCTAGTTGATAGAAGATATCACTTCAATCAATGGCTAGTTGAAAAATGAATAACTTAGCCGAAAAGTTAAGTTAGATGTTCATTTGTTGCATCCTACTATTAGCATTAGCAGCCGATTCTTTCTATCTTTTTTTTTTTTTAATCAAATTATAGCAAATTAGTCGCTAACCCATGCGATGCACGGAATAGTTAAATATATATTTAATTAATCAACCTCACATTAAAAGAAAAAGGTAGTTAAATAAATATTTGAAAGTACGAAATTCCAAAATTAAATCATAAAGGAAAAAAAAAACATTCAAAATTTAAATTTGAAAAATCCAAAATACTAAATGAATAAAAAAATAAGTGAGATAAGGAACAAACCCTTTCTCATTCTGATTGAGGTGTTCTTTTGCCTTTGTATATAGCATTAAATTTTATAGTCTTTGTATATAGCACTAAATTTTATGTTTTTGACTTTCTGTTATGCTTCTTGCATTTTCCCTTCCCTCTCTCAATTTTTCTTCATTCTTCTTCTTCAATGCTCCTCTCCCAACATACTCTTCATATCTCTTTCTTTCTCTTTCCTTGGGCTGCTGCCACTCGCTCTCTCTCTCTTTCTTCCCTTTTCTAAGTTGCAATCAAATAAACTAAAAGAGAGAGGTTGTAAATTAAAGAAAAGCTTCACAAATCATTTAACCAATAGCATAAAAGTGAAATAAGAAAGAGCAAGGGAATCAAACTTTTGAGGCTCACGACTCAAACTTTGTGAACATGCATCCCCCTCATCTTCATTGAAGAACAAAAGAAAATGAAGTTGATAGCTTTATATTTATTGGCTGCTTTGCAAAGGAACACCACTCCTTCATAAGAGTTTAATACTCACTGATAATTGTCCACAAAACTGCATGAAAAAAAAAAAAAAAAAAACAACAACAACAACAAAATATGCTTTACAAATTAATGCCAAGTGCATGTTCTTCCCAAATGATCTCTTAGGCAACCCCTTTTATGTTGACCATAGACTAATCCAATTTCCTAAATCAAAACCAATCCACCACAACATCAAAACCTAAGTTATATTTAAAATCCAAATTTTCAAAAGGGAAAACAAAAACCTTACAAATGGATGTATATAAAGGGTTGTATATAGAAATGGACCCAAATTAGGGTTTCAACCACTACAAAACCAATTCTAATTCAAAACCAAATCTACCACAAGTACATACAATGCATTTAGTGAGTCATTGTGGTGTAATGCATGGACTTGTTTGATCAAATATGTCAAAGTATCTGTGTGGAATTGGGGGAAGGAGAAATAAATTGAAAGCAATGGGATAATGTTACTATATTATTTTCTTGGATACTTGCCATGCTTGGTTAGTTAATAGTCAATAACATTTTTTGTTTTAATGTAGGATGAGAGCACGGGTGGTGTTTCAGTGTGTTAGCAATTCCTATGACAACTAAAACCAAGAGACACAGACCATGAAGTTGACTTAAAATAATGCGAGAGTATAACTATCAAATTCTAAATAAATAAAGCAAGAGGGAGTGAGATTTTTTTCAAGCAGGAGGTGTACATGTTCTAAATGGGAATGAAAAGATTCTTTGCAATACACCTAACACGCCGTGATGTACAAGTTGTAAATGGGAATAAAAATAGTCTTTTCATTCCCATTTAACACATTTTATTGCTGATATTGTTAGGTGTACTGGAGACGTGTTAGAACATGTTTCAATTCCCATTTAACTCATTTTGTTCTATTCTTTTTTTTGTTTTCATTTTTTTGCTCATTAGTCGGCCCAACAAATGCTATTTGACAACAATAGTCACACTTTCATACAAACTGACATCTGTAGCAACGAAACCAAGTTCATGGATTGTATCAGTTGAATAGATCATGAGAAAACAAATTTAATCAAACAATTAGCCAATATCAACATAAATCTATAATACAAAGAGCTAGAATTTCTCAATTCAATATAATTGAAGAAAGAAAACCTTAAATTTGAAGTGCAACCACTGGTCATGGAGGACTCATACTCAGGCTTGCAAGAATTAGTGCGACCAAATCATGCTCTAATCAGGTTTTCAGAGACCTATTTGACGGCTTCTTAGAAGGGCCGTCAGATACAAATTTGAGTAAAGCAATAGTCCCTAATAGGCACTAGATTACCTACAAAAAATAGTGAAACCATTCAAACGAAACCCAAATAACTCAACATATCAAAGTATTTAGCCTTTAGAGAGAGAGAGAGAGTAACAATTAAATAGCAAAAACCCAAGGTCACACACAATCCCAATAGGCAAACACAAATTGAATATACCAATATGAATATGTATGTGGAGCTTACATAGGTCAATCCTACATACATATAAAAGATGTGTTCAATACATCTATTCAATAAGAAAATTTTAAAAAGAAAACCAAAATTCCAAAGAACTTATTAGTAAAAATCATTACTCTAAACCAAAATTCTAAATGCTTATAGTTCTCTATTAACAAAATTATAACTCATAGTTCTAGTTGGGAGTTGCAATACAAATTCTCACTAACAGTACCTGCTGTAATTCAAAGATAACCCAAAAAAATTTATAGCAACTTATAACCATTTTGAGTAACTTTCTGCTGAGGTGAGTCTCCATCAGCTGCCAACAACAACAATTACCAATTTTAACTTACTTTCTATAATGCAATCTGCACTCAGTTATTTACTCAAAAGAGAAACTGAAATTAAATTCATTCCAAATAGTACAATCAGTGTTACCCATTAAAGTAGAGGATGTGTGTTCCCCATGTTAATTCATCCACAATATCCTTCCACTTCCTAACAACACAAACAAAAATAAACGAATTCAGCAAAAACCCCTTTATTCTTCACATCTAATTTTTACCAATCCAAAATAGGGGACTTTCACAAAACATATATCAGCTTACACTGATTTACAAACAATGTGAACTTTACATTAGAATCTCTGTTTTCCCCAAAAGAAAATACATCTTTTCTGAGCACAACTCATTTTGGCATAAAAGTAAACCACAATCAAGTGAACAAATAAGAAGTTCTCAAAGCTTTAAATCAAGGCAATTAAAAACTAAAAATAGAGTTCAGAAAATTTCATGTCCCAAATCAATGAAATCATTTCATTAAGCAAAACATTGAAGCCAACCACACAAACATAGAAACCTAGTCACAGAATACAAAACTGACAGAACAATATGAAACACGTAGCATTAATTTCAACGAAGCTTAAATACATACATATTATGTACACATATACACAAACAGAACACAAATATACACACAGATCAAACAGACTCAAAAGCGAAATCAACTCTACAGATCAAATGAGTAGTAAAGACCAATACTAGAAATCCAATCCAAAGGAAGAAGAAGAAGACGTGGAAGCTCTGCAAAAAAAAAAAAAAAAACCCTTAAATTAAGACAAAAGAGAAAGAGGAAAGGAAGCGTCATGCCTCCAAGCCAAAGCCCCTTTTTCAGTTTGGCTCAGGAATTTTGTCAAACACTTCGAGGGTGAAGGGTTGGGATTCTATTCTCTTCAGCCACACCCTCAAGTGGGGTTGTTCTACCTTGGGGTGTTAGGGCTTCTTTGATTTCAATCAAAATACAATCATGTATAAGCATATATTCTCAAAACCAAACTCGAATTTCTCTTCAAATTCACCCCAAACTCAAATTAGCTACCAAAAATAAAAATAAAAATTTGATAGGGGTAGAACCCAACAACAAACCCGGTGGTAGAAACCCAGGTGTCGACAGCGTTGTGGGAGAGAAGAACTGAGGGTGAGAGATGGGTAGTGCTGACAAATGTAGAGCTGGAGGAGGGTGGTGCCGGAGAAGGTGGAGCCGTTGAGTTGTGGGAGAGAAGGGCTGATGGTGGCTTACGTTTTGGACTAAAAGTGGAGCCGTTGAGCTGCGTTTTGCGTGTGGGGGAACGGCAGTCTGCATTTTGGAGGAAGGAAAAGGCAGAGGAAGGAAAAGGTTGCATGTGGGGGAATGGCAGAGCAGTTTATAAGGTTTTAGAAAAGTATTTTGCGTTTATGTTTTTATTTTTGGTTTTAGAATTTTTTTTTTTTGGGTTTTAGAATTTTCTTTTTAAAATATTGTGCTGACGTGGAAAATTGTGAGAGCTTTAAAGGTTTTGGTTTTATATATATATATATATATATATATATATATATATATATATATTGATTGATTACACACAAAATTGTTCTAAAAATCTAGCTACTACCTGTAACCTTTTTTTTTTTTTTCTCTCCTTTTAATTGCCTTTTTTTTTCTCTCAACTTCTCTTGTTGTAGGAAAGCACCTCCAAATAGCTCTCCCACCTAAAAATTGATTGTGAAAATATTATGACTATAGAAAGATCTCCAAGAAATAAACAATAAGAACAAAGCAAACTCAAAATCAGAAAATAAACAAACACACACAAACAAAAGAACACCAAGGATTTACGTGGCTCGGCTTTTGGCCTACGTCCATGGGCAACGACGAAGAAATTCCACTAATCAAATATGGAGATATACAAGTTGGTGTATCAATATTCTCACACACACCCAATCCCCAATACACCCAATAGCTTTCTCACAAATAACAAAGAATAGAGAAAATCTTGAATCCTATTCTAAACTAGAGAACTCTCACAAATATGCAGCAACCAATCTCTCTATTTCACTCTACAATTCTCTCTTCAATTGCTGCAACACCTATATCCTATATATACTAGAGTGAGCCAGCTAGGTGTGATTGGTTTGCACCAAAACTACTATGAATACTAGTCCTAAAACTATTAGGAAATAGTGTTGCACATGAAATAGGAAATCAAGACTTGTACGAAAATAGTGTTGGCAATGAAATAGCCTTCAAGTCTTGTACAGCACTCCAAAACAATCATAGCTTAAGTTGAATTCAAGCCACCGACTTCACAAATATCTACCTTGGCTTGACTCCAATCAAACCACACAAACGAAAGTTCTTCATCATCACCACCAAAGCCCCTAAGGGCTATCACAAATTGCAAACGCCAGTCAAATCCAAACAATGCTTGAACTTGTGCAAAGGAACTAGCTTAGTCATCATGTCAGCTGGATTATCTACAATCCCAATCTTTTTAAGAAGAATATCTCCTTCATCAATAATTTCATGAGCAAAGTGGAAGCGAACATCAATATGTTTAGTTCGAGAGTGATGGACTTGGTTCTTTGCTAAATAAATAACACTTTAACTAAGACAAAATACAGAGACATGCTCTTGATAAATTCCCAAGTCTTCAACAAAACCATGTAGCCAAATAGCCTCCTTAATGGCTTTAGTCACAGCCATGTATTCAGTTTCAGTGGTTTACAATGCAACAATGGACTACAATGTGGACCTCCAACTCACCAGTGCTTTAGCAAGTGTAAAGATGTAGCCCATAGTAGAACGGCGCTTATCTAGATCACCAGCAAAATCCGAGTCAACATAATCATTTAACACTACAACAAAAGTGGGTTATGGTGACGAAACGTTTCGTCACCACATGTCCTTATTTCATCACCAAAGACATATGGTGATGAAACCTCATTCGTCACCAAAGCCCCGTCATAGAATGTCCTGGTGAAGAAAATTTTTCGTCACCAATAAAAATATGATAGGTGACGAAATATTTTCATCACCAATAAAAATAATAAGTGACGAAAATTTTTCATCACCTAATATTTTGCGTCACCAAACCAATGATTTTTCATTTGTAATTTTTTTTATTTGACCATATAAGGTGATGAAATATTTCATCACCAATTCTTACTTGCCATTACATTAACCTGTCCATTTCCAACCACTTCCATAAACAAATTATCCATACAATTCCAACTACATTCGTAAACAAATCATCCATTCATTTCCAACCACATCCATAAAAAAATCATCCATATAATCTACAAAGGAAATAAAGAGCTATTATACTTTTAAAACCATTGAACCGAGTTGTTTACAAAGTAATTACAACCATTTATATAAAAATGATGTCTTCTCATACTTTACAAAAAGTGATTTGAGTTCAAGTTGCACCACAAAAATTGTCTCTTTGCCACCAATCTCATATCTACACAAGTATAAAGAAAAATACATCAATACTGTATCTACTGGAAGAAGCAACTACTTGTACAACTAATCACAAGATTGCCCAAAATTCAGCTAAATTTGATACATTGATATTACTATCATGGATCCAATTTAAAAATAAAGTTTGATACAAGGAATATGTTGCCTAACATGTTAAAAGCTTCAATATCACCAGTGTGGCAAACACTAAGCTTATACTAAAACTCTACTAAGTGATCTATTTATAGAGAAGAATTCAAATATGCCTTTAATGGCTTCAAAGTTCATTCTTCCTTTAAGTTGCTCCAAAACAACAAAAGATTAGAGAAATTACCAATAACAACAAAAGATTTATAGTCCAATCCATTTAGATTGCAAACCTGTATCCCTAATAAGATGTACGAAAAAGAAAAAAAGAGAGCCATAACTATTAGTAAGACAATGCCAAAAATGTCCACAGAAAACCCAATTACATAATGTAACTAGTTATGCTATCTAAATCACATAACCAAATGAAACAAGAACTAACTGTAGTACACAAACATGACCCAAACAACTAGAATCAAATAAAGATAGACAAAGAAATATAGTACCTCAATAGTCCAAAATAAAATCTAGAGAATATCCAAGAGGGCCTAAACCATTTGCAACTAAAAAATGTTTGTAAGACCTCAAAATTCCACAAATATCCAAGCCAATGAGAGGTTAATAAACATTGCTTATTAGGCAAGAAAATAAAATGCTAACCAAGGTGTGTTCTAGTTAGTAGATGAGCTCCCCCCACTGCCACAAATGTCATTGAATCCCTTGCTCCTCAAAAATTGTATGATGTTAGCTATTTGAGTATTTTGCAAGTCTACCAAGTAATAAGGCTACATGCCTGTGTGTGTATGTATATATATATATATATATATATCTCATACGTGATTAACCATAAATTAAATTAATTGAAGAATTTAAATTTAGGTTATGTGGACTGTGTGTAACTACTCAATTATGAGCATGACTACCACTACCCCTATCCCTACACGTGGTCAAGCCCCCAATCATCACACCCATTTGAATTGCAAGTAGTCATTATTTCATTTTGTGTTAAAGACTTAAAGTTACTACAATGAAAGCCAGTCCCAAAAGTGTAGGGCTTGTGGGACTCTATGACTCTATAATCTATTTGCCTTTCTTTTTGAGAATGAACCCAGTTGCACTTGCACCTATATCCCACAAGGAATTTTGTCTATTTTATTTCTCATAAGCTCATAGCTCATCAATAGCAAAAAAAATTAAGTGATAGTAATCTAATTTTTGAAAATGAACCCAGTTGCACTTGCACCTATATATCTTTTCATTTTTCCCATTAAGCACAAAACCAAAGTACTCTTATTAGCAAAAGTTTCTAACAGCCACTTTCTCTCTTTTGAACCTTTTCATTCAAACAAACTCAGCTGTCAAAAAAAAACCAATAGAGCAAACCAAAAGAACCTTTTTTATTAGTTTTTTTTTTTTTTTTTTTTTAAATTTTTTGGGAAGAGACGAATTTTTTCTTAGTTATGTACACAATGCAAGTTAATTTAGTTTCTTTGTTTGACTTGATTTCATATATTATAATTTAGACCCTCTAACCCACCCTATTAACCAATACTATTGCAAACTTACTTTTGTTTGTATAGGATACTTGCGATGAACCAAATATTGCAACACTACCATCCTATAACACACAACTTCATCTTACAGGTCATTGAGACTTCCTTTAAGCTTTAAAATTACTTACGTGTTTTTAAATTTTATATTAAGCAACATTTTATTACCAATACATGCAAGGCAAACTATCTGAATTCTACATATGAAAAAAATTGTGCATGTCACCCAGTATTAATAGCCAATGGAGACAATAAAGAAATATTCCAAGTGTCTATCCTTTGGATGCTTCTAAACATGAAATATATAAACAATAAAGAATTGTGCAGTAACCTAGTGATAGGCCACAAACTGAATGAACCCTTGTGATAGAAATTAATTAATTAATTAGTCAAATTATTAATTAATCAATTTATCATGCAAACGCGTGATAGCACAAACAAATCACCAATAAACTAATAATACAGCAGAAAATAAATAACACGGTGATTTGTTTACGAATGGGGAAAACCTAACGGCAAAAACCCCACTAGGTGATTTTTAGGTCACCACTCCCGAAACTCCACTATTATCACAACAAGCAGTTACAAGTAAAGGAATCCCAAGTACTTTACCAACCTACAGTTGAACCTTTACCCCAATACCCAATTGGACTTGTTCTGTAGTGACAGTTCCCCTTTCAGATGCACGACTCCCAAGTACGTGACTAACCAATTGCGTGGATCCCAGTACGCAACTTCAATCACCAACTAAGAAGGTTGCTGGTTGCAAAGTTCTTCAATTCATCCATACGATGAAGATCAAGAAGATACTTGGTCACAAAACTCTACGGTGCACATACACAGCAACTTCTTCAAGAGAAAGAGATGAACTAGGGCAAGAACTTTGTCTCCGGTCACAATTTGCTTGAACAAAATTTGCTTAAAGCTTGTGCAACTTGTGAACAGTTTGACGGCCCTTAAAACAATCCTTTTATATGTCTAGGGTTAGGAGAAAAGAAAGCCCAAAGACACATTCACGGATCCCAAGAAAATCATATTAGAATTCTGAAATTCTTAAACCTCGATAGATAGGAGGTGTCGAGCAACTATCGAGTAGCTGTCGAGAACACCGAACTTTGAACAGCTTTCTTAAGCTCGATAGATGCAACTATCGAGTTTTAATGAATTTGCACTATCAACTTGTTTTCTTGAACAGACTTGAAGGCTTCAATATTTGATCTTGAAACATGATTTCTTGAAGTATTTAAACACATCCTAAATCTATCAAAATACAAGTAAAGTGCGTTTTGTCAAAGGATAAGCCAATTACATAACATCATGACATATGTTCTTAACATGTGAAACAAATATGTCCTAACAATCTCCCCCTTTGGCAATTCGTGACAAAACCACAACAAACAAATGAACATATGAGAAAAGTCATAAAACACTCAACTCATATTCACTTGTTGAATACAATAAAATCTATCCTAACACAAACCCTTGAAAAACTTTGCAAGAAGAGAGTTTATGGCAAGTAGACTTTAACAACCTATATTTCTGAAACACTTTAAACAAAACTCATCAAGGCATCTTTGTGTGAAACAGAAATAATAGATGGCATACAAGTATAAGAAACATGTGTATTAAGAGAGAAAAGAAACAACACATGAAGGAGTAGGTGATAGAAAAACATACAGCAATATAAAGAAAGAGATAAGTACAATGCATGTCTATAAATGGTCACAAGACCTCATGTACAAGAGTAATGTATCCTACAAAGAAAGAAAAGAAAAAGAAAAGATACATACTATCCTCACTACATCCCTCAAAACATCAACACTCCCCCTAGCAAAATGGTCCTATACTAACTCTCCCCCTAAGAATGTCTACTCTCAAATCCAAAACTAATCCCCCTTTTTGTCACGAGTGACAAAGGGTAAGAGTGTCAAATAGACATCTCATCGGTAGAGCTAGCATCTCCATCAACATCATCGTCATCACCATCATCATCATCCTCATCCTCAAAACCAGAAGCCACGGGAGAAGGGGGTGAAGGAGTAGCCTCAGGAGCAAAACCACCCATAGACGCCTGTCGCCGTGCTATACGACCGACACGAAAGTTCACCTGATATAACTCCGTAGAGAGTGTATCTCGGCAAGCATCCATGCGCTGCAGCTGCGCCATGATGTCTCCTAAAGTCACATCGCCCGAAATAGAGAGAGGAGCGAATGTGGATGGAGCAGAATGAGATGGAGCTGAATGGGAGGGAGGAGCTACTGAATCCGACTTCCGTGATCGAAGTTGGGCCTCACTACGTTTAACGGTAGCGTAATCTATGGCACACATAACGGTGAAATGGTCGGAAGAGGGAAAAGGAATGGAAAAATGGCGTAAGATCCTCATGATAGCGGAAGGAAAGATGAGCTTATCATGGGACGCCGAATCTAGATGAACATCTGTGATAGACAGAATGAAATGAGAAGGGAAATCTATAGTAAGATGCTCAAGAAGAGATAACAAAAATCGAGCACGAGGCTCTGTAATAGAGTTATAGTGAGAGAGTGGATGCAAAACAAAGGTCATCACCATGTTCATGAATCTAGGACCTTTAGCAAAAGGTCGACATGGTGTAAACAGACGCTCACCCCAAGCAGAAAGGCGCTCACAGAAAGTAGACATGAGCTCATCCCTAGACACAGTCCTCAGACGCTTACAACTAGGATAATCAGGAAACTCTATCCTAGGGACCCGAAGCACATCCATAACAAGTTGCGGTGTGATAGGAATGCGCGTACCTCGAACACGAGTGAAGAAAAGAGGTACTGATCGATCAATCCCGTGCATGTTAGAGTAAAACTCCTAGATAAGCACGAGAGGACAGGTGACCAGGACATCACACAGTGACTCCCATCCCCTACTGTGAATGATAGAGGGAAGGTCGGTGTCGGCAAAGTTTGACAGAATGACTTGGCGTTCCGAATGAATGCCTCGTCTAGATCCGAAAATGCCTTGAAGGCATCATCATCATGGAACCGAATATGAGATAATGTAGGATCATATGATGAAGAAGCACCGGAATGAAGAGGGTTCCGGGCTGGAGTGGATTTACGTTTAGGTGTCATAGACACAACTAATGTAAAAAGAAAGAGAGGGAGAGAAAAGAAAGACAATCAGAAAAGTCCCAAGCAATTTCAAATATAACAATTATATTGAAAAGAGAGTACGTATGCATGGGAAATGCATGAACATGTGACATGCAAAAGAAATTGCATCATGGGCTCAGTCCAATCCAAACCTATTAGCACACAAATAGATAGCACACATCTAAATGCATGACAATACCATTATAATGCTAATGTGATGCAATGTATGAGGTTTTAAACTCATTTAAGTGAAAACCCATCCCAAAATTTCAAAAATAACTCATCCATTTTGAAAAACCCCAAAATTTTTCAAAAACCCCAAAACCTAGGTTTCAAAACATGAAATGCATGAATATGAAAGGATTAGAAGCTTACCAAGTGAAGAAAAACTTGAAAAAGCTTGAAGAAACCTTGAGGAACAGTTAAGGGAGTGAGATGAGAGAGTTTGGGAGAGAAATCAGAGACGTATTGAGAGAGAGATCGAGTGAAATAAGTTCTGAATCACACGAGGAGCTTAAATAGTGCCAGCAGTAAATCTTGACAGATTCAAGTATCAAGAGGTATCAAGATATCTGTCGAGGAGGTGTCGAGAAAAATGGTCGTCGATAGCTAAGGTATCGAGAAGGTGTCGAGGAACAACTCAATAGAACCAAGAACAGAAGCTCGATCGATCCACCTGGTGTCGAGAAGCTATCGAGGATGCAGAGCCATTCTCAATCGATCCACCAGGTCTCGGGAAGCTGTCGAGATTGCGATTAGAAAAAGCTGAAGAAGTTCGACAGACAGCAAGGTATCGAAGAGGTATCGAGGAGGTTTCAAGCCAGCATTTAAAACCAGTTTTTCGAGATGAGAAAAACAGACATGA
Organism: Quercus robur; assembly: GCF_932294415.1. Lineage (NCBI taxonomy): Eukaryota > Viridiplantae > Streptophyta > Magnoliopsida > Fagales > Fagaceae > Quercus > Quercus robur. Next base: position 42,367,612 of record NC_065543.1, read on the forward strand.
ATGCAATCCAACATGCAACTCAACCAATGATCCAATCAACATATTAAGCTCTCAAAATCATCTCTCAATAAAAATTTTAAGCACATGGATCTTCAAAAAGAAGCACACACACACATACAAAACAAGTTTAACCAATTTTATATTTCAAAAACAAGTCAAGACAGTTTAGTGAGCATACATTAACACATGTAAAACCTTGTGATGGCCAAATCACATTGTACCTGCACATGTATCAAGAATAGCAAAGAATATTGCGTGTTGTGTGTGAAAAACATCGCAAGATTGCATAAGTGTATACATGTTATGACGATTTGAGATATGAGAAAATCACTTTAACTCACACAATTATAACTGCTTGATGGGGACTATCACCTTTGAGGTACATCCTATAACTCCCACATCTCCTAGAATATACGCTTGCAATCATTTTAAAGCATTTTTGATCTTTTTGCTTTTGATTTTTCTTTGCATATTTTTCTTTTAAGCATATCATGCATGGGCATATTAGAGAAAGAAAAGAACTACCCAATGATATTTGACATTCCAATTTTGCTATACCTAAGCACACAAATGTCATTGACACTACACTTTTACTATGCCGAAGCATATAGGTGTCATATTATGATTGGCGGGCAACAGTGGTGAGATTATTATTTATGCCTTTCTCTTAGGATTTTCTAGACCTTCCCATCAAAAAGAGTGATATGAGTGTTAAGTATAAGAGACAACTTAATCTTACTCATCACAAACACGAGCCACAAAGCTCACTTACTTAGTTGTGCATAAAGATTCTCATCTAAGCTACAAATGATACAAAATTTAGAAGACTTTATTTCAATGGTCATCCAAGGTACACAAGTACCAATGTACACAAAACACACACTGTTTTTGTATTTTTCTAATTTTTCAATTTTTTTTATATGAAAAACAAAACAAAGCAAAACCGGAAAAAAAAAAAATGTTAAACAACCAAAGCATAAAAACTAGACTGACTCAAAAATTGAAAGCAAAACACAAAAGTAATGCACACACAAAAAGAGAGAGAGAGAGAGAGAGAGAGAGAGAAAAGTGACAGAATCACTTGGAGCCCTTTTCCTTCCACACCTTGGAAGAATCTTTCATTTGATTAAACCCTTGAACCGGCGGTGAGGGGGAATAACCGTTCAAGTTCGAAAGGAATATGAGGGCTTTGAGAAGATCTCCAAGGGGAGCAAGAAAGGATTTAAGCTGATTCTAGTTCCCAGATGCTATCATGCCGTTGCTCTGTTGAGTGGCAAGCCACTTGTAGCAATTTGGTCGAGTGTGACCGGCAGCTCCACAATGATGACAGGGATGCTACTTCTTTTGTTTAGGCTTTTGAGAATTAGCCTTCTTAGCCCTAGGGTTTTTAACATCTTTCTTCTCAAGCTTAGGGGGTGCTCCTAGGATAGATTTACCCTTGTCTATGTTCTCACTAGCTAATTCAGTCTTAATCTCATTATTCTCAATTTTAACATTACTAGCAGGAGAAATAAAAACAGTAGTACTAGTAGAAGCAGTATTAGAGGAAGAAAGACTATATCCTAAACCTATTCGATCTGAAGCAGATTTCTAAATGCTGAGCATATCATCAAGCTTTGCACTTGAAGTCCTCTCCAATTGAGCTCTGACTTGAAACATCTCCGCTTCAAGCTTCTTGGTCTTCTCAGGTAAGAAATTGTTCTCGAATCTCAGTGCTCCAATAGTCTGATTCGCTTCATCAAACTTTGTGGAAAGCTCCTCACAATCAAGTTCCATATCACTGAGCTTCTTGGTGGTTAGCCTATATAGTTTCTCATGCTTCTTAGAAAGCTTGTACAACTTCTCATAGGCTGTACGGATGTCATCTTGATCATCCATCTTCTCAAATTTGGATTACACCAATTCCTCCTCTTAACCACATCTTCAACAATCCTATCAGTAGGATCAATAGTGGCCGTGAAGGCATTTAAGATTCCATCATCCTCATTGTCGGAATCATCCTCAAGCTCGGTGTCACTCAGGGTAACAGCAAGTGCCTTGCTCTTCCCAATGCTCTTGAGATATGTAGGACACTCATTTTTCATGTGACTGAAGCCTTGACAGCCAAAGCACTTAGGTCCTACGGGAACAGTGTACTGACCACCTTCCTTAGAATCCTTCTTCCCTTTGTCTTGTCCTTTAAACTGAGAAGAACTAGATTGCCTGCGATCCTTGTCGAAACCCTTTCCATTGGCGTTCTTCATAAACTTCTTGAATTGTTTGGCGATGTAGGACTTCATCTTGGAATCTTCATCATCAGAAGACTCATTTGTCTCACTGCTCTTGGCCTTCAATGCCATGCTCTTGCCTTTACTTGTCTTGCCAATCCTTGTTAACCCTAACTCGTAAGTCTGCAAGTTTCCAACCAGTTCAGTCAAAGGAATCTTATCAATATCCTTTGATTCCTCTATAACCATGATCTTGGCATGAAATCTCTCAGGTAGAGATCTGAGCACCTTCCTTACAATCTTGGGTTCAGGTCCCCAAGATTGAAGGCTGAGTTCACTATGTCCTTTAGCTTGGCATAGAACTCATCAAAAGACTCATCCTCCTCCATTTTTATCTCTTCAAAACTTGTAGTGAGCCTCTGAAGTTTTGAATCTTTTACAGCCTTTGTACCCTCATAGGTTGTTTGGAGGATGGTCCAAGCCTCCTTGGCAGTTTCAGTTAAGGATATCTTCTTGAACTCCTCATTGGTGACTGCACTGAACAATGCATTCAATGCTCTGCTGTTGAAGTTTGCCGCCTTAATCTTGGCATCATCCCAGTCGACTAGCGCTTCTGTAGGCTTAGTCCAACTTATCTCCACAATTTGCCACACTTTCTCATCTAGAGACTACAAGAAAGCTCTCATGTGTATTTTCTAGTATGCATAGTTAGTGCCATCAAATAAAGGAGGTATGATTAAAGATTGTCCTCTATCCATGACAAACAAGGGTCAATAGATTAACACAGCAAAGATTAAACTCTAATCAGAGTGTGCCTGCTCTGATACCACTTAATAGGCCACAAACTGAATGATCCCTTATGATAGAAATTAATTAATTAAATAATTAGCCAAGTTATTAATCAATCAATTTATCATGCAAACACGTGGTAGCACAAACAAATCACCAATAAACTAATAATGCAGCGGAAATTAAATAACACGGTGATTTGTTTACGAATGGGAAAAACCTAACGGCAAAAACCCCACCAGGTGATTTTCAGGTCACCACTCGCGAAACTCCACTATTATCACAACAAGCGGTTACAAGTAAAGGAATCCCAAGTACCTTACCAACTTACAGTTGAACCCTTACCCCCAATACCCAATTGGACTTGTTTTGTAGTGACAGTTCCCCTTTTAGATGCACGACTCCCAAGTACGTGACTAACCAATTGCGCGGATTCCAGTACGCGACTTCAATCACCAATTAAGAAGGTTGTTGGTTGCAAAGTTCTTCAGTTCATCCACACGATGAAGATCAAGAAGATGCTTGGTCACAAAACCCTACGATGCACATACACAGCAACTTCTTCAAGAGAAAGAGATGAACTAGGGCAAGAACTTCGTCTCCGGTCACAATTTGCTTGAACAAAGTTTGCTCAAAACTTGTACAACTTGTGAACAGTTTGACGGCCCTTAAAACAATCCTTTTATATGTCCAGAGTTAGGAGAAAAGAAAGCCCAAAGACACATTCATGGATCCCAAGAAAATCATATTAGAATTCTGAAATTCTTAAACCTAGACAGATAGGAGGTGTCGAGTAGTTGTTGAGAACACCGAACTTTGAACAGCTTTCTTAAGCTTGATAGATGCAGCTGTCGAGCCAGCTGTCGAGCGTTAATGAATTTGCACTATCAACTTGTTTTCTTGAACAGACTTGAAGGCTTCAATACTTGATCTTGAAACATGGTTTCTTGAAGTATTTAAACACATCATAAATCTACCCAAATACAAGTAAAGTACGTTTTGTCAAAGGATAATCCAATTACATAACATCATGAAATATATTCTTAACATGTGAAACACATATGTCCTAACACCTAGTATTAATAGCCAATGGAGACAATAAAGAAATATTCAAAGTGTCTACCCTTTGGATGCTTCCTCTACCATATACAGCAGTCTTAAGGCATCCCCATAACGCAATTCTACAGTAACAGTTGAAATCTGAAAGGAAAAAAAAAAAAAAAAAAAAATACAATCCAATTGTAAAATTTAACAGTTTCAAAAATTTAACCGCGAAATTTAACAGTTTCGCTGAGTGTTTCATCTTTATCTTTATGTTTATCTTAAGCTTTTAGATGTAATAAATATAAATATAATGTTATATAAGTCGGACAAAATATACAATAAGTTAGGCATTTTACCAATTCCAAACCATTCCAGTCAAAAAAGAATGAAAGAAATATTGGATCAATTTCAATATCTCTAAAAAACAACTGTCAAATTTTGTGTGTATCTAACATTTTCTGTACCCACCATAAATCTAACCCATAAAATATTTAGTTCCATTATTAAGCACAACCTGGAACTGTCCTATCTAGCTAGTGTCCCTGCAAGTTGAAAGCTATTGACACAATCCCATGTACTAATTTAAGAGTTTTCTTCTTTTTCTTTTTCCCCTGAGACCTTTGCTTTCATATTGCATTAAATGCTTAGAACCATATGAATCTTCGAAATCTTCAAACTTGGTTGGATTTACATATAAATGGGACTGGACTGAAGTGGGAGGCAAGTGTTGCGGCTTCATATGCTTATTTTTGAGTCACATGGATTGCCCATACTTGAAAGATATATTAATTAAGGTTCTACAAAATTTAATTCCATGCATATCAGTGTGGGACCTGAATACCGGATTTGATAGCTCTCTTTCATAATCATCACAGTGAATGAATGTGTTAAGACTCTTTCATTCACAAAATAAGTAATTTCATTATACAGTATTCATGTGTGTGTGTGTTGTTGGGACGTACAAAAATCCATAAAAGCCCATTCATGGAGCTCAATTCTAGGCATTAATCCCACACATGATGGTGGACCAGAATGCCAATCAGGCTATCAAGAAAACCAATAAAGTATCCTTAATAAACTATTTTGAAGCAATAATCCCAGAGAAACAAGATATACTTTTAAGAGAGTTAGTTAAGAGTTTGTGATGAAGGAACTAAATTTGGAACATCAAGTAGAAAAACACCATATAGACTTGAATTCAGTAATTCGTCTCTGCTCATTATTCCCATAAATTGGAAAAAATATATAAAGGATGTCTATTTTTTTTAATATTGTTTCACAACGCTAGTCTTTTTGCAATTAAATGTAAAGGAATCTAATGAAGCAATATCTAGAGTTACTATGCTAAAGACAGTGAAGGGGTTTTTTTCTTACAATTTCTTTCTCTTGAAATTGTTAACGTCTACCTCTAATAGTATAATATTTGACCATTTAACTAATACCCATTCCTCAGATTACAAAATACCCCTTCCTCATATCACCCATTCCTAATACCCATCCTCTAATAGCATATATATATATATATATATTAGGATAAGTTAATCGACTACCCATTCCTCAGATTACATAATACACCCACCATAAATTACTTCAAAAATTTTACTAACTAAACAAAACTAAAACTACTGTAAATTACTTCAAAATTTTCTAAGTTAAATATCTTGTTCCCATGGCTTCAAACCAAAAAATCCACAACAAGCAAAATCAAAACTAAGAACTAGTAGAAGCTATACCAATAAGAATTAAACACAAAAAAAAAAAAAAAAAAAAAAAAGAAAAAGAAGAAGAAGAAGAAGAAAAAGCATGATACCCATATGAAATTTACAAATCTATCAACTCTATTAAACCCAAAGCCACCACCAACGCCAAAATTTGACACACACACAGTCGGGCATCATACCCATCCTCAATGGACAAAATTTCACATGTGTTTCGATTGGGATGAATAAACTTTGGGGGAAAATCGAAGCGTACCTGAAATGGGTTTTGATTGGAGACAATGGAAAGCCCTTTTTCCTTGCGTCGGCATTAACTCTCCTCCTCACTGAAAATGGCGCGAAGAGAAAAACGATTCCTACAAATAGAGAGAGGATCGATGAGAGAGAAAGAGAGAGAGGATCCATGAGAGAGAAAGACAGAAAGAGAGCTTACCAATTGATGAGGGAGGCTAAGAGGCGTGAGGTTTGGGTCTATTGGGTTTTGTTTAGGCGTGAGGTTGAGAGGTTTTTTTTTTTTTTTTTTTTTTTTTTTTTTTTTTTTTTTTTTGAGAAGGTGGGAAGCTGAAACTTGAAAGGCTAAAAGGTGGGAATTGGGTTTCGTTTAGGCGTGAGGTTGAGAGCCTTTTCTCTTTTTTTTTTTTTTCTTTTCTTTTTCTTTTTTTTTTGGAGAAGGTGGGAAGTTGAAAGGTTGAAAGACTAGGCACTGAAAATTGGGCATGGGCACCACACAAAAAAAATTGAGAGGGCGCTATTATTTTTAACAATAGGTGACGAAAAATTATTTCGTCACCGAAAACACCTAAATCTTTATATTGGGTGATGAATTTGGAATTTCGTCACTCAAGGTAGGTCTTTGGTGAAGCAAATAAATATTTCGTCACCAATTTGAACATCTTTAGTGACAAAATATTGATTTTGTCACCCATTTAAACTATTTGGTGACAAAATCTTCCTTTCCTCACCTAATGCTAACATCCAGTGACGTAATTTTTTATCCTCACTAGATTTCATCACCATAGCCCACTTTTGTTGTAGTGTTATAAGTGGCTTCCAACATAATCATCTCTCTCGAACTTCAAACCCAAATCAATAGTTCCCAAAATGAATCTCAAGATCCATTTAGCCGCTTGCCAATGATATTTCCCTAGATCATGCATATAATGACTAACCATACTGACAGCTTGTGAAATGTCCGACTGAGTACACACCATTGCATATATGAGGTTACCAACCAAACCCACATACAAGACATGAGCCATGTACTCGTGCTCCTCATCAGTGAGCGGTGACAACAAAGCACTAAGCTTAAAATGAAGGGCCAAAGCAGTACTCATAGGCTTGATATTGGAATTCATACCAAAACGTTATAGTACTTTAGTCAAATGTTGTTTTTGTGTCAAATGAATAGTGCCCTTCACTTTATCTCATGCAATCTCCATTCCAAGTATCTTCTTTGCTTCACCGAGATCCTTCATCTCAAATTCTGAACTCAACTGAGTCTTCAATCATACAATTTCTACCTTGTTTTTACATGACACCAACATGTCATCAACATATAAAAGCAAGTAGATAAAGGATCCATCATAAAGGATAAAGGATCCATCATAAGGCTTACGGAGATATACATAATGATCAAACTGGCTTCTAGTGTACTTTTGCCGAATCATGAAGCGGTCAAACCGCTTATACCATTGTCGGGGAAACTGTTTTAATCCATACAATGATTTCTTCAATTTGTAGACCCAATTCTCCTTACCAGCAACTTCAAAGCCATGAGGTTGAGACATGAAAATCTCTTTCTCCAAATCTCCATGCAAGAAAGCTGTCTTCACATCAAGTTGTGCTAGCTCAAGATCAAATTGTGCCACCAAAGCTAGCAAAATACGAATAGAGGAATGTTTAACAACAAGATAGAACACCTCATTGTAGTCAATCCCTTCCTTTTGAGCATATCCTTTAGCAACCAATCTAACTTTGAACCGCACACTATCTTTGAATGTAGGTCCCTCTTTCTTTGTGTATACCCACTTGCACTCAATCTCTTTCTTGCCTTTAGGAAGCTATACCAAATCCCAAGTCTAATTCTTGTGAAGAGATTGCATCTCCTCTTCCATAGCCTTTTTCCATTCACCACTCTTAGATGAGCACACAACTTCTTTATAGGTAGATGGAATGTCTTCTTCAACAATGGGAAGTGCATAAGCTATAGCATCAACATATCTAGTTGATTTTTGAATTTCCTGTTTGGATCTTCTCACTACAATGGACTTTGTCAACTATGAAGGTGTCAAAACCGGAGCTTTACTCTCATCTATATTATTTCCCTCATCAACCACAATATCATTGTCTATGTTAATAGAATTGGAAGAAACAACAGAAGTTTCAAAGTCTACCTGCTGCGGATCACTCTCAAATATGCTCTCCTCCACCTGCTTAATAGGTTTGACAAACTCAAATTCATTAAATGTAACATCTTGGCTATGAATTATCTTCTTTGTCTCAGTACACCAAAGCCTATATCCTTTCACACCTAAATTAAAGCCCAAGAAAATAGATTTCTTGGCTCTAGGATCCAATTTTGAATCCTTCACATGATAATATGCAAGACAACCAAATATGCGCAAGGAATCATGATTAGTAACAGGAGATCCAGAGCATACCACTAGGGGAGTTTTCCCCTTATTCGCAGCTGCAGGCAAACGATTGATGATGTGACTTGCATATGTTATTGCCTCAGCCTAAAATTCTCTACCTAATTTTGCTTGAGACAACACACACCGCACCTTCTCCAGAAAAGTACAGTTCATTCTTTCAACCACTCCATTTTGTTGTGGGATACCTTTAACAATGAATTGACGAGTAATACCTTCATCTTGACAAACTTTCAAAAATAGATTAGACTTGTACTCACCACCATTATCAGATTTGAGCCATTTTATCTTATAACCTATTTGAGTTTCAATCAATTTCTTCCACTTCAAAAATACATCAAGAACCTCATCCTTATGCCTCATAGTGTAAACCCAAACCCGGCGGGAGTAATCATCAACAAAGGTAACATAATAATGCTTACCTCCAAGAAAAAAAAACCTTAGTAGGCCCCCACATATTTATGTGTACATAGTCAAGTGTACCATTTGTTTGATGAATTGCAGTGTCAAACTTGACTCTAATTTGCTTCCCCAAAACACAATGTTCACAAAATTCCAACTTGTAGGTCTTGGAACCCTTTAACAAACCTTGCTTTACTAGACTTTGCAAAGCATTCTCACTAGCATGCCCTAAATGCATGTACCAAAGTCTAGTAGTATCTAAAGAAACCCCCTTAGTAATATCAGAAGTTGTGGTTGCTCCACCTACAATAGTACTCCCATCAAGGAAATACATATTCCTTTTATGAGTGGCCCTCAATGCTACAAATGCACCATATGAAATTTTCAAAATTCCATTCTCCATGGTAATCTTAAATCCCTTGGATTCTAAGAAACCAATAGATATTAGATTCTTTTTCAAGTCCAGTATATATTGAACTTTTATAAAATTGAGAACTATTCCATCATATAACTTCAGCTTGATTTTACCCATCCCAAAGATCTCACAAGCTTCATCATTACCCATGACGACTAAACCACATACCGACTCATCTAGATTGTAAAACCATTCCTTCTTCGGACACATATGAAAGGTACAAGAAGAATCCATGATCCATTCATCTAAATGGCAAACAAATGATAAACCACTCAATGCAAAATCATAATCTTCGTCAGTACTATGTGCTACACTAGCATTAGAATCTTTATTGTTCTTATTCTTCAAAAGTGGGTAGTCTTTCTTCCAATGCCCCTTATTGCGACAGAAGGCACACTCATCTTTCCCAATTTTCCATTTTGTAAATCCTTTTGACTTAGAGCACGATCTACCTCTTCTACTAGACTTCTTATGTTTAGACATGCCTCTAATCACTAGTGCTTCACAACTTGTGTCCATGTAGGCCTGCTTATCTTTCTTACGATACTCATTGTTAGTCAAAGTATTGGTCACATCATTAAACTTAATTTCATTCTTCCAATACAATAGTGTTGTGATTAAATGATCATAAGTATCTGGTAGTGAATTCAACAATAAGAGAGCCTTATCTTCATCTTTAATCTCAACCTCTAAATTTTACAAATCGACAAGTATTTTATTATAATCATTCAAATGCTCAGACATAGAAATACCTCCACGATATTGGAAATGGAAGAGCTTTTTCTTCAAATATAGACGGTTCTCCACACTTTTCATCATATACTTGTCTTCTAACATCTTCCAAAGCTCTTTAGCCTTTGTCTCCCTCATAACAAAATACTTCTGATCCTTGGCCAAACACAAATGAATAGTGTCGCAAGCCTATCTATTTATCTTGTCCAAATATTTGTCTTCCAAAGCAATATCCAACTCTTGTTGGATCAAGACATCCATAACTTCGCATTGCCACATGCTGAAGTTGTTCGTTCCATCAAACTTCTCTACCTCAAATTTGGAATTAGAAACTGTCATCCTAATTGTTGAAGGTTTTGCAGAAGATTTTGCCAAAGCTTTTCCAAAGGAATCACCTAACATCTTTCTCCTCAATAATTAAGTTCACAAATCAATCACCAAAATCTCCAAAGAGAACTCATCCAAACACCTAGGTAACGAACATGGGCTCTAATACCAGTTTGTTGTAGGAAAGTGCCTTCGGATAACACTCTCACCTCAAAATTGATTGTGAAAATATTATGACTATAAAAAGATCTCCAAGAAATAAACAATAGAACGAAGCAAACCCCAAAATCAGAAAATAAACAAACTCACACAAACAAAAGAACACCAAGGATTTACATGGTTAAGCTTTTGGCCTACGTCCATGGGCAATGACGAAGAAATTCCACTAATCAAATATGGAGATATACAAATTGGTGTATTAGTATTCTCACACACACCTAATCCCAAATACACCCAATAGCTTTCTCACAAATAACAAAGAATAAAGAAAACCTTGTAACCTATTCTAAACTAGAGAACTCTCCCAAATATGCAGCAACCAATCTCTCTATTTCACTCTACAATTCTCTCTTCAATTGCCGCAACACCTATATCCTATATATACTAGAGTGAGCCGACTAGGTGTGATTGCTTTGCACCAAAACTGCTATGAATACTAGTCCTAAAACCATTAGGAAATGTTGTTGCAAATGAAATAGGAAATCAAGACTTGTATGGAAATAGTGTTGGCAATGAAATAGACTTCAAGTCTTGTACGACACTCCAAAACAATCATATCTTAAGTTGAATTCAAGCCACTGACTTCACATCTTTTTCATTTGACTCTCAATAACTCTCTGTGTGTGTGCGTGTGTGCAGAGAGCAGTAATCATTGGCCATGGAGTGTAGGTGGTATTGGGACATATGTGGTGGTTGATTTGTTGAGTCGCTATCATGGGTCAGTTGGCGTTAAGTCAGTACATGGGGGAAAGGGCAATGTAGGTGGCTAATTGTTCTGATGGCTATGGCAGGGTTGTATGTGGGCTAATCTAGCTTGATGTAAAACAGACGACAACAGCCTTTCTAGACCATCAAGTGCCCCTGAAATGGAGAAAGGCAAAAAGGCACTAGTAGAAATTATTTGGGCAATGAAGTCAAAATTAAATGAAATTTGATAGACTGGAGAAAAATGGTCTTATGATCAATAGCTGTGACTTTTCCATGAGGTGCGTCTTGATTTTTGTGAATTCCTTCGTTTAACCTCTGAAAACAGTGATTAGTGTGAATATGGCTTCGCTTGTTTTGGGATGACCCTTAAAGTCGGTAGTTTATGATTTTGCATTTAACTTAATTTTACCATTTTTTGTAAAATTCAGTATTTTGCCACCTAATCTCGTGATTAGTGTGAATTAGGGTTTCAAACGATTTCCTAATCATTCTAGGGTTATATTTATTTCGTATTTATATGTTTTGTATCTTCTAATGGAAAATCATATTATTATTAATAAAATTCAGAGTTTTTCTCAAATTTTTCTCTAGTAGATTCTAGACCTATCACCTTACCTTATGGACTCAAGGAAACCCTCGTAGACTCGAGGTTTACTACTAGAAACTAACAGTATAGTTTTTGTTCTATCAAAGATAGAATCGTGTGTGCTTTCTTCAGGCTTCCGCGACATCATAACCCCTATCTAGCATGGGCTAAGTTAGGCGTGAGAGTGAGGTGTAGTGGAAACAAATATATAAAAATAATTATTTTAGATTATTGTACAATGATTTATTGCAATATAAAAATTGAGATATATGATAAATAAAAATAAAAATTGAATGACTAAAATAGAAAAAGTAACTTTTAATTTCAAAATTTGGCTAAAATTTGCAAAACTAGATGAGAGTGATCTAAATTGTTTTTACAAAAGAATCTAGCAATGTAGTTTGCAAATTTCAAGTGCTATCCTCTTGACTAAGAAACATGTGTTGGATTCAATACTCGAGGGTCAATTCTTTCCTCCTCTCACAAAAAAGATAGGTATTTCCTTTTAACTTCTTTTCCTTCCAATATTTAATTAAAGAAATGGAATAATACTAATGATGTTACCAAAAAAAAAAAAAAATCCTTTAAATTCATTTTCATTCCACTCTAACAAAAAGTTACTTTTTTCATTTTTGTTTTTCCTTTCAAAAATTCAAATATAAGAAAGATAGAGATCTATTTCATTTTCATTCTATTCTATTATAGCTATTCTTTTCTATTCAATTCCTTTATATTCTCCCAAACATAAGATTATTTTTCTAATCACTCCTAGCAATGACTTTGTCACTTGTAAAAAGTGTCGTATTTGAGAGGCTTAATATATATATATATATATATATATATATATATATATGTCAATCGATCATGTAACTTTACAAACTCAAGTTTAAATTTCTTTTTAGCATAAATTCTCAAATAAAATGATACCTTGTGTGTAGCAATATGCTTACTTCAGTCATGAAACACTAGATTATTTGCTATTGTCAGTGTTAACTTATTGTCCAAAAATATCTTGTAAGCTTCTTTTTACAGTATATGTAGCTTCTTCAATAAGTTTCTATGCCAAACCTTGTGACAAATACTTGAAGTTGTAGTAGCATACTTAGAGCACTAGCATTGGGGGGTGTAAAATCCTCTAGTTGCTATTTTACAACCTAAGACACCCAAAACCCACTCCATCCGGGTTTGTAAACTTAAAAAAATTTGCAACCTATGAATAGTAAGGTTGCATATGCAACCTTACTATTCATAGGTTGTAAAGAAAATATATATATATTATTTTAATCTTGTGATTATGTGTGAAGAGAAAAAGAGAGTGGGAGGAAAAAGAGAGAGAATAATACTTTTTATTTTTTTATTAGTTAGTTTATATTATTTTATTGTGTTGTGTGTAAAAATAAAAAATAGGATGTAGGGTGAGTTGTAAAATAGGTTGATAAAATAGATAAAATAGTGTTTTAGGATGCAAAATAGGTTTTTTTTTTTTTTTTTTTAGCATCCTTGGATGCTACTACTCTTAGCTTCACAAGTGAAAAGCGTTAAAAGTAGTTGCTCCTTTGAAATCCTTATAGATGTGATATCATCCATATAAAGTACAAGTGATGATAAAAGTCTTGTAATTCAATAATATTACCTACTCTCATTCTTAAAGAGATGTATAGTCCAAATCCCCCTCTCCTATTTTTATTACTATGAAATTTATAAAGAAATAAAAAAAAAATTAAAAACCGATGTCAATGTTGGATCTAAATGAAAATGTTGTTTACTTCAATCACAAAAAACTATATTGACAACTATGGAAAGAAAAATTACAAAAATATTGTATATGTAACCTTACTCAAATGTTATTTTGATTCAATCATAGTATCAATGTTTTCCAACCTTTTATCACAATATCAATGTTAACGTAGGCAATGATAATGCTTTGGTCTCCTTAAACGCGCGTCCCATCAGTGTTGTATGGCTGGTTAAATCTTCATACAATTAAACATAAAGGGTGAGGTTCGGTCCGGTGTCTAATTACACTAGACCTGTTAAGATTATAACACATGTCCACTCACTACAAAAAATTTGGGTTTAGGCGACGTTTGTAAAACGTCATTAAAAACCCAAAAAATGTTGCTATAGACACAAATGGTCTACAACGACTTTTTTTTTTTTTTTTGTGACATTCAAAAACGTAGCAATAGAGTAGTCGCTATAGGTCTATTGCAACGTTTCTAAAAACGTCGCCATATGTGACTCTTTAATAGCGTTCAAGAACTTTTAGTGACGTTTTCTAAAACATCACTAAATAATATAACATTTTCGAATATAATGTAGGAAAATACATTTAGCGACATTTTTAAAATGCCACAAATAATTGAACCTATAGCAACATTTCAAAAACTTCGCAAAAGCATTCGTCCTCTTGCTTTTTAGCGACATTTTTAAAAACGTTGCTAAAACATGTTCAGTATATTTTTTTTTTAATATTAAAAATGCTATATAAACCTACTCAAAATTCAGTAATAACTAACATAAGCTCGTAATAGATCAAATATACCTATTGATCATCAATATTCCACAATAACAAATGTCCAAACTAACACACTAACACATTAACCATAGATTCAAATATATATATATATATATATATATATATATATATATATATATATATATATATATATATATATATATTTAATACCAATACATGTATCATCTTGAATTGACCAAAACACTTTTCTACCTACAAAAAAAAAAAAAAAAAAAAAAAAAAAAAAAACCACCTAAACTATGACAATATTATAAACAAAGTAGAATACTTCCAAAATTAATGTGGTTGTTCAAAACAATTATGCAATAGCCCATGGAGTCCTTAAAACACTGCATTTACCGTTATAATTTAATACCCTCACATATAACTAAACCTCTCATTTTCATTTATACATTCAAGAACTAAAAAAAAAAAAGATTTATATCCATTTCTATCCATATCTTCATTCACACAACAAATTCAAAACCAATTATTTTCATAAACACGCAAATAAGATTACACATAATCTTAAATATAATAAACAAACCATATTAAGTCTATCTATATCCTCATTCACACAAATGGACTAAACCTCTACAAACTTAAACAAAAATTATGGAAGTAGAATTACACGTACACTTAAATATAGTACACAACATATTCAAAATCACATAGTTTCATATACATGCAAATAGGATTACACATAATCTTAAATATACTAAACAAATCATATCAAGACTATTAGGCCTTGTTTGGTTTGTTTTTTTCCATCACTCAATTTCCATTACTCAATTTCCGTCACTTATCACTCATCACTCATCACTCAAAATACTACACCCGTTTGGCACCATCACTTAATTTCCATCACTTAATATTTTTCACACTATTTGTGGGTCTCATACCTGTCACTCATTGCAGTTTTTTTTTTTTTTTTTTACCCAAACTCACCGAACCTAGTGAAAAAAAAAAAAAAAAAAAGAGAAACCTAGAACAGACTGAAGTGAAAGAAAGAAGAAGAAGAAAAGAAAAAAAAAAAAAAAAAAGAAGAAGAAACCTAGTATAGACTGAAGTGAAAGAAAGAAGAAGAAGAAAAGAAAAACAAAACAAAACAAAAGAACCGAACAACCAAGAAGAAAGGAAAAAAAAAAAAAAAAAGTCAAAAGTTGCGGCTGGTACTGTTTGTGGGTCCCCTTTTGTGTGTTTAATTACAATATTGCCATTGAGTTATGAGTTATGGAAACTAAAAACAACTAAAATATGTTTTCAGTTTTCATAATTCATAACTTAAAAATCAGAGAATTGAGTGATGGAAACAGAGTTATCGTTTGTCAAACAACCTTTTGTCATGGGTCCCACTATTTTTGAGTTATGAGTTATGGAAACTGAGAATTGAGTTACAGAAACAAGTAAACCAAATACCCCCTTAATATCCTCATTGTGCAACTTCATTTCTATATTCCACAAATGTCCTATCTCTAATGTCCATCCAACTTTTGTCCATAGCTATAGAACAAATTTACACAATAAATACCTATAGCATGATATCATGAAAGCATAAACCAACCATTAGTTCATATTCCAATTACTCTAACAAAACAAACCTATGCTTCTAAGAAAACAAGACAAAATTTCCAAATTTGAGAAAATGACTTGCAAGTCACACCAATGTCCTAGGTGTAGGCATAAGGAGTCTAAATTCATAAATAATTCATTAATACATTTGGTAACTAATCAATATCTCTCGATAATTTTCATTTAGTTTGCATGTTCGACATGTGAAAGAAATGAAATAACCAAACAACAATCCACCACAAAACAATTATCAATGCAAGTCACTCGCTTGCTTCAACTCAACAATCCACCCCAACATAATTATCATAATCACAAATATAGAATGCTTACAAGTATTGAAGTCTAAAATGTAATCAACAAATATAATTCAACCATATCCATCCAAATTTTCATAAAATAACAAACACTCCCAATATGAATGTAAAGCACCTTATGGCACCATGCAAGCCATCTGCTTGCTCCAACTCAATAATCCATATCAAGTATATCCATATCTTCATTCACACAAATGGACTAAGTCTTGAAACTCTTAAGAAATAAGTAAAAACCATGGAAATAGGATTACACATAAACTTAAATATAATACACAACAACTTCATAACCACCTAGTTTCATAAACATGCAAATAAGATTCACGTAACTCCTAAATATAATAAACAAACCATATCATGTCTATCTATATCTTCATTCACACAAATGGACTAAGTCTTAAAACTTTTAAGAAATAAGCAAAAACCATGGAAATAGGATTACACGTAAACTTAGGGATTTAAGACACAACTTCATAGCCGCTTAATTTCATAAACATACAAATAAGATGACACAACCCTAAATATAATAAACAAACCATATCAAGTCTATCAATTTCTTCATTCACACAAATGGACTAAGTCTTGAAGCTCTTAAGAAATAAACAAAAACTATGGTAGCACATATACTATAATTTAAAGTCATAAAAAAAAATACTATAATTTTAACACCCCACCAAAAGATTTGAGACTTGATTAAACATTAAAGCTACATGTATTAGCACATATAAACAACTAGGATTACAACCCATAACCTCATATAACAATCATCACAACACAAGTCAAGAAATTCAATCCCATATAAAAATCAATTACCACAACATCAATTCACTTCAAAGTTCTAAAACTCATTTTATATATATATATATATATATATATATATTGCATAGTTCAACTTCAAGTTTAATAAACAACTACAAGCAATTAAACATAATCTCATAACTCATTAAGGTAAAATATCAAATACTTGACATGAAACAAACACAAGCCCACAACTTAAGCAATTTTCATAGTTAGCATTATCAACTTTTCACATTTATCAAAATCATTCCAAAGACATAAGGAAACTCAATTTCAAAAATTCATCTCAATCTTCCTCATAGATTGAAACCCATATGGTTGTGTGTGTGTGTGTGTATTGCATAGTCCAACTTCAAGTTTAATAAACAACTACAAGCAATTAAACCTAAACTCATAATTCACTGAGGTAAAATATCAAACACTTGACATGCAACAAACACAAGCCACAACTCAAGCAATTTTCATAGTTAGCACTATCAAAATTTCAGATATATCAAAATCATTCCATAGACAAAGAAACTCAATTTCAAAAATCCATCTCAATCTTCCTCATAGATTGAAACCCATATGGTTGTATATATATATATATATATATATATATATGTTGCATAGTCCAACTTCAAGTTTAATAAACAACTACAAGCAATTAAACCTAACCTCATAACTCATTGAGGTAAAATATCAAACACTTGACATGCAACAAACACAAGCCCAAAACTCAAGCAATTTTCATAGTTAGCACTATCAACTTTTCACATATATCAAAATCATTCCAAAGACATAAAGAAACTCAATTTCAAAAATCCATCTCAATCTTCCTCATAGATTGAAACCCATATGGTTGTGTGTATATATAAATATATATATATATGTTGCATAGTCCAACTTCAAGTTTAATAAACAACTACAAGCAATTAAACCTAACCTCATAACTCATTGAGGTAAAATATCAAACACTTGACATGCAACAAACACAAACCCACAACTCAAGCAATTTTCATAGTTAGCACTATCAACTTTTCACATATATCAAAATCATTCCAAAGACATAAAGAAACTCAATTTCAAAAATTCATCTCAATCTTCCTCATGGATTAAAACCCATATGGTTGTCCAAGAAATACAACCCTCAAACCCACTAAGTTATTACCATAAACATCATTAAACAACAAAGCCCAAAGGATTTCATAGAAGAAAATGATAGAAAACTTAGATTTTTACCTCATCTATTGAATTAACCAAACTTAGAGGGATGGTCTTTCAAATGGGTATGCTTAAAGTGCTGGACTAGGTATTGACATTGGCATCGGGAAGTGGCTGGGCTGGGCTGGCCGGTGGGCTGTGTTGAGAGAGAGAGAGAGAGAGAGAAAAGGAAAGATAGAGAGGATTTTTTTTTTTTTTTTTTTTAGAGAAAGAGATAGAAAGGGTTTTGTGTGAGGGAGATGTCAGTGGCTGAAAAAATTGAAGTGGGTGAAGTTTTAACTTTTAAGAGAGTGGGAAAAGTGAAATTTTACGTGGGAAAGGAAAAAAAAAATTTTGCTCAAATTTGAGCTCTATTGTGGCTATTATGAAAGTGTTACTAAAGGTTTGGGTAGAAATGTCGCTATAGAGTTTAAAAATAGCACACTTTAATGTCCCTAGTGATGCTGAACAAAATAAAGAATGGACATATAGTGACCTTTTTAGAAAACATCGTTATATGTCCATTCTTTAGCAGCATTCTCTCTCTCTCTCTCTCTCTCTCTCTCTCTCTCTCTCTCTCTCTCTCTCTCTCTCTCTCTCTCCAATATCACCACTGACAAAGCATAGGGATTTACTAGAGACGAAAAGTCATAAGCACAAAACAAATAGATCCAAGCACCTCAGTGGTGGAGATTCACCGTGTCCATTGCTGGTGAAGGATGCACTAAAGCGGCAACTAAGGGCGACGACACGTGGTGGCACGTGAAGTGGAACATGGGGACCGGATTCCTAGGTTTTGCATATCGAAGGTTGGTTAAGGGATCTATGGTGTTGGTTTTGTAAAGGGATTTATGAAAACTCATAGATCTGAAGGGAGGCTCGGATTGCTCATGGTTTTGTACTTGCAACGATTGTCACTTTTAATGGTGGCGAGGCAACTGCAGAAACTTGGCGGCTTCCTGGGTCACAGTGCCCGATGACTATATGATTTGTTGTGAAGGAGAGAGGCAAGAAAAAAATGAGAAAGTGATGGTTTTTTTTTTTTCTAACTGTTGGATTTTTATTTTTCCACGTGTCACTCATCTACTTAAAAATTAAAAACATTAAACCAAAACAATCATCTAACCAAAATTAAGAACATTCAACCAATCTCGATAACTCCATTTTCATCTTATCATTAGCACAATAAAAATAATCCAACTACTACACACGGCTTCTCCTCAATTAGTTATTGTATCTATTCCTTGATGATTCTCTAAACCTTTTGGTTACGTGCTGAGGTTTACGAACTTGCAGATTTTTTCTCTAAGGTTTATGAAATCATATTGTGAAATCATATTGTTGTTTATTTGATGAAAGTCTGTTGTGAAATCACATTCACCAATATATGCAATTATTGGTTTTGTTAATTAATGGTATATTTGCAATCATATATGTGTTTATTTGATGACTTTGCAAAATGATCCTAAATTGTTGTCTGTGATTTGTACTCGATTTATTACGTAATGAAAGTTGGAATGGTAGATAAAGTTGTTTGAACATAATGCCGTTTGGATGGGTTCGATGATAATTAGGGATATGTGATATCTAACTTGGTGTTTGAAATATCTCAACAGACAACAGAGAAGAATGAAAATCTGCAAGTTTGTAAACCTTAGCATGCTGTCAAAAGGTTTAAAGAATCATCAAGGAATAGACATTGTATATGTTTGGATAGCGCTTATTTTGCTGAAACTGAAAAATTATTGCCGAAAGTACTGTAGATAAAGGTAAAAATTAGTTAAGATAGTACAGTAGAACCTATGAATAGTAGCAAAAATAAGCTGAATAGTGAAATAATTTTAATTTTTCATCTCCACCCAAATCCACACATAATAAGTAATTGAGAAGAAGCCATTTTAGTAGATTGGATTATTTTTATTGTGCTAATGATAATGAGAAGAAAATGGAGTTATCAAGATTGGTTGAATGTTCTTAATTTTGGTTGGATGATTGTTTTAGTTAAATGTTTTTAATTTTTACAAAACCTAGCTTTTAGATCTTTTTTTTTTTCTTAATTTTTTAATTTTTTATGTTTTGAGATGAGAGAGACATAACAAGGTAGCATAAATACAAATTTACCCATATTTTTAACAGAAGTGGATAACTGGAGACAAACAGAGCTTACCTCAGGTGGGAAAATGCTAATTTTTAAAACACAAGTAGGCAAAATATTTTTCGAGCAAACCATAGGTGGGCAATATAAGGTTGAATTTATTCAACCATGTGTTGGCTTTATTCCATGCCAAATTTGCTTGTAATTCAATAATTACATACTCTGTATTTAGGTGGGAATCATGTAAGGGTTGCGTATGAAAGAGTGCAAAGAATTCAAGTGTGTGCAATCAAGAGCATTCTCGCGACTGGAACTCGCGAGTGACTCGTGACTGATGACTTGCCAGTGCCATACGTGTGAAGCATGCAGGAAGTTGAAGAATCATGATAGCTAGAGCACTACAGGACAAAAAGGACAGTCTAGCCAGTCATTTATTTCACAACTGAAACTCACAACTTGTCCCAGTCGCCAGAGAGTCGCCAAAACCCCCTGTTTTGCAGAAAAAATGACTTTTCACATTCCTCACATACTCCACTATAAATACCCTTATACCCACAAAATGTAGAGAGCTTCTAGAAAGAATTTTGAGAGAGAAACCCCAGAGAACAACAAGATTGATTCATCCACAATTTTATACATTTAACTATTCAAATTCCTCTACTCTCACCCTCTCCATTGTCATACCCTTGAGAGGATATTTAGCCAAATCCTTACCTCACCATACCCATATCAGTGAGAAGATTATTTGGTGCTTGGGAAGCAGTTCAGAAAGGACCAATTTATTTAGATGATGCAATGGGCTTATTGCGAGATTTGGAAAACTAGAGAAGACATAGTTAGGCTTAACGTTGTTAGAGTAAAAAGCTTGGAGGGCTTGGGTGCAGTGGGTAGATTAGGCTTGGAGGGTCTATTGCTGTTTATGTATCCCAACTGATGTTCTAGTGGATTATTTTACCACTTGAAGGGCAGAGGAGAGGTTTTTTACCGAGTTCTTCGGTTTTCTCTACGATAACACGTGCCGGTGTTATCTTTGTGTTTGCATCTCTTTAACCTTTACTCTTGCCTTTTAATTGCTACTATAGATGTGATTAATTATGGTTTAGAGTAGTTTGTTTATTTGGGTATAACTTGTACTTATCATTTCGCACATATATTGTTTGGGTATAAGCTTGTGTTGGTTATTTCGAAATTGGGGGTCTAAACAGTCACTAGTGTTTAACACACCAAGTGAACTTTCAATTGGTATCAAAGTGGGTACACTTTGACGGATTTTTATATCCTAAGTGTGATCCTATACCCCTTGTAGCTATGGATGAAGCTATGGAAAAGGCTATGTTGAATTGCGGTTCAAATGTTTGTGATAATGACTCTATGAATTTCTTTAAAGATTGTCCTAACAATAAACCCCTAGAGTTATTAAAAACAAAGAAACATGCTAGAATGTTTGTTCACATGCTAAAGTACCTCAAACACAAGAACCATGTCTTACATAATTGTCTATGTGAGTCAAATTCATTGATTGAGAAGTATTAAAGAAGAAATAGAATATTGTGTGACAAGGTGGATCACCTTAAAAAGAGAATTCAATCTAGTAAAAGAATAGAAAATGAAGATGATTTTCTTTTTAAAGGTCAAGAGTGCTTATCCCATGCTTGCTTGTTTGTGCACACCTCTTTGAAAGTGTTCAACTCTTGTTTATGGTATCTTGATAGTAGATGTTCTCGCCATATAACAGGAGATAAATCACTGTTTAAGTCTCTCAAGGAGAAGGTTGGTGACTATGTGACATTTGGTGATGGAAGCCATGCTCAAGTTCTTGGCAAAGGGACTATTAACATACTAGGGCTACCTCTATTGAAAGATGTTCTCTATATCAAAGGGCTTAAGGCAAATCTCTTGAGCATCACTCATATATGTGATGAGGACTTTCTTGTTCAATTCTCAAAGAAGGGGTGTGTGATAATCAATGAAGTAGGGATTCAAGTCTTGGAGGGAAATAGGACTACCGACAATTGCTATGGAGTAGTTCCTACACCAAATATCTCTTGTAGGAGTGCCTGAGTCGATGTGTTGGAACTTTGGCATCAAAGATTTGGCCATGCAAACTTCAAACAAGTGGTGAAAGTGTCCAAACTTGAAGCCATTGTGGGGCTTCCAAAATTTGGAAAGGTGGAGAAGATCATTTGTGGCGCTTGTCAAATGGGGAAATAAACAAAGTCGAATCATCAAAAGGTGAATGTGATCTCTACATCACGTTGCTTAGAGCTTCTCCATGTTGATTTAATAGGGCCCATAAGAACCGAAAGTCTAGGAGGAAAACAATATATTATGGTCATTGTCGATGATTTCTCAAGATACACTTGGGTGGAATTTCTTAGAGAAAAATCGAAAGCATATGAAAAGATGGAGAATTTTTGCAAGAGGCTTCAAAACGAGAAAAGTGTACCAATTGTCAAGATAAGAAGTGACCATGGCAAGGAGTTTGAGAATGCTAGATTTGAGTCTTTTTGCTAGAAGAATGGGATCAAGAATGAATTTTCAGCTCCTAAAACTCCTCAACAAAATGGGGTGGTAGAAAGGAAGAACAAGGTGATTCAAGAAATGGCAAGAGTTATGTTACTCAACAAGCAAATCCCTCAAAAATTTTGGGGAGAACCCATGAACATCTCGTGTCACATTGACAATAGAATATTCTTCCAAGTGGGAACAAAGAAGACCGCAAATGAAATTTGGAATGGGAAGAAGCCAAAGGTGAAATGCTTTCGAGTCTTTGGGAGTAAGTGTTACATTTTGAATGATTGGGAGAACCTTGGAAAATTTGATGCAAAAAGTGATGAAGGTATCTTTCTTGGACACTCAACCACTAGCCGGGCATATAGAGTTTTCAACAAGAGAACAAAGACGGTGATGGAGTCCATCAATGTGGTGATTGATGATGCCATAGCAAAAGTAGCTATTGATGATGGTGGAGAAGGACCAAGCTCCAAAGAAACCACTGTTGAGGTTGAAGTCCAAGATGTTGAAGTGGAAGAACTTTCACTGGAAAAAGAATCTACTACCGTGAATTCTAGAATGGAGACAAGATCAATGTCTAGATCCTCAAGTCTTCTCACTCCTCCGGAAGTTCATCCTCCTATCTCCTAGAATGATGAAGTGTCCACCTCAAAGAAGCCATCATCAAGAGTGGTTAAAAATCATCTGAAAATTAACATTATTGGGTCTTTAGATGAAGGTCTTCGTCTTAGGAAGGGAAGCACACTTATTGCAAACCATGTAACTTATCATTGCTACCTTGCTCAATTTGAGCTGAAAAGGGTAGAAGAAGCCCTTCAAGATGAGAATTAGGTGGATTCAATGCATGAAGAGCTAAATCAATTCGTGAGGAATGATGTATGAGAATTTGTTCCAAGGCCCAAAGACGCTCATGTCATTGATACCAAATGGATTTTCAAAAATAAGACCGATGAGGACGGTGAGATAATAAGGAATAAGTCTCGGTTGGTGGCTCAAAGTTACACTCAAGTATAAGGAGTAGACTTTGATGAATCCTTCGCTCCCATAGCTAGACTTGAGTCTATTCACATCCTTTTGTCAATTGCATGTACTATGGACTTCAAACTCTATCAAATGGATGTGAAATGTGCCTTTCTCAATGGGTACCTTAATGAAGAAGTCTTTGTTGAACAACCCAAAGGCTTCCATGATCCTCACTTCCCGGATCATGTCTTGATATTGAAGAAGGCCCTCTATGGTTTGAAACAAGCACCTAGAGCATGGTACGATCAGCTCACAAATTATCTTTTGGATAGAGAATTTAAGAGAGGGTATGCCGACCGAACCTTATTTATAAAGAAGGATGAGAACTATCTTCTTGTAGCTCAAGTGTATGTTGATGACATAGTATTTGGAGCCACCATAGACACCATTACTATAGAATTTTCTGAAGAAATGAAGAAAGAATTTGAAATGAGTATGGTGGGGAACTTATATTTTTCTTGGGTCTTCAAGTGAAACAAAGGAAGGATGGTATATTCATCTCTCAAGAAAAATATGCTTGAAATCGTGTCAAGAAGTTTGAACTAGATTCCAAAAAGCATGCCTCTACTCCATGAGTTCATCTACCAAGCTTAGTCTTGATTCTTCCGGGGTAGAAGTGAGTCCAACTTTGTATAGGAGTATCATTGGAAGTCTCCTATATCTCACGACAAGTAGGCCGGACATTGCATTTAGTGTGTGATGAGAATGCAAATTGTCATATTTTTCTCCCTTAATGTTTAGTCTTTTATATTTATTTGGTGCCTAAATGTACTCATTATTCTTATATTTTGATTTAGGGTGCAAATGGAGGCATTAAGTGCAAAACGTAGCTAACTGGGCGATTCTGGACAGCTTTGACATCGCTTCGTAATCTGGGCATAACACTCTCATCCAAGATCCGATTGAGATGATTGAAGATGCTATGGAACGCCAAGACAAAGCTCTACAACTTTCATGTTTTGAGTTTTGAGAGATACGGGCTGCATCAAGGTCGAAATTGGGCTTGAAGTTGCTACACCTGCACTGCGCGCTGACGTTGTGGAATGTTCCTTTGCCTGCAATTCTAATATGCAGATCTGATGGGGTTTATTTTCAGAAGCTTCCAGATCTGGTGCATGAAATTTCCAGCTGAAAAACACCACTTTCCTAGTTATATTAGGACTTTGTTTTATTTTTAATATTTTTCCTTAATTAGTTAGATTTGGATATTATTATTGAGAATATTTTTAGGAGATTTTGTAGGCTTGGGAAAAGGGGAATTAACGTGTAAAAGGGGAAGGAGAAATCAAAATTGGACACACACGCCTCTCTCTCCCCTCTTCTCTGATTTTTTTCCTTTGAGTTTTCATCATGGCCCTACTTGGCTAAACTTTTATACTTGGTTGAAGGAAACTGAAGCCTCGGGATCAATAAAACTGTGAGATCTATTTTGAATATCAGATGTTCTTCTGTGCCCATTTTCATGATTGTCTAGTTTAATTACTAGGAGGCTTACTGGTTTATTATTTGTTGCAATCTACTGCTAGGTTAGATATCAAATCCCTAATTGTTTGATCTCTCTAACTTGTGAAGCAACTAAGATTTAATGGTTTGCTGTGTAAAAAATTATTAGATCTTTAGGAAGAATGCTCGACTAAATTAAATGCAATCGCTTATGTTTGTGTTGTTTAGTTTCATTGATCTCTCTAATTCTTAAGGCTGTTACTAGATTAAACCTTTAGCGCTTGTCTTGGGTTGTTTAGTAGTTAGGGTTTATTAGATCGCCTGTTTTCTAATTAACTACGACTAAGGAGAGATAGAAAAATAGTTCCAACGGTAAATATTCAAAGTGTGAATTGATATATACTTACATCGATGATCAGTTGTAAAATTCTAATGGTGGATGTTGACTTAGACCAATGTTTGTTCTTTTGATTAATTTCGATACTTTAATTTGAATTGTTCCTTTGTTGTTGTTGTTGTTTTTTTTTTTTTTTTTTTTTTCTTAAAATTGTTTTCATTATACTCCACCCCCTCCCCCCTCCTCCTTGTTCACGTAGCATAAAACTAGGCTAGATACTCTCCGTGGGAACAATCTTTACTCGCACTACTACATATATTTTTAGGAGTATAGGTTTTATTTTTGGTTGCCTGCGACAGCACACCAGTGTGGGAGTTTGTGCTCGCTATCAAGCAGCCCCGAAGGATTATCACTTGACAGCTGTGTAGAGAATCATACTCTATATTAATGGCACTCCCGAGTATGGTCTATGGTACTCAAAAGACTCTAATGATTGTCTAGCCGGTTACTCGAATGTAGATTGGGCAGGAAGTGTTGATGATCGAAAGAGCACTTCAGTCAGTTGTTTCTATCTTGGAAACTATCTTGTATCATGGATGAGTAAGAAACAGAACTCAGCATCTCTATTTATAGCTGAAGCCGAGTATATAGCTGCTAGAAGTTGTTGTACTCAACTTCTTTGGATGAAGAAACTTCTTCATGATTATGGGATTCCTCAAGAAACGATGAGTGTGTTTTGTCACAACACTAGTGCCATAAATCTTTCCAAGAATACTATTTAGCATTCAAAGTCCAAGCACATAGAAATTCGCTATCACTTCATCCATGATTTGGTGGAAGATAAAATTGTGTGTCTTGAATTCATCCACACGAACAACCAAAAGGCTGACATCTTCACCAAATCTTTCGATAGTCCACGGTTCAAATCGCTTTGTGAGACCATCTGCGTCGGTACCATTCCTTGAATCTCATGTGTGTTGTGTGTTTTACATATCTATCTTGATTTGGTCTCACTTGAGTAAAGCACACACTACTTTGATGGTAACATGTTTTCATGTTTTTACTTTTTTTTTTTTTGTTTAAAAAGCTTTGAATGTTTGTTCTTTTTTATCAACCTTTACTTGCTTTGTGTCAAAAATCCAAAAACACATAAAAAGTAGAAAATCCAAAAAGTTTGATCGGCATTATTGTTTATTGTCACACTCTTGTTTAGCCTTGTACCTCTATACTAATGGCTTTCTACATTTACAAGCTTAGCTTGTTCTTTTTGCACTTGTATCTTTGTGGGAAAAATCTTGACATTTATGTGACTATTGTAAATAGATTTTCAAACTTGTCATGAATGATTAGTCAATAGTTTTGTTTATCTTGAGACATGCATAGACTTGTGCCTATATATCTTCCCACTCTTTTATATTTTTTTGCATAAAGAGCTCATCCAATGTCAAATCTCGAAAAGAGATAATGAGTTGCAAAAGCTGTCGTACATATTAATATTTAACCAGGAAAAAGGTAAAGCGACTTACATTGAAAGTGTTTGATGCCCAAAAGCCAAAGGGTTACTCTCAAAATTGAAATATAAAAAATTTCAGGCATCGATCCTAAAAAGAGATGTAATGTTCTAAAAAGATCAAATGTTATGAAATGTAAGAAGCCAAATGAAAAGTTTCAAAGTTATGTAATCAAGTTTTGTGAGAGGTCATATATGCTCATTTCTATAATTGAGATTGGTCACTCTACTTAGTGCAAATTATGTATGTCTTGGTTGAATTGATCATTGAAACTTCATATTAGACTAAGGACTATCTCACATTTGATACCCACACACATCACACATGTCTATGTTCAATGAATGCCTTATTCATTTGTGTGATTGTACTTGATTAAATGTGTTGTACATACTCAATCATATGTTGATCAAACACAAAAATATTTTTGAGTATTTTAGTTGTTTTTGGAAAGTGTTTTTGTTTAGAAAAAATTTCAGAAAATCCAAAAATTTTCAATTCTGCTTTTTGGTAACTCACTTGCAAGTCATTCTAGTAGCGAGACCCTAGTCGCGAGCTTACTTAGAAGGTTTCGCGACTCCTTGGCAAGTGAGACCTCCAGTCGTGAAAAACACTTAGAAAAATTTTCAAAATTTCTGGGTTTTTGTCATTTTTGCGACTCATTTTCGTGACTATTTCGCGAGTAGAAGTCCAGTCGCTAGCTTACACAGAGAGGTTCATGACTCACTAGCGAGTGGATGCCTTAGTTGCGAAAAAGACTTAAACAAAATTTTCAAAATTTTGTACAAGGGTTTTTTGGCAACTCGTTTTGCCGACTTGCTCGCGAGTCATATGAATTGCGAAAATCGCGTGTTTTTCACAAATAGGGTTAAATCTCAAACAGTTTTCAAAAAAATTTCAGTTTTCCCTCGCATCACATGCATAACCCTTTGTCTTCTCCGCCTCTCCCTCTCCTAAAACCGCCATTCTTACTCTCAAAACCTCCATTTTCTTCTTCAATTTTTCATCAATCTTCAAGAAAAGGTATGGCTTTTCTCTTATTTTCACTCTATTTCAAGTTTCTAGCCCTAGGTTTCTTGGATTTTGTGTTTATGTTGAGATATTGAAATATGGTTGTTGAATATGGGTTTTTGATGAGTTTGATATATGGGTTTTGTTGGTTTTGTTGGTATAATGCTTGTTATACATGTTTTACATGTTTGTTCTTCATATTTATGCATTGTACTATGATTTGTGTTGTGTTGTGCATACCATGTTCATGATCAAATGTCTCTTAGATGTTTTTGTGTGTTTCTTTGGACTCCATTGAGTACAAAGATTGTGGGGATAATAATGTTTTCTTGATTTTGAAACATCAAATGATTATGTGTTTTCACACTTTATCCTAGTTTGCACACTTTTGCATATGATGGACACACACACACCTTTTGACATGTTAAGTGATTAATGCCATGATTCTATCATGATGTGATATTTAGCATCCTCTCATGTCAATTTGTTTTGAATTACTCTTTAAATTCCAATTTTTAGGGTTTTAATTCAAAGTTTATGTTTTGGTTCTAACTTGTTACTAATCAAGTTTATTACCAAATTTTGTGCTCTGTTTTGTGGTATTTGCTGCTCTGTTTTGCAGATAACTCCATGAAAAACCACTGCTTAGCATGGTGACAAGAGGAAACGCATGGATGAAAGCCGGTTTCACTCCACTCAACATTTTGAGCGATACAACCATCACTTTGAGAAGGCTCCAATCATTCAGGAGCAATTTGTGGATCTTGTTGACCTCAAGGAATCCTTCATCCCTGACTGTTTTGAAGGAAGAGGTTGGAAAAAGCTCCTTGGTGATCTCCCCAAGGTTTGTGAACCACTGATTAAGGAATTCTATGCCAATGCCATACTAAAAAACGATTACCTAGACTATTGGGTTAGAGGCCATGAATTCACTCTTGATGTGGGGGACATTAATGGTGTTCTTGGACATGGAGACCTAGATCATGATGACTTCACTCCTTTCAAGGACAGGATGATTTCTATAGAAACGGTACAATCCCGTATTGGTGGTGCTAGGGAAGGAAAATGCCTTAACACAACCACCTTCCCTCCGAATTTGAGATGCCTTACATACATCATATTGTTCAACCTGTATCCGATAAGGAAGTTGACTACCATCAACAATGCTAGAGCCATCTTCCTAATGGAGCTTCGTGAGAGAATCTACATCGACATCGGTGCTTATGCATTCACCATCATTGCTAAAGCAACAAGGACAACCTCAAGGGCAAAGCTTGTTCTCCCTAGTTTGATTATGAGGGTCCTTCATGAAAAAGGTGTGGAGACTCCATAGGATATAAGCCTAATGAGTGTGCCTCCTTCCATCAACTCTTAAACAATCCTAAGGAGTAGAGTTCATCTTCCGGGTGATGAGGAAGCAGGTGAACCTGAACAAGCACCTCCTGCAGACACAGAAACTGAAGCGGAGGGAAAACCATCTTCTTCAAGAAGAGATGGTGGTCGAGGAAGGAGTAGAGCTTCATCGTCTTCATCAATGCCTCCAAACACTTTTTAGATTATTCTTGAGAGGATCGATGGCCTAAGAGATGTCCAAACTAAGCACTCCAACAGACTTACAACCATCAAGGACCAAATCAACTTGCTTACAGCCAAGTTTGATAGCTTCACGAACCAGCCATAACCCTTTGGCCATTCTAGTAAAAAAAAGGGAGTAGTATGGAGTAGCTCTTGAAGGGGAGAACTTTTTATAAGTTTTTATAGCTATTATGGTTTTTCATAGTTTTTATGGTTGATCATAGCACTTATTCTAGTACTCTATGGTTTTAGTACTTTGGTTTTTAAGTACTCTATGACTTTAATAGTTTGGTTTTAAAATACTTGGATATTGTGTGTTATGGATGCTTGAATGTTTTAGCTATTTAATCCATATTTATTTGTACCTTTGCTTTTTTAGCTATTTAGTTTTTTTAGATTCTGTTTTGCATTCTCTTTAGTACTCTTGTGCCCTTGTTAAATCTTGTATCCTTGATGCAATGACCTTAGTGTTCTTGTATCGGTTGAGTGTTGGACATGCAAATGATACTTTGCATTAAGGTTATTAGCTTGCATGTCCAGATGTTCATTCACCGTGTGAATGTTCATTGTGGTCATTATTTATAGTGACTGTTCTTGTTTGGTCAAACCATGTTTAGTTCTCATATCCATACTTGCTTAATCGCATTGTGCTTGCTTCATATGCATTTCAAGATTTCTGTTTATAATAAACTTCTTGTGATATTGTTTTCAGGAAAACATGTCTGTATGGTTCAAGAGTTTCACAGAATCTAAACTTAGGTGTGAGTGAGTTTTGGCAACTGTTCTCAACTCACATTATAAGTCTAAAGTCTGTATTAGGGTTTTGTCACGGAATAGCTAAAGGGGGAGATTGTAAGGTTGAATTTATTCAACCATGTGTTGGCTTTATTTTGTGCCAAATTTGCTTGTAATTCAGCAATTAGATACCCTGTATTTAGGTGGGAATCATGTAAGAGTTGTGTGTGAGAAAATGTGAAGAATTCAAGTATGTGTACAATCAAAAGCATTCTTGCGACTGGAACTCGCGAGTGACTTGCGACTGGAACTCGCGAGTGACTCGTGACTGATGACTCGCCAAAGTGCCACACGTGTGAAGCATGCAAGAAGTTGAAAAGTCATGACAACTGGAGCACTACAGGACAAAAAAGATAGTCTAGCCAGTCAATTATTTCACGACTGAAACTCATGACTTGTACCAGTCACAAGTGAGTCGCTAGAACCCCCTGTTTTGTAGAAAAATGATTTTTCACATTCCTCACATACCCTACTATAAATACCCTTATACCCACAAATGTAGAGAGAATCTTGAGAGAGAAACCCCAGAGAACAATAAGATTGATTCATCCACAATCTTATACATTTGACTCTTCAAATTCCTCTACTCTCACTCTCTCCATTGTCATACCCTTGAGAGGATACTTAGCCAAATCCTTACCTCACCATACCCATATCAGTGAGAAGGTTATTTGGAGCTTGGGAAGTAGTTCAGAGAGGACCACTTCATTTGGTTGATGCAATGGGCTTATAGCGGGATCCGGAAAGCTAGAGAAGACACAGTTAAGCTTAACCTTGTTGGAGTAAGAAGTCTTGAGGGCTTAGGTGCATTGGATAGATTAGGCTTGGAGGGTCTATTGCTACTCATATATCCTAATTGATTTTTTGGTGGATCATTTTACCGCTTGGAGGACGGCAGAGAGATTTTTCGTTGAGTTCTTCGGTTTCCTCTTCGATACACGTGCCAGTGTTATCTTTGTGTGTGCATCTCTCTAACCCTTACTCTTGCCTTTTAATTGCTGCTGTAAAAGTGATTAATTATGGTTTAGAGTAGATTGTTTATTTGGGTATAACTTGTACTTATCATTCCGCACATATATTGTTTGGGTATAAGCTTGTGTTGGTTATTTTGAAATTGGGGGGTCTAAACATTTACTAGTGTTTTACACACCAAGTGACCTTTCAAGCAAAGTGTAATTTCTCTTCTTCTTTTTTTCTTTTTATCTTTCTGTATTTAACGTGATGTGTTGGACTCATAATTTGTCTTTTATCTATATCAAAGAATGGGTTTATGGCCATGTATCTCTTGCATTGCGGATTGAGATCAAGGCCCATGCTTTTTCCTTAGCGGATCAAGGCTCTAAGCGGACATCATTTATGTCATCTCTCATTGAATAGATTTTCCAATAACAAATCATATATTTATACGAAATGGATCATGGGGAAAATTCCAATTGCAAGATAGTAAAATTATTTGGGCCATTACCATCATGATGGCTCGTACATAAATCTTAGAAAGTCAACTCTTGATGGGTAAAAAATTTCATTTTGGGTTGGCCACTAAAAACATAAGGCGCATATATGTTTCTTGAATGGCTCAAACTTTAGGGTCTATTTGGTAATATTGTTCTAATAACGTTGTATACGTTTTTTGAAAATACGTATAAGTGAAAAAGTGTTGTGGAAATACGTATTGTATTGTTTAAATAACAAAAACTATTGTTTAAATACTTCTACCAAACACCCCAGTTGTTAGGAATCTAGTTATGTATATCTAAAAGCTGAAGAGTAGTATTTATTATTGGTACACTCCTATTAAACCACATCATCCACCTATTTCCAACATTCTCTCTCTAATTTCCTCTATTCTTTTATCTTCTTTTATTTTTGACTTTTCTTAATCCCTCCACTTATTATAAATTTACAATTCTCTATTTCATTCTATACATAGTTTTCCCACGCACAAAAGGTTCTCTCTCTCTCTCTCTCAATTTCTTTTTCACTTTTTGGTGCATTTTTTTTTCTTGCATCTCTACTTTAGGTTGATGATTTTTTTATATTATTATTTGGAACTTTACTTTGGGTTGATGTGATTAAGTTGTGTTTTTAAGTTGTTACATTTTTTTTCTTCTCTTTGATTTCATAGATGTTATCCTATTGCATTATATATAAATATAGTATACAAGAAAATATGTTATTTTATTACATGACTTGGATAATTTGGTGTTTATTACAATATTTTTTATTTTTACTTTTTTTTATTCTCGTTTTATTTTCTATAAATTTCTTATTATTCTCTCTCACATTCCCTCTTAAAAAGTGGTTATTCTCTCTCTCTTCATTTTTTATCCTTTCTTGCAACTCTACTTTATATTGATGAATCATTGTGATTTTTAAAACTCTATTTTAGGTTCATACATTTTGGTATTGTATTTTTTAGCTCCCTATTACAAGTAGTATATCTCTCTCTCTTTTATAGTTTTGGTTGGTTTAATTTTGTTTGAGTCAATACTTGATTATTTTGTAAGTAAGAGTTTATATCAAAACACAATCTTGACTAAGCTAATAACAAATCGGCATTTGGTCCATTTCAGTCTATTTTGGTCAACTTCATCAATTCAGTCCGGTTCAATCCACTTCAGTCAATTTTGGTCCAATTTAGTCTACTTCGGTCCACTTCAGTTCAATTAGGTCCATTCAATCTACTTCGGTCAATTCGGTCCATTCTTTCTACTTTGGTCCAATTTGACCCATTTGGCTAATTTAGTCCACTTTGATCTATTCAGTCCAATTTGATCCATATGGTCCACTTAGGTCTATTTAATCCAGTTGGGTCTATTTGGTCCACTTTGGTTTATTCGGTCCATTTCAAATTACTTCGGTCCAATATAGTGTACCTACTTAGAGTATTCTCATC
This sequence comes from Quercus robur, assembly GCF_932294415.1. NCBI lineage: Eukaryota > Viridiplantae > Streptophyta > Magnoliopsida > Fagales > Fagaceae > Quercus > Quercus robur. The sequence continues at coordinate 42,400,988 of NC_065543.1, forward strand.
AAGTATCTCAAGCCAAAAATGCTATTTTTTAGCATCTTATTCCAAAAAAGCATACTAAAACAAAGATGTTATTTTTAAAATTATTAGCATTTACGCTACAATGGACGACTATCTATGACAGTCTGCTGTAGCTCAAATCTTATAAATATAATAATATTATAATACTACTTTAATTAAAATATCTTTTCTCTCTCTCACTATTCATCTTTTCTTCTCACCTTCTTTCTCATTTTCTTCCCTCTTTCACCGGTCTCCCTCTTCTCTCTCTTTTTTCTTTCTTTCTCATTGGTTCTCTCTCTTTCTTCCTCTCTCTAGCCCTCTCACCCTTGACCTCTCTTGCTCGTCCCTCTCTCTCTCACCGATTTCCCATGGGTGAGTCACAATGCGCTGGCAGCACTGCGGGTCGCCTAGTCACAATGGGTCATGGGTCACATTTTGGTGGTGGTTGAAATTTTGTGATGTCTGGCTTTTGTGTTTGTGATGGTAGTTGTTTTGTAATTTGGAGGAGGAAGTTTGAAGGTGGTGGCTAGGTTGTGGTTTTTTTTTGTTTAGTTGTGGGTGGGTATGGTTTGTGGTAGTGGTGGGTTGATTTTGGGTTGGGGTTTACAGTGGTGGCAGGTGGGTGAGTGAGTGAGTTTTGGTTTTTGGTGGTTAATGGTGGGTGGGTGCGGTTTGTAGTAGTGGTGACTAGTGTTGGGTTGATTTTGGGTTGGGATTTATGGTGGTGGTAGGTGGGTGGGTGGTGGTGACTATGGGTTTGCTGGGTTAGGTTTGTTGTGGGTTGGGTTAGCTGGTGGTGACTGTGGGTTTGCTGTGGGTTTATTTTTGTTTGTGATTTTGGTGGTTGGGGGTTGGGTGGTGGTGGCGGTGGGTGTGAGTGTGGGCAATGGTGGCTGGTAGTAGTGGGTGTGGGTAATGGCTATGGATTTGTGGGTAGCAAAAAAGATGAGATTGGGAATAAAAATAATTATAAAATAATAAAAATATTAATATTTTAATGAAGTGATAAAAAATATAAAACCTTTAATATTGGGTGTATTATAAAGTGAGTTGTTAAAATAAATAAAGTAGGTTTTTGAGATGCTAAATGCTAAATTTTTTGAGATCCTTAATGAGAATGCTTTTAAAAATAACAAAATACAAGTTTGGGTTAATATTACTATTAATTATTTAAGTAATATCAGTGCACAAAAACAACAATACAATCCCAATAATTAAGGCGACTTTTAGAGCACTAGGATAGAAACAAAGAGTCTGAAATAGTTTTATCTTTTTGGTTAAAAAAAAGATAAAAGATGGCCAGGACAATCACTATTTACTCCCCACCGGCCATTTGGTTTTTCTTAAAGCTCACTGCATGTGTATTTTTTCATGTGATTCCCTCCTATTTTTAAAGTGTTTGTGCATAATCTGTTGGAAATAAAAGAGAGATAATACCTGAATTTTCCTTAGAAATTACACAATTTGATTTACCAAAAAGAGGTGGCAGAGATGAGGCATGGACCAAGTCATTGTCTTGAGACAAATCGTGCCGTCTACGGTATATCCGATGCAGTTAGACAAATAGTTTCTACACGTTGTCCCCAAGATACAACAGCCCAGCCACCTTTGCTGATTATCCTTGCGAGCCTACACTGCTTGTAGGATATAAGCTCTCTATAGTACTTTCTTTTCCTAGAAAATTTTGTAAAAGATAGAATATTTTGTGAGTAGTAAGAAGCAATAGATGGTAGGTATTTAAGACAAAAAATTGTTTTTGAAAAGTCTGAAGCTTTCTAATTCAAAATTTAAAAAAAATGTGTATTTATAACTTTTTTTTTTCCTTTCCATATATATAGATAGCCGGACTTATAACTTATCTTTATCCAAAGAATCAAAAGGGTTTGATATCCATTAAATGGTCATAAAGTTATTGAAATTAATAATATAATCAATGGCTTTCTTAATATATATATATATATATATATATATATAATATTATATAGACCGGATATCAAGTCTTTGCCAGCCTTTTGTACGTTGAGAATAAGAAAAGAAAGAATCATGATCTATGCATTTAATGTCTCATAAAGTGGCTGAAGACTAAAAGCCAACCGTGTAATACAATTTTCAAATATGCATAAATATTGCCATTTGTTTTTGACTTTCCTTAAACCAAATAGTAAACACTTGTTTATATATGGTAACATAAAATAATTCAGCAATAGCTGTACATTTAAGTGCTGAAATTCATCCATATATGACGTTATTATGTCATATTCAATTAAGAACATTTGAATACAAAACGTTTAGAATGAAAAGTATATATTTGTAATAAAACCAAATATGCTGGCAATTGTGGTATTAATATCACGTTAATGTTCATAAATTTTCTGATTAAAACCATTGACAAAAACTATTCAAATTTTGAATTATATTTGAATTTTCAAATTTAGCAATCAACGTATTTGACATTAAGGGACAATTGATACACATAAATGAGTATTAAATTAAATATAATATTTTTTATAAAAATATCCAACAATCCCCCACTTATTTTTATAAAAAATAAATAGGTAAATATATATATAAGAAAATTTTCTGGGTTAAGTAGAACATTATGCATAATGGGAGTGCCAATGGCTTGAACCCTTATTTAGTGTTTCAGCAACATTGTTCCAAAGTTAATAGTGATCTAAGTCTTGAACTATAACTTTTTCTATGGATACAAAACGTTACATCACACACATAATATTCCAGTACTCTGCTACGAGCTTCTAAGCCAGCACGTTACAGCCTTGTGCTTTATCCCAGCATCCATGAGCTATTTAGAGAACTAGCCCCATTCTCAAAGGAAGCGGCCTCACTTCCATGCTCACTTAGGTGTGGCTATCAAGGATGTTCTTGTAACTCTAACATCCTACTCATAAGAGCTATCGTCCACATTAAGAGTTTTTATAAAAACTTATCCTATATAACGTTACAAGATACATGCACGCACACCATGGGGAGGGACATGAGTATTATTACTCATACATATATTTAGTGCATGTTAATCAAACTACTCTATGATTAGTTTTTCCCTTTGAACCTAGTTCTTGGAATCTCCAGTCCCTAGGTAGGGTATCCTCATAGGTAGTTTATTCTTCTTTGGGCTTAAGTCCCATCCCCCTCGATGCTATCCAGATCTTTTCTCTAGCTAGAGCTTTAGTTAATGGATCCGAAATATTATCATTTGTACAAATATAATCAACATTTATGGTACCATTGTTTATGTATGATCTCACAGTACTGTGTTTTCTTCTAGTAGATCTGGATTTACCATTATAGTATTTATTGTGCACTCTACCAATAGTGGCAATACTATCACAATGAATTAAGATGGGTGAAATAGGTTTCTCCCACATGGGAATTTCAGATAATAAATCTCGTAACCAACCCGCTTCTTCACTAGTTGAAGATAAGGCAATTAATTCTGCCTCCATGGTGGATTTAGCAATAGTCTGTTGTTTTTTAGATTTCCAACTTATTGCTCCACCACCTATTGTAAATACATAGCCAATGGTAGACAAAGAATCAGCTGATAAGGTGTTCCAACTAGCATCACTATATCCTTCAAGAACAGCAGGATATCTTTGATATAGCAAACCATAGTGCACAGTTCTTTTTAAATATCTCATTAATTGAGTCATGGCATTCCAATGCTCAAAATTAGGTTTGCTAGTAAATCTTACTAAAACTCCTACGACATAAGCAATATCAGGTCTAGTACAATCAGTAGCATATCTAAGACTACCAATAATACTAGCATATTCCTTTTGATTGTAAATATCATTTTCATCTTTAGTAGGGAAAAGATGCACACTAGAGTCAAAAGGAATACTTGCAGGTTTACAATCAAAATAATTATATTTTTTCAAAATTTTTTCTATATAATGAGATTGATCTACAAATATGCCATTTGAAGTTCTAGAAATTTTCATGCCAAGAATCACATTAGCTTCTCCTAAATCTTTCATATCAAAGTTATTTTTAAGAAGCATTTTGGCAGCATTTATAATATCCATATTAGGACCAAAAATTAGAAGATCATCAACATATAAACAAATTATAACATGAGCGTCATCAAATGTTTTATAATATATACATTTGTCACTTTCATTTGTTTTAAAACCATTAGAAAGCAAACATTGATCAAATTTCTCATGCCACTGTCTAGGTGCTTGCTTTAAACCATATAAAGATTTTAATAACTTACATACCTTGTGCTCATTACCTAGCATTGTAAAACCTTCTGGTTGGTCCATGTAGATTTCTTCTTCTAAATCTCCATTTAGAAATGCCGTCTTTACATCCATTTGATGTATCATCAAATTATGAATAGCAATCAATAATCTAATAGACGTAACTTTAGTAACAGGAGAAAAAGTATCGAAAAAATCAATATCTTCTTTTTGTTTAAAACCTTTAGCTACAAGCCTTGCTTTGAATTTTTCAATAGATCCATCAGGTTTTAATTTTCTTCTAAGTACCCATTTACATCCAATTGTTTTACAACCTGGAGGTAAATCTACAAGTTTCCAAGTATTATTAGATATAATAGAATCCATCTCATCATTGATGGTTTCTTTCCAAAAACCTGAATCAAGAGAAGATAAAGCTTCTTCTAAAGAAGTAGGGTCACCTTGTAAATTATACACATAATATTCAGGACCAAAATCCTTTTCAATCCTAGATCTTTTACTCCTCCTAGGTTCAATCTCATATTCATTAACATCTTTTGACTTAGATGTTGAACATTCAACTTTCTCTTGTTGTTCAAAACCCCCATTATTTTTATATTTAAAAGGAAATTTAATTTCATGAAAAATTGCATCTCTAGATTCAATTATTGTATTATTATTAATATCAAAAAATCTATAAGTTGTACTATATAAAGAATAACCCAAAAATACACATGTTGAAGCCTTTACCCCAAGTTTAGGTCTTTTGGGATCAGGTAGCCTCACATATGCTAAACAACCCCAAACTTCGAAAAAATTCAGATTTGGTTTATATTTTTTCCATAATTCAAAAGGAGTTAAAAAAGTCTTTTTATGAGGTACTCTGTTCAAAACAAAATTTGCAGTTAAAACAACTTCTCCCCAAAAATATTTAGGAGCCCCAGAACTAACAAGCATAGCATTAGTTAAATTTATAAGAGTCTTATTTTTACGTTCAGCTACTCCATTTGAAGATGGAGAATAAGGGGCAGTAGTCTTATGAACAACACCAAGAGATTGAATATAATTATTAAGACCAAGAGTATCATATCATTTTCCTCTATCAGTTCTAAACCTTTTAACCTTTTTATCAAAAGTATTCTCAACTTCTTTTAAGAAAACTAATAATTTTTCAAAAGCATCACTTTTGTTTTTCATAAGATAGACATATGAATATTTTGAAAAATTATCTATAAAGGTTATAAAATACCGATTATGTCCACGTGTCAAATGTCCTTCAAATTCACAAATATCACCATGGATAAGTTCTAGTAATTCAGTATTTCTTTCAACTGATTTATGAGGCTTTTGAGTAATTTTAGTCATGCTACAAATTTCACATTTTTCAAGTTCATTTTCAAGTTTATGTTAGGAACCCAGTGGTTCCTAATGGAGATTGATGAGAATTATAGGGGAATGAATGGGGATTGTAGGGAAATTGACTTAATTCGAGGTAGTCACCCTCCATAGAGAAAGAGAGAGATTAAGAGAGAGAAATGCACTAACAAATTGGTTTATTCTTCATTGATTCCTCATATTGGATTACAATCATGTATTTATAGGAGACTAGGTCTAATCTCATTGGTCCACATGGACTCATCCTATTGGTTCTATTATTCCCCATGTGCATTAATAATTCCAACATGTGCTAAATATGATTAACATGCTTGGAATTATAACTAACTAACTAACTAGGTTCTATTATTTCCCATGTGCATTAATAATTCCAACATGTGCTAAATGTGATTAACATGCTTGGAATTGTAACTAACTAACTAACTAAATCTCAATACAACAATTATTATCCATATGCTTATAGCATTCCTAACATTTCCCTCCCCTTGAAAACACCTTGCCCACAAGGTGTTGTTGTGAAATAGCATCTTCATCAAAGGAGATCTTCCAATGGACCAATACCGTAGTGACATTTTGATCACCATATTCATGCATTTCTCTTTGACAAGCGGTCCGGTGCACATGAAGGTTTCTTCTTCGTAGATCTTCAAACTTTGCTCAAATTCTTGAGCCTTCAATGGTTCTTCAATCTTCAAGGTCTCATTGGTTCTTTGAACCTTGAAATATTCTAGTATCCTCAAGACCTCATTTGATTCTAGAACCATTAGAATTCTTGGAGCTTGTATCTTGGATTCTTGGATCACCGACACTTGGATTGCCAATTCTTGAATCATAGACTCTTGAATGGAAGCCTCCATTGGTGCATCAAGAATGGGTTCTTGGAAGATCATCATCACCTTCTTTGTTGATTCTTTCGACTGAACTTCAGGGGCAGCATGTACATGTATATCATCATCCATTTTGACACAAAAATCAACATCTCGGCTTGCAACAACAGTAGTAGATTCTTGGAACTTGATTTGTTCTTCGAGTTTCATTGAATCAAGAGATTGTAACTCCTCTTCCGTCATGTTCTCAAGACCCTCTTGCAATCTTGAGAGCTCCTCCTTCATGGCCATGTTAGATTCATCCAAGGCCTTCATCTTCTTTGAAATATCCTTAGCTTCTTCTAAGGCTTTGTTCAACATTCCTTGTATTTTTTTCAAAAGCTTTCTTTCATCACAATTGCTTGTCTCTGGATCAACGGCTCTGATACCATTTGTTAGGAACCCGGTGGTTCCTAATGGAGATTGATGAGAATTATAGGGGAATGAATGGGGATTGTAGGGAAATTAACATAATTCGAGGTAGTCACCCTCCATAGAGAAAGAGAGGGATTAAGAGAGAGAAATGCACTAACAAATTGGTTTATTCTTCATTGATTCCTCATATTGGATTACAATCATGTATTTATAGGAGATTAGGTCTAATCTCATTGGTCCACATGGACTCATCCTATTGGTTCTATTATTCCCCATGTGCATTAATAATTCCAACATGTGCTAAATATGATTAACATGCTTGGAATTATAACTAACTAACTAACTAGGTTCTATTATTTCCCATGTGCATTAATAATTCCAACATGTGCTAAATGTGATTAACATGCTTGGAATTGTAACTAACTAACTAACTAAATCTCAATACAACAATTATTATCCATATGCTTATAGCATTCCTAACAGTTTAGGAATTAAACCTAAACCACTCATATTTTTCATATATTTATTATTAATATGACATAATCTACCATGCCAAACATTCACACAAGAAACAATATAAGCAAAACTTGAATTTTCATTCATCTCAACATTAAGTTTAAACATGTCATCACAAGCATAGCCTTTGCCAACAAACATGCCATTTTTAGAGAGTACATATTGATCAGCCTCAAAGACTTGTTTGAAACCAGCCTTATTCAACAAAAAGCCAGAAACTAGATTCTTTCTAATGTTAGGAACATGAAAGACATCTTTGAGAGTGACTTCTCTCCCAGAAGTAAATTTGAGAAGCACCTCTCCAATACCTACAACTTCAATGGTATGAGAATCACCAAGCATTATTTTCTTTTTCTCATCCAAAATGGTATAGGTCTTGAACCAAGTTTTATCATAACAAACATGTTTGGTGCCCCAGAATCAATCCACCACCCTCCTAAGCCTTCGAGAATATTAATCTTGGTAACCATAGCCACAAGAGGCTCTTCAATGACATTGGCTTGAGCCATAGGCCCATGTTTTCGAAAGCGACAATTTCTAGCCGAATGTCCAGGCTTTCCACATACAAAATATGCATAATTGCTATTATTAGTGTGGCTGCCATTATTTGGAGCATGCTTAGGATGGTGTGCTTGGTTCTTTCTTTGATTAGAGTGGGTCTTATGTTGAGGTTGATTTCCATTTGGCCTACGTTTGAAGTTCCTTTTCTTAGGCCTTACATAGTCATTATTTTTTACATTGGCTTTTGGCATGTTTTCATTTGAAGAAATAAAATTTACCTTCGGACCACTTACTCCATGGAGTTCAACAGCTTTGTCTTGGTTCCTTGCCTCTAAGCGACAATTTCTAGCCGAATGTCCAGGCTTTCCACATACAAAATATGCATAATTGCTATTATTAGTGTGGCTGCCATTATTTGGAGCATGCTTAGGATGGTGTTCTTGGTTCTTTCTTTGATTAGAGTGGGTCTTATGTTGAGGTTGATTTCCATTTGGCCTACGTTTGAAGTTCCTTTTCTTAGGCCTTACATAGTCATTATTTTTTACATTGGCTTTTGGCATGTTTTCATTTGAAGAAATAAAATTTACCTTCGGACCACTTACTCCATGGAGTTCAACAACTTTGTCTTGGTTCCTTGCCTCTTCCTCCACTCTCAAACGGGTGATAAGGGATTCAATGGAGAGTTCCTTTTGCTTGTGTCTTAGGACTTTGGCAAACTCCTTCCAAGACTCAGGCAGCTTGTCAATGATGGCTGAAACTTGCATTTGTTCATCTACTCGAATGCCTTCAAATCGAACATCTTGTGAAATCATTTGAAGTTCATAGGATTGTTCCACCACAGACTTGCCTTCAAACATCTGAAATCTGAAAAATCGGCTACATGCATATTTCTTGGATCCAACTTCCTCTGTATCATATTTTTGATTCAATGCCTTCAATATCTTTTTGGCTGATTTGTAAGCTTGATCATAATAATCATACAAATCATCAGAAAGACAATTTAAGTAAATAATTTCTACAGTAAAGATGATCCTTATCCCATTTCTTAACATTTTTTCATGTTGAGAAAGTTCTTCTTCAGTCAATTGTTCATATTTCTTTTTCTTTGGTTTTTTCTCAGTTAACACATAAGCCACATTCAAGAGAGTAAGATAAAATAAAGTCTTTTGTCTCCACCTCTTAAAGTTAACACCACGGAAGCGGAATGGCTTATTAAGATCACTCGCTCTAGAGGAATTAGACATAACATTACCATTTTCCAAGGATGATTTTGTGTTCTCCATACCGATTTGTCTCAAATTGCTGAAAATAAAGGAGAGATAATACCTGAATTTTCCTTAGAAATTACACGATTTGATTTACCAAAAAGAGGTGGTAGAGATGAGGCGTGGACCAAGTCACTGTCTTGAGACAAATCGTGCCGTCTACGGTATATCCGATGTAGTTAGACAAATAATTTCTGCACGTTGTCCCCATGATATAACAACCCAACCACCTTTGCTGATTATCCTTGCGAGCCAACACTGCTCGTAGGATATAAGCTCTCTATAGTACTTTCTGTTCGCAGAAAATTTTGTAAAAGATAGAATATTTTGTGAGTAGTAAGAAGCAATAGATGGTAAGTGTTTAAGACAAAAAATTGTTTTTGAAAAGTCTGCAGCTTTCTAATTCAAAATTAAAAAAAAAAAAAAAAAGTGTATCTATAACTTTTTTTTTTTCCTTTGCATATATATAGATAGCCGGACTTATAACTTATCTTTAGCCAAAGAATCAAAAGGGTTTGATATCCATTAAATGGTCATAAAGTTATTGAAATTAATAATATAATCAATGGCTTTCTTAATATATATATATATATATATATATATATATATATATATATAATATTATATAGGCCAGATATCAAGTCTTTGCCAATCTTTTGTACGTTGAGAATAAGAAAAGAAAGAATCATGATCTATGCATTTAATGTCTCATAATTAAAGTGGCTGAAGACTAAAAGTCAATCGTGTAATACAATTTTCAAATATGCATAAATATTGCCATTTGTTTTTGACTTTCCTTAAACCAAATAGTAAACACTTGTTTATATATGGTAACATAAAATAATTCAGCAATAGCTGTACATTTAAGTGCTGAAATTCTTCCATATATGACGTTATTATGTCATATTCAATTAAGAACGTTTGAATACAAAACGTTTAGAATGGAAAGTATATATTTGTAATAAAACCAAATATGCTGGCAATTGTGGTATTAATATCACATTAATGTTCATAAATTTTCTGATTAAAACCATTGATAAAAACTATTCAAATTTTGAATTATATTTGAATTTTCAAATTTAGCAATCAACGTGTCTGACATTAAGGGATAATTGATACACATAAATGAGTATTAAATAAAATATAATATTTTTTTATAAAAATATCCAACATAATCACATAGCCAATATTACTTATCTCAAAAATTCACATTTGAATGGGAAAAATAGCACATTGGTCATGACTTATCTAAAAATTTTCATGACTTATTTTTTCAGTCGTATGCAACAGCATAAGCCATGCATGACTTATCTCAAAAATTCACATTTAAATGTGAGAAATAGCACCACTAGGAAATTCCCAGTTTGGAATAAAATCTACTAAAACTTTTTGATAGTTTTTCAAACAAAATAACACCAGAACACACTTTTTATTCTCTTTCGATAATCAACTCCAGAACACTTTATTACAGACATTAAAATAGTTCAGGTTAATTCATAATCCAATCTAATACAGTCTATTTTGCAATAACCAACTGAAGCAACAAACTAGCCCCGTATCACACCAGCTAATAAATTTTTAGCATGCGTCCAGCGTACAAGACATAAGCCCCCTAACATATGGGCCCCACAAATACTACAAGCGTAAAAGATATCATTGTTGATCCTCATTAGCCAACTTTTAGATCAATTTGGATATTATTTATTTTGTTGTAAATTAAAAATAATAAAATAATTACTGTTTACATATGAGTTATTGTTCATTGGCTTAAATATACTGTTTATATCCTTGAACGGTGTAAAAGGTGCTGGTTCAAAAAAGAGAAAAAATCTGAATCCAAACGCATAATTAAGCTGGTCAAGATTTAAACCCAGCATCTACCACCAAATTATGGCCAGTGACAAATTGGGAATCCTCAGAAGCAAGAAACACCACAGCATCTGCCACATTTTTTGGCATCAGCACCCCACCTTTCAAGTTTGAACTCGACTCTAACACCTTATCTACCTCCTCATCATTTTCAAACCCGAACATGTCCTTCAGCAGTGGCGTCCCAACTGCCCCTGGTGAAACACAATTCACGCGTATCCCATATGAACCCACCTGCAAGCTCGCTGACCTCACCAACCCTAACACTGCGTGCTTCGACATGGCATAGTCGACAAACCTATCAGTACCAATACTCGCCGCCATGCTCGCGGTGCAAATTATGCTCCCCCTCACACGCCCTTCCACCATCGCCTTCGCCGCGTGCTTCACGCACGCCACCATCCCACGTGCGTTCACCGTCATGAGCTTGTCGTAAGCCGACAAGTCTATGTCCAACACGGTCTGTTCGCACGTGTGGATCGCTCGAGCCATGCCCACGTTGCTGAACATGATGTCGAGTTGTCCATACGTTTTGACTGTGGAGTATACCAACGTTTTCACTTGTTCCTCGTCGCTGACATCGCAGTGGACATAGGTGCATATGTTGGGGCCGATAGATGTGGCGACGTTTTGGCCCTTCTCGTCCTGGACGTCGGCGATGACGATGGCTCTTGCACCGTGTGCGGCGAAATGGCGAGCCGTGGCCTCACCCATGCCGCTTGCTCCGCCAGTGATTATGGCCACCTTGCCTTGGAGCTTGTTCTTTGGAGTTGTGGAGTCTGTCATTTCGTTTGTTCGTGTTAATCAGGTGAGTGAATATCTTTGTTATGTCAAAAAATGCTAAGACCGCAGCTAATTATATTAATCTTTTATTTGTTATATACGCACTACTTTTAACCAACTACTCCCAAGAAAAGTTGTTCCAAGTGTAAGGGTTTACACCCTCCAATTGTGCTGCGTCAAAAATTCTTAGCTCACTCCAAATATAGAGTACTAAAGACGAGAGTTTTGCAATGAGTTGCTATGTTATCTTATAACAGAGGGTGAAATCCTAATTGTTTGCCCCCTCATGAGTTGCCAAGAAATGACTAATTGATAGGAAAATATCACTTTAATCAATGGCTAGCTACCAATGTAATATATAATGCCGAAAAATTAAGTTCGATGTTCATTTGTTGCATCTTATAACTATTAGCATTTTTTTTCGGCAAAAAATACTATTAGCATTTACATCCGACTCTTCCTATCTTTTTTTATCAAATTATAACAAATTACACACAAAATTGGTTCTAAATCTGGCTGGCTATAACATTTCATTTTTTTTTTTTTTTTAATGTTAAGTTTATCTAACCGTGGTTGGCTGATTGTTGTGGTGGGGCTAGGCGTGGGTTGATCTAGTCCCAGCTTGGCATGGGTTAAGATAGGTGTAAGGGTGAGATGCTATGAAAACAAATATATATATATATTAGATTATTTTAAAAGGATCTATTGTAATATGAGGGTTGGGGATTAATGGTGGATTGGAAAAGTAGATGACTAAAATAGAAAGAGTCACTCTTAATTTCAAATTTCTGCAAAAATTTACAAAACTCGATGAAATTGATCAAAATTGTTTTCACAATAGAATCTAGCAAAGTTGTTTGCAATTTCAAGTGTTATCCTCTTGGTTAAGAAATACGTGTTGAAAGTAGGTGGATTCTCACACATGAAAAATTATTCAATACTCGAGTGTCAATTCTTCTTCCTCTCACATATATGGTAGATCACTCATTTCAATTTCTTTTCATTTCATTGTTTTTATTAGAGAAACAATAATAATAGTAATTTAAAAAAAAAATTTATTTCAATTCCCTCTCATTCCACTCCAAGAAAAAGTTACTTTTTCATTTCTTTCCTTTCAAACATCCAAATACAAGAAAGATAGATATCTATTTCCTTTTCATTCTATTCAATCATATCCATTATATTCTATTCAATTCCTTTATAAACTCTCAAATAAAATATTATTTTTCTAATCACTCATAGAAATTCCTTTATAACTTATAAAAAGTGTCAAATTTGAGTGGCTTAATGAATATATCTGTCAGTTAATCTTTACCTTCCCAAATAAAATGATACCTTGTATGTATCAATTTGCTTACTTCGATCATTAAATATTGGATTATTTGCTATTTTCAATGTTGACTTACTATCCACAATGTCTAGTTAGCTTCTCTTCTTACACCAGACGTAGGTTCTTCAATAAGTTTCTAAGCCAAATCCCGTGACAGACACTTGAAGTTGCAAGATACTTAGCTTCATTAGTTGAAAGTCTCAAAATTTGTTGCTTCTTTGAAATTCTTGTAACTGCAATATCATCCATATAGACTCCAAGTGATAATAATAGTCTTGTCGATGTAGTTCAATGATAGTACATGCTCTCATTCTTAAAAAGATCTATGGTCCAAAACTCCCTCTCATTTTTATAACTATTGAATTATAAAAATTTTTAAAATAAATTTAAAAATAAAACAATGTAAATGTTGAGTCCAAGTGAAAATATTGTTACTTCAATCACAATAAGTTATATCAACAACTATGACAAAAAATTATAAAAATATCGTACATGTAACCTTAAATTTTATTACTATTCAATCATAATATCAATGTTTTATTATTTTTGTAAATACATTTATATAATGTTAATGTAGACGATGATCATGCTTTGGTCTCCTTCGAACGTCCCATCAATATTGTATGGCTGGTCAGATTTTCATACATCTAAACAAATGAATCTATTATATGATTTGAAATATATATATATATATATATATATGAAACAAACTGTTCACAGGATTTTTTTTTTTTTTTTTCTCATGTCCCAAAGCACAAAGTTTTAGGCAAGCCATTGCACATCAGCCCTATTTTATAAAGTAAGGGAACGTCTGATCAATGAATGTGAATTACAACAAAAATAAAGATTTTTATTTTTCGAAATAAAATGTACCATAACAAAAGAATTAAATATATTTATAAAGATTTTTATAAATATATTTATAAAATGTACCATAACCGTTAGTCCTATAGTCACATGTTTTAGGCTACATTATAGACCGCGGCCTAAAAAAACGTGGCTATAGGCTATAGCCACGTTTTTTTGACATATACCAGAGGACCTTTTTTTTGTAGTGGAATAAAATCTAAGATTTATATTAAGAAATATTTTACCTGTAAAATTTTATTTTCTAGAAAATAATAATTATTTTTTTTTAATTTGAGAGAGATAAGTTATTTTTTTGTGATTTTTTATTTTTATAATTGTTATGTGCATAGAGAAAGTTTGTTTATTTGAAAATATATAAATATTATAAATTATTATACTTACTAAGAAATAACTGTTATAATCGTTTTAAAGATGAATAATTATTCTTCATTTTAAATAATAGCTATTCATAAGAAATGATAATTCCATGTAACAAAAATGTAACAAAACTACATAATAGTCTAAACTATATGAATAGCTATTATAAATTATAGAACTTATTACAGTCTACCAAATATGTTCTAAGGAGAGAAAAAATTTTTTACTCAAACCACTTTAATTAGTCATTTGCCTAAAATTCCTCATACTTAATGGGTTGGATTTACGTCTCATTTTGACACATTTTTGGAATGGATTCCCCATGTTCTTTCTTTCTTCCTTTCTTTCTTTATTTCAATTTTTTAACGTCATGTATTGGACTCATAATTTGTTTTTATCTATATAACAGAATGGGTTTATGACCCGTGTATCTCGTGTATTGCGGATTAAGCTCAAGGCTCGTGCCTTTCCTTCAAAGGATCAGGCAGGCTAATAGGCTACACCATTTCTGTCATCTCTCATCGAATAGATTTTCCCAATAAAAGATCATATTTATACAAAATGGGTCAAGGAGGAAAATTCCAATTACAAGATAATTAAATTATTTGCGACATTACAATCATGGGGCTCATACATAAATCTTAGAAACTCAATTCTTGATGGGTAAAAAATTTCATTTTGGATTGGCCACTAAAAATATAAGGCTCACATAACCCACTAAAAGATAGAGAAAACTAGGAATTTATCCTAATTTCTAGCTAGAACTTGTGAGGTGCAAAAATAGAGAAAACTTGTGCAAAGAAAAAAATAAAACCACATAAAAGATTTATGTGATTTGGCAATATGCCTACACCCATGGAAATACAACATTTTTTTACCATATTAAAGAGTAAAATACAGAAGCGGTAGTACAATTTTCATTACATAAAATCAAAGAATTGATATCTCATGCACCTGGTGCAAAAGAGATTTTTCCCAAACCAAAATGAGGCTAAAAATTCTCTATCGGCCCAAGACTTCACTTCATGGTTTAACTAAGCCTCACAAAACATCTCATTAATTTAAAACTATAATACTTTCAAGTCAAGTCGGGTCACAAACTAAATCAAACACATAATTAGACTCCACATAACATTAACAAATGTGACAATTGCAGCGTATTTTAATACAATGTTAATACTCTAGGTAGGAAGTGTATATAAAACGTGTTCACAATTGCAGCGTATTTTAATCTCCAAGTATTCTCAAACAGTAAAAAGGTAGATAATCAACATCTTTTAATCACTTCAGAGATCTCAAATGAACTTGATATACTGTCTTTGTTTCTTATATTAACCTTATTTTCGAAAAAAAAGTGAATATTTATTTCGTTTTCAAAACTTTCATCTAAAAATAATAAATATATATATATATATATATATTTAAACTAAGATGAACTAACTACTACAACAGCAACCAGCTAGAGAAATAAAAAAAAAACAAACATAAAGAAAAGGACCATATCATAGCACAAAAACAACAATACAATCCCAATAATTAAGGAGCCTTTTAGAGCACTAGGATAGAAAAACAGAGTCTGGAATACTTTTATCTTTTGGCTAACAAGAAGATAAAAGATGCCCACGAACAATCACTATTTACTCCCCACCGGCCATTTGGCTTTGCTTAAAGCATACTACATGTTTATTAAACATGATTCCCACCTACTTTTAGAGTGTTTGTGCATGATGACATAGCCAATATTACTTATCTCAAAAATTCACATTTGAAAATGGGGAAAAATAGCACGTTTGTCATGCTTATCTCAAAAATTAATGACTTATTTTTTTCTGTCGTGTGCAACAGCATAAGTCATGTCTTCTCTCAAAATTCACATTTGAATGGGAAAACTCTGTGTTGGTGAGTGTCACTTGAGAAAAAAAAAATTATATACCTTTAAAAAACTAATTTTAAATTAATATGACTCGTTGACCACTCTAGAAAAAAACCTTAACCACACTAAAAAAAAAAAAAAAAACCTTGAACACCCTAATAAAAATCCAAGCCCATTAAAAATAAATTTTGACCTCTCTAGAATTTTGATCCATTGAAGGTTAATTTTTGTAATTTGGATTGAAATAGTAATTTTAGATCAACAACTCAATTGTCAAACCGCAATTTTATCAAATATTTAATTTTAATTTTTAAATTTGTGTTTTTAAAAGGCATATTTTAAAATTGCTATTTCTTAAAAAAAAAAAAAAAAAACACATTTTTTCAAACAGATAATCTATTAGTATTTGCTTTAGTCTTTAACTAAATTTGATGGATTTATGTGTTACATTTTGTACATAACATATATGCACTAAGATAATTCATGAATGCTTTATTGAACATGATTAATGTAATAGTTGAATGTCTAAGTTAAATATATTGAATGAACTTATAGTATATCCTTTATTATTTTGCTAGTAACATGGACAAATTTCTTATAAGGAAATAAATTGTATTGCAAAATTCATCTTCTAACTAAATTCATATTGAATTAAATAATATTCTTTCGGATTCTAGGATATAAGAAAATTTCTCATATTTTCATCTTAATAATCTTGAGAAATAAGAAGAGCATATTTAGAAAGAGATTGTTGTTAACCTCTTAACCCTGATTTCCCTTAAAAAAAATATGGTGGAGCATTGCATCAATTCAATCCTTATTGATTTAAAGAATACAAAAATTGGTTCAAACGAATCAAAAAAGAAAAAAAAAAGATTATGCATTTTGTTATATTATATTTGATGGGAATGACGATACTACATCCCACCGATGAAGATAACATTAATGACGAAGGAAGCATCCTTGACGAAGTCATCAGGAATAACGAAAAAAGCAATCATCACTGACGAAGGCAGGGAGTCATTCAATGCAGTCAATCAATGACCTGAACAATTACGAAATCAACCAGGCAGACCGTTGGGAACCTCTTAAAAGTCCCATTATTGGACCAAAGGCGTTACTTGAGAAAGCATTAACAACCACAACGGCTAGCCCCTAAGGCCGCAGGTATAAGCCCTCATACAGTCAATAGAAGGTACATACATACACTGACACTTTGAGAGCACATTCTGATTCTTTATTCTGTTTGGTCATTATTCTAACTTTGGCATCGGAGACGTTGTGATAGGCACCACACCGGTGACTCTCATCGAGCATACCCTCGCACACCACAAGGGATTCCATCTGCCCACTCTTACTAACGAGTCTGTGTTTCATCAGTTTGACGCCGTCTGTGGGGACGAAGTTTTCAGATTCATATTTGAAAACGTAGTTTCCATTAATCCTCTACATCCAGATGGAATCCAACCCAGACTCAGCAGCCTTGGCCCAACAAGTTCAAGCCCTTACAGCCACCATTGAAGAACTCACTAAACAAAACCAGGAAATGAAGCTACGACTCCAGCAGATTCAACAGGCCCAAAAGGACGAAAGCCGGTCCAAGGGTAACTTGGAGGGAGAAGGGGATAGCCACAGGAGAGGTACCCCCCAAAGGCCAGCTACCCCGAACGAACAGAACTCAGATCTTCTTCGAAGAATGAGGAAAGAGATGAACGAACGAAGGAGCGCCATCAAAGAGAAGACGGACCGGAGTGTAGACAAAATGGTAAGGGCTACGGATTCACCCTTCACCGCAGCGGTACTTGAATGCCCCGTACCGTCAAAGTTCCGTTTACCTCAATTAAAGCCATTCGACGGACTCAAGGACCCTCAGGATCATCTTAATACCTTTAAAACGACTCTGGGTCTTCAACAACCACCTGACGAGATACTATGTCATTCCTTCCTAACCACTCTCAAAGGACCTGCAAGAGAATGGTTCACGAAGTTGCAGACCTTGTCCATAGACAACTTCGATCAATTAAGCAGTGCCTTCTTACACCATTTCATAGGGGGGCAACGTCCAAAAAGGCCGGTAGACTACTTACTTACCGTAAAGCAGGGAGAGAAGGAAACTCTGAGGTCATATGTCCAACGATTCACCCGGGAGACTTTGGAGGTGGACGAAGCCGATGACAAGGTGCAGCTGACGACCTTCAAAGCAGGGCTGAGGTCCAGAGATCTTGTGGCCTCCCTCGCTAAGAATCCCCCAAAGACGATGGCAGAAATGCTTCTGAAGGCACAGAAGTACATGAATGCTGAAGACGCTTTAGCTGCCATAAAGGATAATGAGAAGCCAGGCGACAAGGCCAAGAGGGAAGACGATCGCAAGGGGCAGAAGAGAGATCGACCAGATCGTCGGAACAACGACGGGAATAGGAGGAAAGATGATAAAAATCCTCGGACGGTAAGATTTACTCCTCTAGTCATGCCTGTTGACAAGATTTTCACGCAGATCAAGGACGAGCATTATCTCAAATGGCCTAGACCATTGCACTCATCCCCTAATGTCCGTGACAAGAATAAGTACTGCCGGTTCCACAAGGATCATAGCCACAACATGGAAGATTGCAGGGACCTGAAGGAGTAGATAGAGGAGTTAATACGGAAAGGTAAGTTACAAAAATATGCGAAGAAAGGAGAATATAGCAAGTCCAGAGACGACAATAAAACCCAGCACGAATCACTCTCCCTGGATGACAATTGTCCGTCCCATCCTCCAAACAAGGTGATCGGGGAGATCAACACGATCACAGGAGGGCCGTTTCCAGGAGGGTCGTTTAAATCACTCAAAAAGGCATACCAGAGACAAGTTAACAGCGTCCACGCCATTCCCCCGTCCAAGCACCGACGAACATACGAAGACATGTCCTTCAATAAGGGAGACGCCATAGGAGTGAAGCAACCCCACAACGATCCCTTGGTCATAATGTTAAATATAGAAGGGTTCAATACCAAAAGGATCCTCGTCGATAATGGCAGCTCTGTAGACATCATCTACCTCCCAGCCTTCTAGCAGCTGAGACTAGATCCAAAAAGACTGCGCCCTTTTGACTCTCCACTCGTCAGCTTCAGCGGAGACAGGGTCTACCCCCGGGGTATAGTGACATTGATGGTGACAGCGGGGACCCACCCAGTGCAGTTGACTCGGCAAGTAGATTTCCTGGTGGTGGATTGTCCCTCATCCTACAATGTCATCGTTGGAAGACCCACGCTCAACAAGTGGAAGGCGGCAACGTCAACTTACTATTTGAAGGTAAAATTCCTAACAGATAATGGTGTCGGTGAAGTGAAAGGAGATCAAGTCCTGGCAAGAGAATGCTACCAAGCCGTCCTGGCTGGGAAGGAGAACCACACGTGGATGATTGAGGAGAAGGAAGAAGACAAGATAGAGGCCCTGGAGACGGTGGAGTTGGTAGAAGGAGAGGCGAACAAGACGACCAAGATAGGAACGACGTTGAGCCCCAAGATGAGAACAAAACTCATAAAGTTCCTCAAAGAGAATCTAGACGACTTCGCATGGAGTCACGAGGACATGCCGGGCATATCCCCAGAAGTCATCCAGCATAAGTTGAATGTGGACCCAGAACGGAAACCCGTCTAGCAACGACGAAGAACCTTCGCTCCAAAACGAGACCAGGCAGTTGCAGAGGAAGTTACCAAACTCCTGACGGCAGGGTTCATTCGGGAGGTGTATTATCCTGAATGGCTGGCAAATGTAGTCCTGGTGAAGAAAGCAAACTGGAAATGGAGGATGTGCGTAGACTTCACCGACCTGAACAAGGCATGCCCAAAGGACAGCTTCCCCCTACCCAGGATAGACCAGCTCGTGGACTCCACAGTCGGACACAAATTATTGACATTCATGGACGCCTTCTTAGGATACAACCAGATAAGGATGGCTGAAGAAGACCAGGAGAAGACCGCCTTCATCACAAGTCAAGGACTCTACTGTTACAGGGTGATGCCATTTGGGCTGAAGAATGCCGGGGCTACGTACCAAAGGTTGGTGAACAAAATGTTCAGCCAACAAATTGGCAGGAACATGGAAGTGTACGTGGACGATATGCTCGTCAAGAGTAAAGAAGAGCTCGCACACCTGGACGACCTGAAGGAGACATTTACAACCCTCAAAGCACACCAGATGAGATTGAATCCAAGTAAGTGTGTCTTTGGGGTTGCTTCGGGAAAATTCCTGGGATTCATGGTGTCCCAAAGAGGAATAGAAGCAAACCCAGAGAAAGTGCAAGCCATCATCGACATGGCGTCCTCCAGGACCGTCAAGGAAGTTCAAAAACTCACAGGAAGAATTGCAGCTTTGAACAGGTTTGTTTCTAGGGCTACAGACAAATGCCTGCCCTTTTTCAAGACTCTGAAGCAGGCCTTTGCCTGGACCGACGAATGCGAAACTGCGTTTCAAGAACTAAAGCGTTATCTGAGCAGCCCACCACTTCTAAGCCCGTCCAAGGAAGGGGAAAACCTATACTTATACCTGGCAGTGTCAGCCTCGGCAGTAAGTGCAACCCTGATCAGAGAAGAGAGCAAGAAACAGCTACCGGTTTACTACGTCAGCCAAGCCTTCCAAGGAGCTGAGTCCAGGTACCCAAAGATCAAGAAGATCGCGTTTGCGCTGATAGTGGCTTCACGCAAATTAAGGCAATACTTCCAGGCCAATCCCATTCTCGTAATGACGGACCAACCAATCAAGAAATCAATGAACAAGCCCGAAGCTGCAGGAAGAATGGTCCAGTGGGCGATTGAGCTTAATCAGTTTGATATTGAATACCATCCCAGAACGGCGATCAAGGCGCAAGCACTGGCGGACTTCATCGCAGAGTTCACTCTTCCAGACGAAGACAGGATTACCAATGAGGTGGACAGATGGACAATACAAACCAATGGTTCGTCAGCTTAGAGGAAGGGGGGAGTAGGGGTCGTCATAACCACCCCCGACGAAGAATTGCTGAAATACGGGGTCCAATTAAGATTCCCGACCGCCAACAACGAAGCTGAATATGAGGGGATACTAACAGGACTGAGGCTTGGAAGGGCACTTGGTGCTAAAAACTTGTTGATTCAAAGTGACTTAAAGCTACTGATTGGACAGATTAGAGGAGAATACGAAGCAAAGGAAAAAAGGATGCAGAAATACCTCAAGCTGACGAAACATCTGACTTAGGAGTTTGATGTAGTGGAGTTCATGCAGATCCCAAGGAGTCAGAACATGGGGGCTGACGAAGTCTCAAAACTAGCTTCATCAGAAGAAGGGAAAATTGGCACAGATCTGGCAATAGAGGTCCAAAAACACCCCAGCATTAAAGAAATTGCAACATTCACCATCCAGGGCATAGACAGCTGGATGACGCCCATAATATCCTACCTCCAGGACGGGCACCTCCCTCTTGGCACGGAGGAAGCTAAAAAGATCAAGAAGAGGGCAGCCAGGTTCACGATCCTTAATGACGCCTTATACAAGAGAGGGTTCTCTATGCCTTACTTGAAGTGTGTCGACGAAGAAGAAGCCAGATACATCCTAGAAGAAATCCATGGAGGAATTTGCGGCGACCACGCTGGCCCCAGATCCCTGGTAAACAAGGTAATTCGGACAGGATATTTTTGGCCAACCATGCAGGTAGACGCAGCTGAGATTGTCAAGAGATGCGACAAGTGCCAGCGATATAGGAATGTGCAACGGCTTCTAGCAGAGAGATTGACGACTATAGCTTCTCCATGGCCGTTCGCACAATGGGGAATGGACATCGTCGGCCCGTTACCCCAAGGTAAAGGCCAGGTAAAGTTCCTGCTTGTTGCTATTGATTATTTCACTAAGTGGGTTGAAGTAGAGGCTCTTGCAACGATTACTGAGGCTCGAATTCGGAGCTTTGTGTGGAAGAACATAATCTGCAGGTTCGGGATTCCCTTGACGATCATATCTGATAATGAGAGGCAGTTCGACAGCCAAGGCTTCAAAGAATTCTGTTCGAACCTTGGAATCAAGAATCAGTTCTCATCCCCGAGGCATCCCTAGGCAAACGGACAGACAGAAGTGACGAACAAGACGCTGCTCAAGATTATCAAAACCAGGCTGGACGAGACGAAAGGTGCTTGGCCAGAAGAACTACCTAGCGTCCTGTGGGCTTACAGAACAACAGCCAGAACCCCAACAGGAGAGACACCCTTCAGGCTCACCTATGGCACAGAAGCGGTAATCCCAGTAGAAGTTGGGGTAACAAGTATCAGGCGAGGAACTTTCAATGAAGGACTCAATGACAAGGAACTACGACTCAACCTGGACTGTCTGGACGAAGTAAGAGATAACGCATCCAGGAAGATGACAAAGTATCAGAAAAAGATGGCCGAGTACTACAACAAGAGGGTTAAACTCAGGCGACTGGACATAGGAGACCTCGTTCTACGCAAGACCACTACAGCAACTAAAGACCCTACTCAAGGAAAATTGGGTCCTACATGGGAAGGGCCTTACCGCGTCATTCACTATTCAAGACAAGGGAGTTACCACCTGGAAACCATGGACGGACAAAGGCTCCCTCGACCATGGAACATTGAGCATTTGAAGAAGTACCACGAGTAAATGTAATAGACAAATGCATTTGTCCTTGAAATTAATGAAAGAATTATTCCTCTGATGTCTTTGTGCAGGCAGTTCTAGTTAATTATAAGGCCTATGAATCACTAAGTAACAAGATTCCGCCTTGACGGATGTAAGTTACTGACGACCACCCTAATGGGTATAAAATCACTAAGTAACAAGATTCCGCCTTGACGAATGTAAGTTACTGACGACCACCCTAATGGGTATGAATCACTAAGTAACAAGATTCCGCCTTGACGGATGTAAGTTACTGACAATAACCCCATGGGTATAAAAAGATAAAGTGACAAGATTCCGCCTTGACAGATGTAAGTTACTGACAATAACCCCATGGGTGTAAAAAGTTAAAGTGACAAGATTCCGCCTTGACAGATGTAAGTTACTGACGACCCTTGTAGCGGACACAAAAGCTAGAAAGGTGATAAAACGACTAAGTGACAAGGTTCCGCTTGGACGGACATAAGTTACTACAGGTACAACCCCTAGCAAGTGCAAGTTGCAAGAGCCCGCTTGACGAATTCACACAAAGAGAAAGGGGAAAAGGGAAGAACCATCCATCAAATCAAAACAACACTCAAAATGCGTTCAAGATCATCAAAACAATCAGTTAACAGATTGTTGACGAATAAACATAGCGCAAGGTACAAAAATATGGACGAGTGTAAATCAACCAAAACAGCTGCTGAAAAAAGTAAGTATGCTTCATTTAAACCCATAACCATTGGGCAATTAACATTGTTTTCAAAATAAGTGATTGTTCTGGAATTAGATTTACAAAAAAAAAAAAAAAGAGTAGAGAAAAAGGCCCAAAACAAGACGGGCATCCACCGAAAATAAAACAAAAGGAAAAATTTTCCTAAGTGTCAAGGTCAGGCATCAGCAGCAGCGTCTTCACCGACAGGTGCGTCGGTGGCAAGCTCTAGAGCATCACCATCCGGGGCAGAAGACTGAGCAGCTTCGTCCAGAGCCATCTCCTTGTCCACCTCCTCCAGATCCAAGCTCTCCATGTTGACCCCAGAAGGATGCTTGACAAGATACCTCCTGAGAAGCTCGAAACCTTTAAAATACCGACTGAAGAGTATATTATTGTACTCGTCAGTGGTCTGAAAAGCCTCCACAGATCTGGCAGCAATGGTGACAAGTTTCTCTTTAGCTGAAAGAAGCTGCTTATCCTTCTCTTGAGTCAACTTGCGTTCAACCCTGAGGTCGTCATCCAGCACTTTGACCTTCTCCTTCAATGAAGTTGCCTCGTCCATGGAGGCAATCAGGTTCTTCTTCAGGTCAGAGTTCTCTTTCTCCAAGGCCTCCATCCGGGTTGTCAGAGATGCCACCTTGGCCTCCTGAGTGAGATATTCGATGGTAATATGGAGGCTCTCTCCCAACACCTGGAAGAAATTATAGAGTCGTCAGTAAAAACAAAAAAAAACAAAAAACAAAAAAAAAGGAGAAATGTGGAAGGAGAACTCCGTACCTAGACGAGCTTGTGAACATGACGAGAGGCGACATCGTTCAAAGACATGTCGGAAAGAGCCCTCAAGTCCGCTGGAGTGACAACCTCGTGAGCCCTGTCCACGGCCAACCTTTCGTCATCCCATATTGTGGACGAACGAGTATCAGCCTTCTCCTTCTCCTTCCCTTTGCCAGCCACGCGCGGCCTTTTCGAGCCGGGAGTAATGATCTCCTCTATTGACGTAGTCGGAGAGGCAGTCCTCGTCGTCTCAAAAGCTATGGGAGGAATGATATTAAGGGGAGTGGGAGCAGGGCCCTTCCCGGTCACACGCACAATCTTCTTCCCCAGATTGGATAGTGGTTCGTCCTTTTTGGATCTCATTTTTGCGTACATGTCCTTGTTAAATTTTGTCGTCATCTCTGCAAGAAGAAAACGCTTATCAAGAATGCCTAAGTGTACATAAGAAAGATCAGCACTGACGAGGATAATACTTACTTTTTTTGCCTTCAATACCGCTTTGACGAAGAACGTAAGGAGACAGGTCAGGACCGAGGTTGTAAAATGCAAGGGACCGGGGGTCAACTATTCATCCCAGCTCTCAATCGTCTCAGCGTACCCGATCGTAGTCTCGATGCGTTCCTTATACCGGCTCTTAAGCCTAGGCCGTCTCTTAACTATACCAAACAAAGAAACAAAGGAGTTAGCAAGACTAGAGCCTCAAAGGTGGCAAAATTAAATGAAGGGGAGAAATACTGATGCACCTAAGGTCGGGGTTCCCCACCGACGGAGCAACCTCGGGATATTAACCCAATCACTGCTGGATTGAGTCTCGAAGTCGTCCCCAGACACAAAGAAAAAGCGCGAATTCCAATACCTGAAGGACGAGGGTAAGCCCTTGACAATCCTTGTCTTTCTCTCCCAAGGGACTAACTCATAATACCCCCACTCCTTGGACTCTTTCAAACGATATAGATAGGTGAGCTCACCCATCTTGATCATATCTCCATTGGAGGCCAACCATATTTGCATACAGTTGATCACAATCCTCCACGAGTTAGGCATGAGCTGCCTAGGAGCAATACCAAAGTGAGCCAAAAGTTCCATCAGGAACGAGTGGACGGGGAATCTAAGCCCGTAGGAGAAAGTTGACTCGTAAAAGCATACTTCCCCTGGAAAAAAGTGACAGGCCCTATCTTCGTTCCTAGGTAGACGGACACGAATCGAAACTGGAACCTATCCTTGAACCTATTCACAGTTTCGGCGTCCAAACCACAGATCTCCCTGAGGGCGTAAAAAGCCCTAACCTCCCGAGGACCAGAGACGGCTGTATCCCCTTCCGCTGGGTCGCCACTAGACGACAACCCAGTCTCGAGATCACTAGACCTAACCTTAGACATCAATTCTCTCCTTGCTAAACCCTCGAACCAATTAAGCAATTGACGGAGCAAAGGCAACAAGTCGCCCAAAACCACGCTCAGACAATTGCCCTCAAACACAAAATTTTCTAAAAATGGGTAAGTACCCAAGGACCCCCCTAGACGCGCAAAAAGAAATGAGATCGATGGGCAAGCTATCCTAACCTCCAAACTATCAACCATGGAAATCGGAGGGCAAAGAAAAATGATACAAGCTAAATCCCCAGAAAATCAAAGACCAACAAAAGAAGAAAAAGAAAAGGAAACAAAGAATCAGAAACTACACTACAGTAAAGAAAAAAGGAAAAATAAAGGAAAAACCAGTAAGGAGAAATGTACCTCCAATGGCGGAACACTAAAAGCGCAGCGCAGATGATTTGAAGAAAAGGGAGTCTCAAGAAAAAAAATGCTCAGAGTATCACTGGTATTTTTTCTGTTTTGCTCTCTAAAAAGTAAAAGAAAAATTAAAATAGGAGAAGTTTTAAACTTAGGCCAAAAAACGATTGAAAAACCAGCGGGAAACCCAAGGGTCATAACAATTAATTCCACTGATCATCATGCGCCACGTGGCCACGTTGCGTGAAGCGCCGCCACTAGGCATTAAATGCGGAACAAATCCCCAAGAGTCACAAGAAAACTTTTCATCTTCCGTGATCGTCATGACACGTCACCAATGACCCCAGAACCTGGGGGGCAACTGATGGGAATGACGATACTACATCCCACCGACAACGATAACATTAATGACGAAGGAAGCATCCTTGACGAAGTCATCAGGAACAACGAAGAAAGCAATCATCACTGACGAAGGTAGGGAGTCATTCAATGCAGTCAATCAATGACCTGAACAGTTACGAAATCAACCAGGCAGACCATTGGGAACCTCTTAAAAGTCCCATTATTGGACCAGAGGCGTTACTTGAGAAAGCATTAACAACCACAACGGCTAGCCCCTAAGGCCGCAGGTATAAAGCCCTCATACAGTCAATAGAAGGTACATACATGCACTGACACTTTGAGAGCACATTCTGATTCTTTATTCTGTTTGGTCATTATTCTAACTTTGGCATCGGAGACGTTGTGGCAGGCACCACACCGGTGACCCTCATCGAGCATACCCTCACACACCACAAGGGATTCCATCTGCCCACTCTTACTGACGAGTTTGTGTTTCATCAATATTGTTACTTATTTAGATAAGATATTAGTAGATGAATGATTGTTTAGTTGTGTACAATAAAAAAGGATGTAACTGATAGCATTGATAACGTAGTTATCATACACCTTGATTTTAAAATGTGACAACTCATGAAATGAAAATTTTAAATTTTATGTATTTGTATGTTTTTTGTTGCGTTGATATATTTAAGTTTTATTATTTTATTTTTTAATAAATTTTTTATAGTAATCACCCTATAGAAAATTCCTCGAGCCACCACTAGAAAAATAGCAACACTAATTAAGGCATTCCTTGTTTGGAATAATAAATGCTAAAATTTTATGATAGCTTTTCAAACAAAATAATACAAGAACACACTTCTTATTCTTTTTCCAAAATTAACACCGAAACACTTTTTTACAGACTTAAAAACAGTTCAAGTTAATTCATAATTGCATCTAATACGGTCAAATGAGCTCTGTACCACACCAGGAAATTCTTACATATAGTAATATTCAAAACTATAAATCATTGGTGATAGATTACTAGTCATCTCTAAATTTAAACCCAGCATGAACCTCCAAATTATGGCCAGTGACAAACTGGGAATCCTCAGAAGCAAGAAACACCACAGCATCTCCCACATTTTTTGGCATCAGCACCCCACCTTTCAAGTTTGAAGTTGACTCTACCGCCTTATTCGCCTCTTCATCATCTTCCGTTTTCAACATGTCCTTCATCAATTGCGTCCCGACTGACCCCGGTGAAACACAATTTACGCGTATCCCATATGAACCCACCTGCAAGCTCGCCGACCTCACTAACCCTAACACTGCGTGCTTCGACATGGTATAGTCGATAGTGTTTTTGGTACCACGACTCGCCACCACGCTCGCTGTGCATATTATGCTCCCCCTCACATGCCCTTCCACCATCGCGTTCACCGCATGCTTCACGCACGCCACCATCCCACGTGCGTTAACCGCCATGATCTTGTCGTAAGCCGACAAGTCTATGTCGAACACGGTCTGCTCGCACGTGCGGGTTGCTCGAGCCATGCCCGCGTTGCTGAACATGATGTCAAGGCGTCCGTACGTTTTGACTGTGGAGTCTACCAATGTTTTCACCTGTTCCTCGTCGCTGACGTCACAGTGGACATAGCTACATATGTTGGGGCCGATAGATGCAGCGACGTTTTGGCCCTTCTCGTCTTGGACGTCGGCAATGACGACGGCTCTTGCACCGTGAGAGGCGAAAAGGCGAGCTGTGGCCTCGCCCATGCCGCTTGCTCCGCCAGTGACTATGGCCACCTTGCCTTCGAGCTTGTTCTTTGGAGTTGTGGAGTCTGTCATTTCTTTTGTTTGAGTTAATCAAGTGATTGAATATCTTTGTTATGTCAAAAATGCTAAGACCACTGTAATTTTATATATTACTCTTTCATTTGTTATTTACTATTTTTAGCCAACTACTCCAAAGAAAGGTTGTTCCAAGTGTTAGGGTTTACACTTTACACCATCCAATTGTGCCACGTCCTATTCTTAGTTCACTCCAAAGATAGAGCGAAGACGAGAGTTTTGCAATGAGTTGCTATGGTATCTTACAACTAAGGGTGAAATCATGATGGTTTGCCCCTTCATGACTTGGCAAGAAATCATATTATTACTAAATAAAGAAAACTATCAATTTATAATTTATTAGTTTCAAATTATAAATTCATTTAATATCAATTTATTAGCTAGTTATAGCACCAAGGGCATCTATTACAATTTCTTTTCTTTTCTTTTTTGGCTCGTGTGACATTTAATGTGATATTCTTTGTATTTGTTTTTATGCAATTATTCAACCACACTCACCCTCTTCCCCACACCAACTGTTACCCTGCTACCAATTAACCAGCCAAATGTTTTTACTAAGGATCCATTTGATTGGAGAGATACAAAAGTGAAAGAATAAAAAATGGTGGGAGGATATATAGAAAAGTGAGAAGATAGAAAAGATTTAATTTTCCCTCATGTGTGTTTAGTTGGAGGGATGGAAAACTCTTTTATTTGGTTGAGGAAAAAAGTGGGAGGATAGAAAATGTAGTTTATATAAATCTACTCTTATACCTTTATTACATAATATGTAAGAAATAATTTATATTACACTCATTAAATAATAAAAATATTACTTATTATTACTTAAAATTATTAAAATAACATTTTCAAAAATTTACACATCATACATATTATATTATATTATTTTTACTTGTTATTATATTATAATATGTGTGTGTAAGAAAAAAAGAAAAGAAAAAAAAAAGAGGTGAATGCGTTATAAAGAGAGAAAAAGACACAAAAAAAAAAAAAAAAAAAAAAAAAAAAAAAAAAAAACCAAACAAACAAACAAAATAGGAAGATTTGGCTAGAGAGAGTTGTGGAATACTGGAATATAGTGGAAAGGGAGAAAAAAGAAAAGAAAAAAAGAAAGAAAGAAAGAAAGAAGATGTGTGATGGGGGCAATATGGTGTAGTTGGTTGCTATTTAAAAGAGGGGTAGAAGTGTATAAAAGCATGACTGAAACAACATTTTTTCATAAATTAACCCAGTTTTCTTCCCAATTTGGAGAAAAAACATTTTGGTGGGATGGGGAGAAAACACCCGGGCCCCACCACTTTTTTTCCCTCCCCCCTCCCAACCAAACAACCATTAAAATGTCAGTTCTCCACTTTTCTCTTCTAGATTTTCCATCCTTCCTAAAATCTTTTCAAACAAACATACCCTAACTGTACCATTAATTAATTACTCACTCTGTCTATTCTCTTTATAAGTTATAATAAGCCAGACTCACATTATAAGTTATAATGGGTCAGACTCACACACATTGTACTCTACAAAGTTTTGCAACATTTTTAGAAGAACAAAAAAAAAATCCAGTACAACCACACACACAAACACAAATCATATAAATCAGAATGGAGAGAGATTCAAAGTTATAGACAAAATACATAAATGCATATGGAGGAAGAGAAAAATCAAATGAGTCACTAACTCACTAGGTTAGAGTGCACAAATTATTAGGCAAGCCATAGCACATCAACCCTATTTTATAAAGTAAGGACACGTTTAATACACTAAATGAAAATTATGGTATAAATGGTAATCTTTATTACTAAGAATAAAGTATGTTGTAATGGAACAACTAAACCTTATTCATAAGTTATATATCCTAGAAAATAATATTTTTTAAATTTGAGAGTGAGATGAGTTTTGTTTTGAAGATTTTTTATTTTTATAATTGTTATGTGCATATGGAAAGTTTGTTTATTTGAAAATATATAATTTTATAAATTATTATAACTATTAAGTAATAACTATTACAACCACTATAAAAATGAATGATTATTTCTCATTTCAAAAATAGTTATTTATAAGAAATTATCATGCCTTGTAATAAAAATATAATCAAATTTCGAAATAGTTTAAACCATAAGAATAGCCATTATACATTATAGTACTTGTTAGAGTCTACCAAACATGCTCTAAGGAAAATAAAACAAACAAACAAATTTAATCCAGCCACTTTAATCAGTCATTTGTCTAAAATTCTTCATACCTAATTGGTCATTTTGTCACAAATTTGGAATGGGTTCACAACCCACATTTTTTTTCTTGTTTCTTTCTTTCAATTTTTTAATGCCATGTATTGGACTTATAATTTGTTTTTGTCTATATCACGGAATGGGTTTAAGACCCGTGTATCTCCTGTATTGCGGATTAAGCTCAGGGCCCATGCTTTTTCTTCCAAGGATCAAGGGTCATAGCCTACATCGATCATTTCTGTCATCTCTCATCGAATGGATCTTCCCAATAGTAAAAGATCATATTTACACAAATTGAATCATGGGAAAAAATATCAATTACAAGATCGTCAAATTATTTGGGCCATTACAACACAATCATTGCGATCTATTCTGCAATAACCAACTAATGCAACAAACGAGCCCTGCACCACACCAGTAAAATTAGGAGGACACAACACACCAAGATACAAACAAATAGAGTAATAGGGAAGTGTGTCCTTAGCCAACTCTAAACACTAAACCCACCATCTACCACCAAATTATGGGCAGTGACTCAATGACAAACAGGGAATCCTCGGAAGTAAGAAACACCACAGCTTCAGCCACGTCCTATGGCACAAGTCATTAGGCAAGCCCATACCTCCCCCATTTTGCAAAGTCAGAAAAATGAGATTTTATTTTTATGGCCCGCATATCTCTTATATTGCGGATTGAGCTCAAGTGTCAAGTCTCTAGCTTTCCCTACAAAGAATCAGGCTAATAGCCTACACTATTTCTGTCATCTTTCATCGAAAAAAAAAAAAAAAAAGATAGAAGAAAGAAGATCATATTTATACAAACTGGGTCATGGGGGGAAATACCAGTTGTAAGATAGTTAAATTATTTGGGCCATTACAATCATGAGGCTCATACGGAAATCTTAGAAACTCAATTCTTGATGGGAAAATTTTTCATTTTGGGTTGGCCACTAAAGACATAAGGCCCACTTATGTTTCTTGAAATGCTCAAACTTTAAATTGTTAGGAATTTATCTTAAATTCTAGAACTTGTGAGATGCAAAAATAGGGAAAATTTGTGCAACCAAACAATACACCACATATAAGATTTATGTGGCTTTACAATGTGCTTACATCCATGAAAATGCAACATTTTTTATTATGCCAAAGGGAAAAATAGGGAGGCAATAGTACAATTTTCAATACATCAATCCAAAAATGAGCCAAAATTTATTCTATTGGCCCAAGCCTTCACTCCATGGTTAACTAAGCCTCACAAATCATTTCATTAATTTAAAATTGTAATGCTTTCAAGTCGAGTGAGGTCACAAATTGAACCAAACACAAAATCAAGCTCCACATAACCCAACATAAATTGCTCTTAAAATTAACAAGTGTGGCAACTAAATACAAAGTTAATACCAAGTGGCATATTTTAATCATCCAGTATTCTCAAACAGTAAAAAGGTAGATAAACAACATCTTAATCACGTCAGAGATCTCAAATGGACTTGATACACTGTCTTTGTTTCTTATGTTAACCATATTATCGAAAAAAGTGAGTATTTATTTCATTTTCAAAACTTTCATCTAATAATAATAAAAAATAATAAATAAATATACCAAAAACAACAAAGATGAACTAACAACAAAGAAATAGACAAAAATAAAGAAAATAGCCATGTCAGCGCACAAAAACAGAAATACAATCCCAATAGTTTTATCTTTTTGGTTTAAAAAAACAGATAAAAGATGACCAGGACAATCACTATTTACTCCCTGTCGGCCATTTGGTTTTGCTTAAAGCTTACTGCATGCGTATTTTTACACGTGGTCCCCTCCTATATTTAAAGTGTTTGAAATAACCACATGGCAAATATTACTTATCTAAAAAATTCACATTGAATGGGAAAAATAGCACATTTGTCATGACTTATCTCAAAAATTCACATTTGAATGGGAAAACTCTGAGTTTAATTTTAAAATTAATATGACTTATTGACTGTCCTAGAAAAAAAATCATTTCTGACCATCCTAAAGAAAACCTTGAACACCCTAATTAAAAATTTGAGTCCATTCATCTCAAAAAAAAAATTAAGTCCATTAATAATAAAATTTAACCCTTCCACAACTTTGGTCCGTTGAAGGTTAATTTTAGTAATTTGCATTGAAAACGTATTTTTAGATCAATATCTTAATTGTCAAATCAAAATTTTATCAATTATTTTATTGTGATTTTTTAAATTGTGTTTTCAAAAGGCTTGTTTTAAAATCGTTATTTTTAAAAAATGAATACAATTTTTCAAACAGTTAATCTATTAGTACTTGCTTTAGTCTTTAATTGAATTTGTTATATTTGTGTGGTACATTTTGTACATAATGCATATGCACTAAAAAATGTTTGGATGCTTTATTAAACATGATTAATGTAATGGTTGAATGCCTAAGTTAAATATATTAAATGAACTTATAGTTTATGCTTTATTATTTTGCTAGCACTATAGACAAATTTCTTATAAGGAAATAAATTGTATTGTAAGATTTATCTTATAAGTAAATTCGTATTGGCTTGAATAATTTTCTTTAGATTCTAGGATATGAGAAAGGGTCTCATATTTTCATTTTAATGGTCTAGATATATAAGAAGAGCATATTTAGAAAGAGGTTCATAATACCTCTTAGCCATGATTTCTCTATATAATATAGATAGATAGATAGTGGAGCGTTCTATCAATTCAATCCTTATGAGTTTAAAAAATATAAAAATTGGTTGGAACAAATCATAAAAAAAATGATGATGCATTTTGTTTATATTGTTACTTATTTAGGAAATATGCTGATAGATGAATGATTGCTTAATTATTTGTATACATTAAAAAAGATGTAACTGATAACATTAATAATGAAGTTATCATATAACTATTTTAAAATATGAAAACTCAAAAAATGAAAATTTTAAACTTAACGTATTTGCTTTTTTTTTTTTTTTTTTTTGAGATGTCAATATATTCATGTTATTATTATTATTATTATTATTATTATTATTATTATTATAAAATCGAAGTTTCCTAATAACCACTTTAAAGAAAATTTCTTGAGTTGCTACTGGAAAAATTGCACCACTAGGGCATTCTAGGTTTGGAACAAAAACTACTATAAATTTATAACACCAGAACACACTTATTAACATTTTTCAATACTCAACACCAGAACACTATTACAGACTTTAAAATAGTTCAAGTTATTTCATTATTGCATCTAATAAGGTCATTATGCAATAACCAACTTAAGCAACAAACGAGCCCCGAGCCACACCGGGAAATTCTTGCATGTGCCCAGTGTATGAGACTTATTATGACGCCCTGACATATTGGACCCACACAGGGGCGGAGCCACATAGTGGCTTGGGGGGGCCGAGGCCCCTGCAAAAAAAAAATTTTTCCCATTAGCCTATGAAGAAAAAATAATTAGGCCCCCCCAACCTTAGGCAGCCGGCCCCCCCTCCCAATTTCTCACCCATTCTCCCAGGCCTCAATCAAAAATTAGTAACATCCTCAGATTAAATAAAAAAAAAAAAAATTATCTGTTCTACTTTCAAGCAAAAAAAAAAAAAAAAAAAACCCAAAAAAATTGAACTAAAATCTGAAAAAAAAAAAAATCACAGAGAAACCCACGGCAAGCTAAGCCCACGGTGAGCCCAGTAGCTCGCTCACGGCAAGCCCAGTAGCTCGCTCACGGCAAGCCCACGCATTCTCAACCGTGAAAAAAAAAAAAAATATTACAGAAAATCCAACCATCACGTCTCAACCGTGAAAAAAAAAATATATATATTACAGAAAATTCAACCATCACGTCGCTGGCAGAGAAATCAAATCGATGGCAGATACCACAATGCCCGATACTGCCTATACAGAGCAAATCAAGCTCAACAGCAAACCAAACTCAACACTCAACAGCAAACCAAAACAGAGAGAAACACAACGAACACAGAGAGACAGAGACAGAGGTTTTTATCTAAAAAAAAAAAAAATTCCCAAATACACAAATAAAAACCAAACCCCAGCAAACCCACGGTCACGTCGCCGCGACGCCGCAGCTCGCTCGTCGTCGCCGTCGTCGCTCGTCCCTCATCGCAGATCGGAGATCGGCCTCTGCTCCGGTGCTCCCTCCGGCCCTCCCTCAAGGGTATTTCTCTCTTTTTCTCTCTTTTTCTCTCTCACTGTCACTAAAATGAAAAATGGAACGAAATCTTTGTAGATCGTCGACGCCAGACGGTAGATCGGTCATCACTCATCGCCGTCGGAGATCTGCCGTTGACTAGTTGCTTCCTCCGCTCCGGCTCCGGCTCCAGCAGTCCGGCCCTCCCTCAAGGTTTTTCTCTCTGACTCTCTCTCTCTCTCTCTCTCTCTCTCAGTCTCTCTCTATCTCACCGAATGCTTTAGAGTTTATGATGTTTATGAATCCTGTTCAGTTCTGCCTAGCCCTTTTATTCTTTTAGCTTTAATATCATCTCACATTCTCAATCATTCATTGGTTGATTTTTTTTTTTTTTTTTTTTTTCCTGTTTGTCTTTATCTTATCCGGTTATTCCTTATTGTTGGACAATGGTCAATGGTCAATGTGTTAGTTTTTAGTGTAAACCAATATTATTAAATAATAATTAATATTTATTCAAAAGTTAGTAATTAAATTATTAGCTATTATTTATTGCAAATTTTTAAGAATTGTTTAATTATTTATTGCTATATTTTAGGAATTGTAACAAAGGATATGTTATGCTAAAATTAATGACAAATAAATTAAAACTATATTGCATAATTACCAACTAGGATTAAAGCATTATAATTAATGACAAATAAATTAAAATAATATAATTTATTGTTATGCTAAACAACAATAATTAAAGTTATATAATTAAATTAACCAATACATTATAAAAGATAAATTAATTAAATTATTTGAGGGGTTATTATTAATTAAAGTTGTATTAAAAATGGGTTGACTGTTTAAATTATAGTAAAAATTTTGTTTTTTCCTTGAGTATGAATAATATTCATATAACTAAGCAAAAATTTCTAATTAAAATTTTATTTTTTAAAATTCTTTTCAGGTTAATTGAGTCATATTCTTAAAGTTAAAAGAATTATGAGCAAACGAAAAACAATTGATGCATTCTTTAAGAAAAAAGATGTTAGCAATTCAGAAATTAGGACACCTGTGGCTGTAGAAACAAATGTTAATACTTCGATGCCTGATGAACACACCTCCAAATGTCCAAAACTTCAATCTGAAGAGATAGATCGTGATCCAGGAACACGTAAACAAATATGTGAATTTCCTATCAACAAACAAGATGAAATTCGACGAGCTTATCTCATAGAAGGTCCATACCAACCTGAAAATATAGTCTTTCCATACAATGATGATACTCATCGTCGTCGATTTCAACCTTCATGGTTTGTTTCACATAAGGATTGGTTGGAATACTCACCTACAACGGATGCATTATATTGTTTTCCTTGCTACCTTTTTAGTAAGAAACCAATAGGTCGTCCCGGATCAGATGTGTTCATTTCAACAGGTTTTAATAATTGGAAAAAGGTGAAAGATGGAATGAATTGTCCTTTAATTCGTCATGAAGGGAAAGAACCAAACTCTCCACATAAAAATGCTGTGAAATGTTGCGAGGATTTACAGAATTATTCACAACATATTGACAAGCTAATTGAGAAACAAACGTCAAAAGAATTAGAGAATAATCGGTTGCGGCTCAAAACCTCAATAGAGTGTGCTCGATGGCTAGCATTCCAAGCTTGTGCTTTTAGAGGTCATGATGAAAGCCTTGATTCAAAAAATAGAGGCAATTTTATTGAATTGATAAAATTGACATCAACTTTTAATGACAAAGTAGCTAGTGTTGTCTTGGAAAATGCTCCTGGAAATGCCAAATATACATCACCCACAATTCAAAAGGAGATTTTGCATATTCTTGCTAATAATGTGCGAAATGCTATTCGTGAAGAAATTGGAGATGCAAAATTCTGCATTCTTGTTGATGAAGCTCGGGATGAGTCGAAGAGAGAGCAAATGGCCATCATTTTGAGATTTGTTGATAAAGAAGGTTTTATTAAAGAGCGTTTTTTTTATGTTGTGCATGTTAGAGACACTACTGCATTGACTTTAAAGAATGAGATATGTGCTGTCCTTTCTCGTTATAACCTCCACATTGAAAATATTCGAGGTCAAGGATATGATGGGGCTAGTAACATGCGTGGTGAATGGAATGGATTACAAGCTCTTTTTCTTAAAGATTGTCCATATGCTTATTATGTACATTGTATGGCTCATAGGTTGCAATTAGCTCTAGTTACAGCATCTAGAGAAGTAAAAGATGTTCATCAATTCTTTGATCATTTGGTCAATATTATCAATATTGTTGTTGGTTCTAGTAAGCGTAGTGATGAATTGCAACATGCTCAAGCAGAACAAGTTGAGAATATGATTGCTTCTAATGAAATTGAGACTGGAAGAGGTGCAAATCAGATTGGTACTTTGCAACGAGCTGGAGATACTAGGTGGGGATCTCATTTTCAATCTATTTGTAGTTTGATTAAAATGTTTGATGCTACTTGCAAAGTTATCAACACTATTTCTGAGGAAGGAGCTAATTATAAACAACGCGGTGATGCCGAGGGAGCTTATCAGGTATTAACATCATTTGAATTTATTTTAATCTTGCATTTGATGAAAGAGATAATGGGAATTACTAATGTTCTTTGTCAAGCTTTGCAACAACAATCTCAAGACCTTTTAAATGCCATGCATTTAGTTTCAACTACAAAATCACTTATTCAAAAGTTGAGAGATGATGGATGGGAGCCTTTACTTGCTAGTGTTATATCATTTTGTGAGCAACATGAAATTGATATTCCTGATATGAATGCTCGTTACACTAAAGGTCGAGGTAGATATCGTCGTCAAGATGACAATTTAACAATGGAACATCATTTTAGAATTGGCATATTTACAGTTGCAATAGACTTTCAATTGCAAGAATTGAAAAGTAGATTTTGTGAGCTAACAACGGAACTTGTCATTCTTAGTTCAGCTTTAAATCCCAATGATGCTTTTAGATTATTCAAGATTGTTGATATATGCAATTTGGTTAAGAAATATTATCCTCAAGATTTCACTGAACATGAACAAGAACTTTTGGAGTCTCAATTGCGACATTATGAGCTTGATGTGATAAAACATCCAGATTTTCAGAATATGAGTACAATTTCCGAGCTATGTAGGGGATTAAAAATTTCAGGAAAGTCTCAAATATATTTTTTGATTGATAGACTTATTCGTCTTGTGTTGACCCTTCCAGTTTCTACAGCAACTACAGAACGAGCTTTCTCAGCTATGAAGTTGTTAAAAACAAGACTTCGCAATAGAATGGAGGATGAGTTTTTGGCAGATAATATGATAATTTATATAGAGAAGGAAATTGCAGGGAATTTCACTATAGAGATGATAATGGATGAATTTTATTCCATGAAAAATCGTCGTCAGGCATGATTTGATTCGGTTGATGACCCGACCTGACCCGAATAATGGAAGATTTACTGAGGCTTAGTCCATGGAGCGGAGGCTTGGGCCGACAAAAATTTTTTGGCCCGTTTTGTAACCCATTGTGAATCCTGTGCGCAGGATATAAAAGCTGTTTTTTTTGGTGATTGGGGTTTTGTCTTGTTGTTGTTTTTGAGAAAGAAAAACACTGTAGCCGCACATTGTAATTTTCTTTGATAATAGTGAAATCCCTGCAACTCTGTGGACGTAGGCAAATTGCCGAACCACGTAAATACTGTCTTGTGCGTGTGATTGTTTTACTTTTGGCGTTTTGTTTTTTCTATTTTTTTTGTTTCTCACAGGTTTGAAATTTCGGTCGAATTCCCAACATGTTCAAGTATATAATAATATATAAAAGTTGATAATTTTGTATCCAATAGACTTAAAAATTATATTTGGTATATCTCTGTTACAACCCGGCCCCCCCAAGCACGTATTCCTGGCTCCGCCCCTGGACCCACAGATACACCTAGCGTATAAGACACCACACCGGTGAAATTAAGAGGACACAACACACAAATAAACAAACATATAGTAATATTCTAAGTTCTATAACATTGGTAATGCATTACTAGCCAACTCTTAAACTGTTAAGATTTGAACCCAGCATCTACCACCAAATTATGGCCAGTGACAAATTGGGAATCCTCAGAAGCAAGAAACACCACAGCGTCCGCCACATTTTTGGGCATTAGCAACCCACCTTTCAAGTACGAAATTGACTCTTGCATCTTACCTACCTCCTCATCATTCCACCTCATCGTGTCCTTCACTATTGGCGTCCCAACTAACCCTGGTGAAACACAATTCACACGTATCCCATATGAACCCACCTGCAGGCTCGCCGACCTCACCAACCCTAACACTGCATGCTTCGACATAGTATAGTCGACAATGCCATAGGAACCAACACTTGCCGACACGCTCGCTGTGCAAATTATGCTCCCCTTCACGTGCCCTTCCACCATCGCCTTCACCGCGTGCTTCACACACGCCACCATCCCGCGGGCGTTCACCGCCATGAGCTTGTCGTAAGCCGACAAGTCTATGTCGAACACGCTCTGCTCACGCGTGTTGGTCGCTCGACCTATGCCCGCATTGCTGAACATGATGTCGAGGCATCCGTACTTATTGACTGTCGAGTCTACCAACGTTCTCACCTGTTCCTCGTCGCTGACATCGCAATGAACATAGCTGCATATGTTGAGGCTGATGGATGCAGCGACGCTTTGGCCCATTTCGTCTTGGACGTCCGCGATAACGATGGCTCTTGCGCCGTGAGTGGCGAATTGGCGAGCCGTGGCTTCGCCTATGCCGCTTGCTCCGCCAGTGACTATGGCCACCTTGCCTTGGAGCTTGTTCTTTGGCGTTGTGGAGTCTGTCATTTCGCTTGTTTGTGTAAATCAGGTGATTGAATATCTTTGCTATGTCAAAAAGGCTAATTATATACATGTGCCCGTTTGGATTGGCTTGCTACGCGTCTGCGTTTGAGATTCACGTTTCTTTCTTTCTTTCTTTTCTTTTTTTTTTTTTTTTTTTTTAGCGTATATAAACAGTAAACACATCGTTTATGCACATGGATTTACCAAATGGGGACAAAGTATACTCTTCATACACTACTCCTTGAACTTACCACCGCTTTATTCAAAAAAAAAAATATTAAAAATGAGTTATATTTTCAATTTTTAATAAAATAAACTGTATCCAGAAGTACCTACGTTGATCTTTCATAGGTGATGTGCTACTTTTAGCCAACTACTACCAAGAAAGGTTGTCCGACTCTGGTCCCATACAAAAGTATGGGCACGAGTATTGACTACTCTCATTAAACTACTTATAATATAGCGAAAACTTTAGGCGGGAATTTTATTAATTATTTATATATTAATTAGATAATATTTATTTAACTTTTAATTTTTTATATTTAGAATTTATTTATCATTCTCTTTAAGATACAAAATTATTAATTAAATTTTTACATTTAAGTTTCATTAACATTTCCTTTTAGTACCCATTTGGATGGTGACTAATTTGGATAGAACGTGTACAACGTTTGGATTGAATTTATTTTGTTGAAATTGAAAAATTGAAAACACAAGAACAAAATAATTTTTAAATATATGAATAGTATCTTGAGACCTATTTTTAATGAAAAAGTTATTGAAAAGTGAAGTTTGTGGGTCTGTGAAAAGTGCATGAGTGCACTGTTCACGAAAGACTTGGTCAACAATTGCGGCTGAAAAAAAAAAAAAAAAAAAAAAAAAAAAACTGAAAACGCACAGCTTTAAAACGCAGACGTGAAAAGTTGTCCAAACCAAGCTTATGACTAGAGCGTGTTTAGTTCCAATTCCTAAAAATAAAAATTAAAAATTAAAAAAATTTATTAAAAAAAAAAAAAGCTTGTAGCAAGAAGAATAAAAAGAAAGAAAGAGCAAATAGAAGAAAACCTGAATGAAGATCAAAGAAGAGTAGCTAGCCAACAACGAAGAATGCTATAAAAATAGAATCAAAATAGAGACTAGATAGAAGCAAGGTGTGCAGGGAAAAAAAATACTAATCGATACTGTATTTGATTTATTGAGATTTAAGATGGAGAGAGAATATTTTTTGTCTGTTTTTTCATATAGATTCGAGTAATAAAATAAAAGTTAGTTTCTATGGATGAAGTTATTTATAAAGACATTAATTCAGATTTTAAATAGGAATATTATCTCTTCAATTTCTATGTTTTGGGATAGGGGACTTTAATTTTTTATTTTTTATTTAATAAACCAACAATTAAAAAAGGGCCTAATTTTCTCTCTTCAAGCATCCTTAATTTCAGCTCTTCATATCAATTTATATCTATTAGCGGTGCCTTAAATTTTGTTCTTAGGTGAAGGAGCCGTACGTAATTAATTTGCATTGAGGGGCTTTCTTTTATTTGGGGCCATAGACTATTGCATCAATTGCTTCTATGATTGAGCCAGCATTGGAGCTGAGCAAATAAGTCAAGTGAGTTTTAATTTATTAGATAAGAAAAATGACATGTCTGCAATACTTGTTGCTGTTACGTACTAGTATAATTCGATCTAATTCAATATTGTATAGATTCCTTTGCATTCTTTACTAGAAA
This sequence comes from Quercus robur, assembly GCF_932294415.1. Lineage (NCBI taxonomy): Eukaryota > Viridiplantae > Streptophyta > Magnoliopsida > Fagales > Fagaceae > Quercus > Quercus robur. The sequence continues at coordinate 42,442,156 of NC_065543.1, forward strand.
GAAATTATGGGTTAATATAAATTTTGCTGACCTTTCGAGCTTGTGAAGATTCAGCTCGGTAATAGCATGGAATCCCACAAAGGACAGAATATATGGGAGATAGGTAATATTAATATTATACTGTTTGATTTTTTTTTTAATTAGGAACTTGTATGGTTTGAATTCAAACCGGTCCTGTTTACACTCTCCAATAGCAGTGTGCCACTTCAAAATTTTAGTTCACTCTGCATATATGAGTGAAGACGAGAGTTTTGGTGGCCATGGTGTTTTACAACCCAGGGTGAGGTCATAATGGTTTGCCCAATCATGAGTTGCCAAGAAATGAGTATAGTTGATTAGGAAAATATAACTTCAATCATGGCTACTTGAAAAATGTAATACTTAATTAATTCCGAAAAGTTAAGCTAGATTTTCATTTGTTGCATCTTTGTATTAGCATTTACATTCGACTCTTCTATTGATGGCCGATTTGCGTCGTGTCATTGTAATTATTAGAAAATGGTCGATTCGCATCCCATATCTTCATTCTATTCTAATTTACCATTTCAAAAAGTCACTTTATTAATTATACGATACCATTTTACAATACACCAGCATCCCAATGTTTATGTTACCATACTACACATTAAAATAATATAAATTATATAATAAAATATATTTCATTCTCTCTCTCATTTCTGTCTCCCTTCCTCTTTCTCAACCAGTAGTCAAGTACCAGAGAAAACTCAATACACCCATCTACACAGCAACCACCCTCTCAACCACACCACCTCCACACAGCAACCCAGTCACCACCACACAGCAACCACCATGACACCAAAACCCGTTAACCAACAAAAACCTTCTTCTTCTTCATCCTGGGATTCGTCACCATCTTCACCGAGATCAGTCACTTCAACCCAAAACTCCAACTACAAGAACAAGCCTTTCCCACCACCACCGAGATCTTCCTCTTTTGTGACCCGATCATCAACCCAGACCCACACCCACACCGCCACTACAATCTCCGATCTTCACTGATCCCAAATCCAAAATCTCTGATCCATGCCCAAATCAACACCCAGCTTCGTCACGCCCAGATCAAGCCAAATCCAAAACCCATAACCCACGGCCCACCACGCCGATCCACCACCTGACACATGATACATCGATCAAAGCAAACCACACCCACATCGGAGCAAACCCATCGTAGCCACATCGAACCCATCATAGCAAACAGCAATGAGAGAAAGAGGAAAGGGAGAGGGAGAAATCAGAAAGAGAGAAAGACGAGGAGGACAGAGTTGAGAGAGTGGGAGAGTCAAAGCAGATGAGAGAGAAAATGAATAAAATAATGTTTTTATTTTTACAATTGTGCTACAGTGCAATTCTAGCACAATTGCAATTTTTTTTGCAATAGTGTACATATACAATTTTGGATGCTGAGCACTTTGAGACTTGAAATGCCAAATTTTCCTTATATTTGGCATTTTCAATCCCAAGTGCAAATACTCTCAAAGCATCAACATTGGGGAATGCTAATGCCAAATGTAAGGAGAATTTGGCATTTTAAGGCTGTGTTTGATTCCCATAAAATATTTTCCGAAAATGCTATTTTCCGGAAAGGAAAATATTTTCAAGTGTTTGGTTGCATTATGAAAATTGTTGTAGAAAATATTTTTACATGTTTGGTTCTATTCTGAAAAATGCTATTTTCCTACAAATTTTTCACACGGTAATTCAACCCACGGCAGCAAACTCCGGCAATCAAAAGCCACAACCACCAAAACACCACCACCACACCACCACAACAACAACAAAAATCAAAATCACACAGAAATCAAAACCACATAGAGAGAGAGAGAGATCGGTGGGTCGAAGGCGAGATCGCGCGGAGGCGAGATCGAAGGCGAGATTGAGCGGCGCAGTGCGATTGGCGCTGTGTGATTGGCGCGGTGCTGCAATTGACGAGACCAGTGCGATCTGGTGTGTGCGATCATCGGACTGGAGCTCGTGAGATCGAGCGACGCAGTGCGATCGGCGCGGTGCTGCGATCTACGTGCGTGCGTGCTGTGACCAGTGCTTAAAGGAAGATTGCCAGTGTTTGGGTCGGAGATTGGTGATGGGTTTGGTGGAGATCAGTGTGGGTCACAGAGATCGATGATGGTTTTGTCACCCCCAAAAACCAACAAGACCATGGGTTCGTCCATGGTTGAGACGAGAGAGAGAATCGATTCGGCGGTTTTTTTTTTTTTTTTTGCTGTGACCGGTGCTTAAAGGAAGATCGCCAGTGTTTGGGTCAGAGATTGGTGATGGGTTTGGTGGAGATCGGCGTGGGTCACAAAGATCGATGATGGTTTTGTCACCCCCAGAAACCAACAAGACCATGGGTTCGACCATGGCTAAGACGAGAGAGAGAATCCGAGATAGCAGAGAGAGGGAGTGAGATGGATCTGGTTGTGGAGGGATACGAATCTTGTTGGCTTCTTCTATTTGATTAAAGGGTTTGTTCACTATGACTTGAAGCTTCAGAATATCCTCGTGTTCGACAATGGGAAAATCAAAATAACCGATTTTGGACTTGCAAAAAAAGAAGAGCAAAAACAGAGTAACGAATCGCCGGCAAAATCAGTTAATTACAATGAGTACGAATCGCCAGCAGATATTTGGACTTGCTGAGTTGTGGTTGTAGTGAGAATATTTTTATATTATTTTTATTTTTCTTTATATTATTTTAATATGTAGTATGGAAAAATAAAATTTTAAGATGTTAGATGTATTATAAAATGGTATGATATAATTAATAAAATAATTTTTTAAAATAATAAAATAAAATAAAGTAATATTTCCTGATGCTAATGTTCTTAGCACATTTACCTTCGACTCTTCTATTGACGGCCGATTTGCGTCGTGGCATTGTAATTGTTAGAAAATGGCTTGAATTGATTGTAGCCACTTTATTTGACTATGGAATTGCTGATTGGAAAAGTACTATAAGCCAAATAGTACTTGCATGTGATCACTTCTCTCTTTTGTATGCTTTGTCACCACAAGTTAATATTGGCGTGGCTTTAGGTGCACGCCAAGATCAGATTTGTCTACTGAAGTTTGTGATTTTGGTGCATTGTCAAGATTTGGTATCATTGTTGCATGGCTTTCTTGTTTGCATGCCGACACTTTGGTAATTGTTTTGCTCTATGGAGCTTGTTATTCAAAAGTGGTGTGGCTGAGCAGCAAAATGTGAGCTAGTGGTGTGGCAAAAATGAAGGGCCTTGTTGGGGGATGTGTAGAGAAGAGAAAACTTCTCTTTGTATTAGATGCAACCCCAAACTTTGTATTGAGTCCCAACCTTTGAACTGTGAGAGAACTTTTGTATTTGTGTGAGAGAATAGCATTGGATGTATTGGGATGTGGGCATTGTGAGAGTACTATTACAGCATTTTGTATTCTCCATATTTATTAGTGAAATTTTCTTCTCGTTGTCATCTGTGAGGGCGTATGCTAAAAGTCGCGTAGGCTAAAAGTTGAACCATGTAAATCATTGGAATTCTTTTTTGTGTTTGTTTGTGTCTACTTTCTTGTCAACTTTGCTTTGTTCCTATTAATTATTTGGTGAGATCTTTTGAAAGTTCATAATATTTTGATAATCAATCTTGCATGGAAGTGCTATCCAGAGGCATTTCCTATGACAATTTGGTAATAGAGTTTTTGCTATTTACAATAGTAATGGGTCGATTGGTGTTGATAGGGCACTATCATGGAGGATGAGGCAATGTTAATTAGGTCATGGGTGGTTGATTGCTGCGGTGACTATGGCGGGGGGCTGGGAATGGGTTGATCTAGCCCCTATTTGGCATGGGCTAAGTTAGGCATGAGGGTTAGGTGTTGTAGAAACAAACCTATAAAAATAATTATTTTAGATTATTGTAAATGGATCTATTGCAATATGAAGATTGGGATGTGTGGTATATTTGAAAAGTGGAAGGCTAAAAAGAGAAAAAGTGCCTTTTAATTTCAGAATTTGGTCAAATATTGCAAAACTGGATATGAGTTCTCTAAATTGTTTTTACAAAGAATCTGACAAAGTAGTTTGCATTTATAAATGCAAGTGTGTGCAACCCTCTTGGCTGAGATACGAGTATTGGAAGTAGGTGGGCTCTCGCACATGAAAAATTATTCAATACACCTGGTCAATTCTTACTTTCTCACACGGTAGTTCATTCATTTCAATTTCTTTTCATTCCACTATTTTTATTAAAGAAATGGAATAATAGTAATGTTGTTATAAAAATTTCCTTTCAATTCCTTTTCATTCCACTCTTAAAAAAATAATAATTAATAATAATAATTTTTCATATCTTTTCTTTCAAACATCCAAATAGTATACAGATAGATATCTATTTTCTTTATATTGTATTCAATAATATCTATTCTATTCGATTCATCAATTCCTTCGTAAACTCTCAAATGTAATATAATTTTTCTAATCACTCCCAACAATGCCTTTGTAACTTAAAAAAGGTGTTGTATTTGAGTGGCATGATGACTACTGTTACTTCACCATATAATTTCACAAACTTAAGTTGAACTTTCTTTTTAGCATACATTTTGAAATAAAATGATATATACCTTGTATGTATCAATATGATTACTTCGGTCATGGAATGCTAGATTATGTCCACAAATTTCTTATTAGCTTCTTCTTACCTTATATGTAGCTTCTTCAATAAGTTTCTAAGCCAAATATTGTGACAAACACTTGAAGTTGCAACAATACACTTAGCTTCACAAGTCAAAATAGTTACCTCTTCAAAATCCTTGTAAATGCACTATCATCCAAATATACTACAAGTAATGAAAAAAGTCTTTGTAGTTTAATGGCATTACTTGCTCTCATTCTTAAAGAGATCCATGATCTAATTCCTACTCTTACATTTTTATAACTATCAAAGACTTTTATAACTATCAAATTATAAAAAAATAATAATAATAAATTAAAAATAAAAATAATGTCACTATTAGATCCAGGTGAAAGTTTTATATCAACAATTATGAAAAATATTTATGCAAATATTTGTGTATTTAACATTACTCAAAATTTATTATGATTGAATCATAATATCAATTTTTTCTTATTTTTTCATATATATATATATATATATATAATGCAAAAATAGGCAATGATGCATTGGTCTCCTTTGAACATGACACCAATGTTATACAGCTGATAAGATCTTCATAAAATTAAACAAATGAATCCATTATATGATTTGAAAGAAAAAGAAAATGTTAGGATCACAATTTTTGCCACAACTTGCTTACGTGGCAAATTATGAGAGGTAGAGTAAAAGTCGTGAGTCCACAACTCCACACTCGTGACTTGCCACATGAGTAAATTGTAACAAAAGTTATAATCCTAATATTACGCTTTGGAAAAAATATATGAAACAAACTGTTTGTAGGAAATATATATATATATATTTATATATATATATATATATATATATTTTATATATATAGATATATCACAACCACATAAATCAGGCTAGGCCTAAAATTACTCATACCTAATGATCTAGATAAATAATTTTCTCTAGATTCTAGAATATGAGAAAGGGTCTTATATTTTCATTTTAATGATCTAAGATAAATAAGAAGAGCATATTTAGAAAGAGGTTCTTCTTAACCTCTTAGCCATGATTTCTCTATATAATATAGATAGATAGATAGATAGATAGTGGAGCGTTGTATTAATTCAATCCTCATGAGTTTAAAAAATAAAAAAATTGGTTGGAATAAATCATAAAAAAATGATGATGCATTTTGTTTATATTGTTACTTATTTAGAAAAGATGCTAGAAGATGAATGATTATTTAATTATTTGCGTACATTAAAAAAGATATAGCTGATAGCATTAATAATGAAGTTATCATACAACTATTTTAAAATATAAAAATTCACAAAATGAAAATTTTAAACTTGACGTATTTGCATTTTTTTTTTTTTTGAGATGTCAATGATGATGCCCGAATCGTCAGTAGAGATGTTCGTCCAGACGAGAGTCGTCCACAGCTAATCCTAATCCTAAAACAAGTTGAAAAGAAAGTATGGTCACCGGTGTGATGCCTGCCACAGAGCTTCCGATGCCAAAGTGAGAATAGCTAGAGTTTGAAGAAAGTAATATGGATGTACTAGGAAATTTTTTGTGTTCCTCTTCGTTGGGTTTTGTCTATGGATATATATAGGCGCTTTCTTCTTAGCCGTTGGTTTTGCTTTAATGGTGGAATCATTGCCGAAGTTGTAACGCCCATGTGGGGTGTTAAATGGATAGATATATCTTCCAACAGTACGGAAGATCATTATTTATCTTTTGTAATGCTTCGTCCTGATTGAGGGACGACAATTGAGTCTTTGTCAAGCGATTCCTCCTAGGTTGGGCTAGCTTCAACGTAGTCCTTGTTTATCGTCCATCTTGGGTGGATGAGTATATTTTCGGGACCATCAGTTGCCCCCCTATTCCAAGGTCGTCCATAATTTGGACGGTCTAAGGACTATGAGAGTTTTTTTTTTTTTTTTTTGAAAAATTTTCTAACGCTTGGGATTATGTTCTCCACATTAATTGTTTTATGGTGGCGTGGCACGCATCGTGGCCACGTGTCCTTTTCTGACCGGTGAGTAGTTCTTGTCTCCGGTGAATGCCTTTTTAGCTTTCCCGCATTTTTCAAGCAAACTTTTTTAACTCTTTGCCTTTCTTTTTTCATCTTTTTACTTTCCTTTTGCATTTGATTTCTCTGACTTTTAGCCTTTCTCTCCACTCTCTTTGCGTCTGATTTTTCTGAGTTCACTATTGTCGCTGTGTATTTTGCTCCCAGCCTTTTCGATTCTCCTCCTCATTTCCAGGTACATTTGCCTTTTTTTTATGCCCTTTCCTTTTTTGCTGTACTGTATTCTTCTCTTTCGTATTCTTATTTTCCTTCTTGGAATTGCGTATCTTTCCTTAATGGTGGATTATACTGAACTTAGGCATATTTCTCCCTTCATCGCCTTTCTTTTTGCTCACTTAGGGGGGCTGTTAGATTCTTCTGGTGACCAATACCCACAAATTGGGGGTTTTGTTGTAGGGGATAATGGCATTGATTTAGCGTTAGGTGACTTGCATCCGTTGTTGCAACAGTCTTTGTCTTGGTTTAAATCAATTCATGAGGTCCTTAGGAGGGAAAATATGAGATCAGGTGGTCAGGAGAGGGGTTTGTCTTCTGATGTGGTTGCAGATGGGGCTGTTATGGACACAGCTACCTCCGCTCCTCCTCCTTTATCTGTCCTTCCTTCTACTTCTGCAACCTCTCGTCCTTTTCGTGCCCTCAAGGAAAAGTGTTCCTTGAAGGTGGATGTCTTTAATAAGTTTAGGCATAGGTTTCAATTTCCTGATGAAACTAGGGCTCATCTTCCCATGAAGGGCGAAAAGGCTTGCGCTTTTGCCCATGGTGAGGTCTTTTTTACGAGGCTACTTTTTTGTGTGGCCTAAGGTTTCCCGTTCATTTATTCATTATGGAACTCCCAAATCACCTACATATTGCCCTCGGGCAACTTATACCGAATTCCTGGAGGATCGTCATAAGTTGCATGGTGATTTGGATGACCATAACGGATGGAGACATGATCACTCTCAACGAGTTTATCCATCTCTATCGCTTAAAAGAGTCCAAGGAGTTTGGATATTATGAACTTGTTCCCTGGGATAGGAGATCTCGTCTCGTCATCGACCTTCCTTCGTCCTTCCGTTACTGGAAGTCCATATATTTTTTTGTGTCAGGCGATGGTTGGGCGACTTTATTCGACGACTTTAGGGGGAATGTCCCTAGGTTGCTGCGCCGGTGGGAGACCCCTCATCTTGGTGCCTTTGCCTTTTATGTCTCTTCTTTCTAGTACTTTGGTTGATTTTGATCGTCCTTCTTACCTTTTTGTGATTTTTCTTCTTCTGTGGTTAAGGAGCGTCCTAAACTTGAAAGCCAGATTGAAGAAAGAGTTCAGGAAGCGATTAAGTATGCAAGGACGATCGACGACTTTGACAAGCTGGTCGATCCACGCACATTGGCTCGTCACTGTTTAGGGCCTGAGCCTTCACTCTACGTTCTTCAAGTAATCGACCGAGAACAGAGGAAACGTGAGTTGTCTTGATATGCATGATCGTTCTTTTTCTTCTTTCCTATTTTAATTCTTGGATTTTCCTTCCTTTTTGGTGTAGAGATGATGAGGAAGTTTAACAAGGATATGTACGCAAAAATCAAGGTGAAGAAGGACAAGCCCCTTTCCAGTATTGGCCAGAAACGTTAAGGATAACCGATAAGGAGAAAGAGAAAGAGACGGCTGAGAGAGGTTCGTCCACCCCTACCTTGGACGAAGGACAGACAGCTTCTCCTGCAATCTCTATTGAGGAGTTCCATGTTCCCAAGAGACGGAAGACAGGGTACAAGGGCAAGGAGAAAATGGGCTCCAATGTTTGGACTGACATTGAAGCAGCCATGGCTTGGGCAAATGAGCTTTTAACTCCTGAAGAAATGAATGAGATTTCCCTGGTACCCTCCCATGAGATGGTGAACCAGCATGTTCATAAGCTCGTCTAGGTAATCTTCTTCTTGCCTTATTCTCCTTCTTTTTTTTTTTTCTTTTTTGATTCAAGTTTTAATAGTACTCTTTTACTGTTAGGTGTTGGGAGAGACGATGCATCTTACTACTCAATTTTTGGCGAATGAAGAGAAGGCCGTTATGGCCACTTCAAAAGTGGAGGCTTTAGAGACTGAGGCTTCGAGGTTGCGGAAGGACTTGATTGCTGCCATGGATGCATATAATACTTCCAAGGAGCAAGTCAAGGTTCTGACTGAGCAGCTTGGAGCCAAGAAGTTGTTGGTAAAGCAGAAGGACGAACTTCTTGCATTGGCTGGCCAGAGGATGAAAGCTGCAATGGCTAAGGCCATGCTTGCCTTCCAGACGATAGAAGAATACAACACCATTTTGTTCCAGTGGTACTTCAAAGGTTTCGAATTATTGAGGAGGTACTTGGTGAAGCGCGGGCCTGGAGTTAATCTGGAAGACCTAGATTTTGAAGCCGTGGATAAGGAGATTAAGGCAGACAAGGCGGCCTAAGTTGCTCGGGCTTCTGTGGCTTCTAGCAAGGATCCTCCTGAGGTGGACAAGGGTGGTGACGATGCTTCTTCGGCTTGACCATGCTGCACTTTTTATGACATACTTTCTTTTTCTTTTTCTTTTTTGTGCCCTATATGTCTTGGGCCTTTTGGACAAACAATCTTTTTATGCCCTATATGTTTTGGGGCTTTTTGGACAATCTACATCCTTTTATATATGATATATTTGTTGGTATTTTCCTTATTTGTTTCAATTGTGGAAGCATTTTCTTCGTCCCTCTAGGGGACTTAGAGAATTTTTATTGAAGTACCCTTTTCATCCCTATGGGGACTTAGAGAATTTTTGTTGAAATATTCTTGGACGATGTTATTCGTTTTAAGAATCTTGCCCAACATACATCTATTAAGGAATTTTATCATCTTTTTGATTTGGACGATGTATAACCATTTAAGGAGCTTCATCGTCTTTTTAACAATTTAAGGAGCTTCATTGTCTTTTTGGTTTGGATGATGTACATCCATTTAAGAAATCTTATCGTCTTTTTGATTTAGACGATGTACATTCATTTAAGGAATCTTATCGTCTTTTTGATTTGGATGACCATTTTGGGCTTTTGAGGAAGAAATAATTAGAGCACATGAATTGCTGAACAATACTTGTGAAATGCTAAATAACCACTTATGAAATTCTGAATAATCACTTATTTGAATACATAATTTGTATTAAAAAGTATGGAATCAAATTATTTTAACTGCTTACAATCAAGCTATGGTTCCTTTTTGTAATACCTCTTTAAATGTTCGACATTCCACAGACGAGGCAAATTATTTCCTTCTAAATCTTCTAGGTGGTAACTTCCCTGTCGTGAATAGTGGACAACTCTGTAGGGTCCTTCCCTAGTTGGACCTAGTTTGCCTTGTGTTGGATCTTTTATTGCAGGAGTCACTTCTCAAAGGACGAGATCCCCGATGCTGAATCTTTTCAGTTTCACTTTTTTATTGTAGTATTCGGCTATCTTCTGTTGGTACTTGGCCATTCTTTGGGAGGCTTGGTCTTTGACTTCGTCCAGACAATCCAGGTTCAGTTTCAATTGATCGTCATTGTTTTGTTCATCAAAGAATCCCTCCTGAGGCTAGTGAGCCCTACTTTGACTGGGATGACTGTTTTTGTGTCATACGTTAGGTTGAAGGGTGTTTCTCCTGTTGGTGTTTGTGCCATCATCCTGTAAGCCCACAGGACACTTGGTAATTCCTCGGGTCATGCTCCCTTTGCCCCCACTAATCGGGACTTGATAATCTTGAGCAAAGTTCGGTTGGTTACTTTTGTCTGTCCATTAGCCTGAGGATGTCCTGGTGATGAGTATTTGTTTTTGATACCTAGGCTCAAGCAAAATAACCTGAACCCATGACTGTCGAATTGACGACCATTTTCTAAGATGATCATCCTTGGTATCCCGAACCTGCAAACAATATTTTTCCATACAAAATTTTGTACCTTTACCTCTGTGATCGTTGCAAGAGCTTCTACTTCGACCCACTTCGTGAAGTAGTCAACTGCGACGAGTAGGAACTTCATTTGTCTCTTTCCCTGTGGTAGGGGGCCCATAATATCGATCTCCCATTGTGCAAACGGCCAAGGCGAGGAAATCGTCATCATTTTTTCCCCTGGGACTCGTTGAACATTCCCATACCTTTAGCAACTGTCACATCTCTTCATGAAATCGACTGCGTCTTGTTGCGTCGTGGGCTAGAAGTAACATGCCCTCATGATCTTCTTAACAAGGGACTTTGACCCCATGTGATCTCTGTAAACTCCCCCGTGTACCTCCTCCAAGACATATCTGGCCTCTTCCTCTTCTATACATCTCAAGTAAGGCTGGGAGAAGCCCCTTTTGTAAAGCTGTCATTTAGTACTGTGAACCAGGCAGCTCGCTTTTGGATCTTCTTGACTTCTTCAGGATTTGGTGGTAATCATCCATCTCTGAGGAATGACAAAATTGGACTCGTCCATCCTGAACGGGTGTGCACATGGAAAGTTTGAAGCTCTTTGATGCTAGGGGAGTTTTGTTCTTCCAGCCTCCAATCATTTATCTTGTCCTGGTCATCTGCTGATGCACTCCGTGCTACTTCGTCAACTTCTGCATTCTAATCCCGTGGGATCTGAACAAACTCTGCGCGATGAAATTTGCTTACCAACTGATTCATCAATTTGAGGTATTTCTGCATTCTTGTCTCTTTTGGTTCAAAATCTACTCTAACTTGCCCTATGACGAGCTGTGAGTCACTCTTAAGCATGATATTTTCAGTTCCAAGTGCCCGAGCTATTCTTAGCCCTGTCAACAAAGCTTCATACTCCGCTTCGTTATTGGTTATAGGGAATTTGAGCTGGACCCCATACTTGAGAACATCTTGTTTAGGGAGGTGATAACAACACCCGCTCCGCCTCCTTTCTGAGTGGACAATCCATCTGTATTGATCGTCCAAAGGTCTTCCTTGTCGCTTGCATGCTTGAGATGGTGAATTCTGCTATGAAATCTACCAATGCCTGAACTTTTACGGCCGTCCATGGGCGGTATTCTATATCAAACTGGCTGAGTTCGATGGCCCATTGCACCATTCGTCCCGCAGCCTCGGGTTTGTTCATCGCTTTCTTGATAGGCTGGTCCGTCATTACTATGATAGGATTAGCTTGGAAGTAGGGACAAAGTTTCCTTGAAGCCACTATTAGGGCGAAGGTGATCTTCTCTATGTGCGGATATCGAGCTTCAGCACCCTGGAAGGCCTAGCTGACATAGTACACAGGGAGTTGTACCTTGTTTTCTTCTCTAATTAAAGCTGCACCAACTGCCATGATAGATACCGCCAAGTATAAGAATAAGTCTTCGCCTTCCTTGGACGGACTCAAGAGTGGGGAGTTGCTTAAGTAGTGCTTCAACTCTTGAAATGCTGTCTTGCATTCCTCCGTCCAAACAAATGCTCTTTTCAAGGTTTTGAAGAAAGGAAGGCATTTGTCTGTTGCCTTGGAGACGAACTTGTTGAGGGCTACCACTCTTCCTATGAGTGATTGTACTTCTTTAATTGTCTTTGGTGAAGACATCTCGAGGATAGCCCTCACTTTTTTGGGATTTGCTTCAATTCCTCTTTGCGACACCATAAACCCAAGGAATTTCCTTGAGGAAACCCTAAAAGCACGTTTGGACGGGTTTAACTTCATGCTGTACTGTCTGAGTGTGTTGAGTGTCTCCTTGAGGTCGTCCAGGTGATCCTCTTCCTCTTTGCTCTTGACGAGCATATCATCAACGTATACCTCCACATTTCTCCCAATTTGTTTTTTGAACATCTGGTTTGCCAATCTTTGATATATGGCCCCTGCATTCTTCAAACCAAAGGGCATGACCCTGTAGCAATAGAGTCCTTGGCTAGTGATGAAAGCATTTTTTTCTTGATCTTCCTCGGCCATCTGTATCTGGTTATACCTAGAAAATGCGTCCATGAAAGTGAGAAGCTTATGTCTGGCAGTAGAATCTACCAGCTGATCAATTCTGGGTAAGGAAAAACTATCCTTTGGGCAAGCTTGATTTAGATCCGTGAAGTCGACACACATTCTCCACTTCCCGTTTACCTTTTTGACCATGACAACATTGGCCAACCACTCAGGATAGTAGACTTCTCGAATAAAATTTATAGCAAGCAACTTATTTACTTCGTCCATTACTGCTTTGTTTTGTTCAGAGGCAAAGACTCTTCTTCTTTGCTAGACGGGCTTCTTCTCTGGGTCTACATTCAAGCGATGCTGGATGATGTTTGCTGGGATCCTTGGCATATCCTCATGGCTCTAAGTAAATACGTCGAGGTTATCTTTTAGGAAGTTGATGATTCCTTCCTTCGTCTTTGTACTTAAATTCGTCCCTACTTGGGTTGTCTTTGTCGGACTTCCCTCGACCAACTCTCTCGTTTCTAGCTTCTCGACAATCTCTGGTGTTTTATCTTCAATTATCCATGTGTGGTTCTCTTTTGAGGATAGGACAGCCTGGTAACACCCCCTTGCCAACACCTGGTCTCCTCTTATCTCTCCGATCCCCTATTCTGTTGGAAACTTTACCTTCAAACAATATGTAGAAGTAGTAGCTTTCCAGTGGTTGAGGGTAGGTCGTCCTATGATCACATTGTAGGACGAGGGTGAGTCTACCACCAAAAAATTGTGTTTGTTGGTTACCTGGAGGGGGTATGAACTGGCCATGACTGTCAACATCACTATTCCACAGGGGCACACCTTGTCTCCACTGAAATTGACGAGGGGTGACTCGAAAGGTCGAAGCTTTTTAGGGTCTACTTTTAATTGCTAGAAGGTGGAAAGATAGATAATGTCTGCCGAGCTCCCATTGTCTACTAGAACCCTCCTTGTATTGAACCCCTCAATCATGATCATAATGACCAGTGGGTCGTCATGAGGTTTCTTTACTCCTCTGGCATCTTCTTCTGAGAAGTACACGTCTTGGTTTATCTGTCTTTGTTTCAGGGGAGGTAGGTTGTGAACACTGTTTACTTGCCTTTGGTATGACTTTCTGAGGGATCTGAATGATCCCCTTATGGTTGGTCCTTCCGTGATAGTTTTTATATCCCCTAGTACACTCTGTGGACGAGGTGGTGGGTGATCTTCATCTCTTTGGGAACCTCTGTGCTGATCCTTCTTACCGTATTTGCTGGAATCTCCCCTTTTCACATACTTCTGTAGTTTCCCTTTCCGTATGAATTCTTTTATCTACTCCTTCAGATCCCAGCAATCCTCTGTGTAATGCCCGTGGTCGTTATGAAAACAACAGTATTTCCTCTTGTCGCACACACTAGGCGATGAGTGGAGTGGCCTAGGCCATTTAAGAGATGGTTCGTCTCTTATTTCCATCAAAATCTGGTCAACGGGCATCACTAAAGGCGTGAACTTCATTGGTCAAGCATATTTGTCATCTCTTCATCTATTGCCTTCGTCATTCCGTCGGTCAGCTCGATCTCTTTTTTGTCCTCTTTGATCGTCTTCTTTTTCCTTCTTCTTCTCCTTTGGTTTTTCTACTCCCTCTATGGCTGTTAAAGCGTCTTCAATGTTCATATACTTCTATGCTTTTAGTAGCGCCTCTGCCATCGTTTTGGGAGGATTTTTTTGCCAAGGAAACCAAAAAATCTCTGGACTTTAATCCTGCCTTAAAGGTTGTAAGTTGCACCTTATCGTCTGACTCGTTTACCTCTAGCATTCCTCGTGTGAAGTGCGTTACATAGGATCTCAAAGTTTCCTTTTCACCTTGTTTGATTGTGAGCAAATGATCAGCTGTCCTTTTCGGACGTTGTCCACCAACAAAATGATGAACAAACGAGCTACTTAGCTGTTCGAAGTTATCGATGGATGACATTGGCAATTTGGTGAACCATTCCCTGGTTGACCCTTTAAGGGTAGTGGGAAAGGAGCGGCACAGAATCTCATCAGGAGGTTTCTGAAGACCCAGGTTCGTCTTGAATGTGTTTAGATGATCCAACGGATCTTTTAATCCGTCAAAGGGCTCAAGCTAGGGTAGACGGAACTTAGAGGGTACCGGGCACTCCTGGACTGCTACGGTAAAGGATGAATTCGTCTTTCTGACAATTCTGTCCAAACTTTGATCTGTCTTTCCCTTGATAGTGTTTCTCAGCTCGTCCATCTCTTTCCTCATCTCCCTAAGGAAATCTGAATTTGCCTCTTCTGGAGTGCTGGTTCGTCTCCTGTGACGGTCTTCATCATTGTCCCTGTTGATTTCCATGTGGTTATCTTCTTGCTGTAGTCGCTGCCTCATCTCCTGGTTTTGCTTGGTAAGTTCCTCCACAATGGCTGCTAGTGACTGAATTTGTAGGGCCAATGTTGCAGGATCTGGGTTAGTGCTGGACTCCATCTGAACTTATAACTTGGAATGGAATTGTGTTCTTGAATTGGGTGCTCAAGAGTCGTCCCCACAGACAGCGCCAAACTGATGATGCCCGAATCATCGGTAAGATGTTCGTCCAGACGGGAGTCGTCCATAGCTAATCCTAATCCTGAGAAAAGTTGAAAAGAAAGTATGGTCATCGGTGTGGTGCCTACCATAGAGCCTCTGATGCCAAAGTTAGAATAGCTAGAGTTTGAAGAAAGTGATGTGCAACGAGAATTCACTTAGTCATCTCCCGTCCATATGCGTCGTCCAAAGGATAGGTAAGTCTTTGCTAACTCGTCCGTCTGTCCTTAAGGACAGACGAGCTCACTATCGCCCGTCTCTCCTGGAGGACGGACGAGAGTTTTAGCATTCGTCCGTCCTTTACAGACGGACGAGCTTGCCACCACCCCCTCGTTCACTAAGGACAAGGGAGGACTTCTCTGCCAAGTGGAAGAACGAACCGTCGCCAGTCAAGGCCAACCGTTGTGAAATACAAACTTCTACATCAGTTACTTCCGAGCCTGTTGGATTCCTCAACTGTAGGAGCGGTTACTAAATAAGTAACCGCTTCCCGCATACTATATAAGCATACACCAAGGAATGAGTAAGGCATTCTGTTCTCGAGAAACTAAGTTTACATTCCTTCATTCAGAGACTAACTTCACCATCGGAGGGTTCTTGGCCGGCTTCCACCGGTCTCCTCTGAGTTTTCACTTGTTTTCTCAGGATTCAGTCGCAAGTTTATCAAGGCCCGACATTTTCAGTCCACTGATATCCCAGAGTTCATCAGAAAGTAATATGGATGTACTAGGAAATTTTTTGTGTACCTCTTCATTGGGTTTTGTCTAAGGATATATATAGGCGCTTTCTTCTTAGCCGTTGGTTTTGTTTTAATGGTGGAATCATTGCCGAAGTTGTAACGCCCATGTGGGGTGTTAAATGGATAGATATATCTTCCAACGGTACGGAAGATCATTATTTATCTTTTGTAACGCTTCGTCCTGATTGAGGGACGACGGTTGAGTCTTTGTCAGGCAGTTCCTCCTGGGCTGGGCTAGCTTCAGCGTAGTCCTTGTCTATCGTCCTTCTTGGGTGGACGAGTATATTTTCGGGACCATTAGTCAGTATATTCAAGTTTTTTATTATTATTATTATTATTGAAGATTTTAATGACCACTCTAAAGAAAATTTCTTGAATCTCTTGAATCACCACTGGAAACTGCACCACTAGGGCATTCTCGGTTTGGAATAAAAACTACTATAACTTTATGATAGTTTTTCAAACAAAATAACACCAAAACACACTTCATATTCTTTTTCGATAATCAACACCAGAACACTTTATTACAGACTTTAAAAAAGTTCAAGTTATTTCATTATTGCATCTAGTAAGGTCATTATGCAATAACCAGCTTAAGCAACGTACAAACGAGCCTCGAACCACAACGGGAAATTCTTGCATGCGCCCAGTGTATGAGACTTATTATGACACCCTGACATATTGGACTCACAGATACACCTAGCGTATAAGACACCACAACCACCATACCAGTGAAATTAAGAGGTCACAACACACAAATAAACAAACATATAGTAATATTCTAAATTCTATAACATTGGTGTTGGATTACTAGCCACCTCTTAAACTTTAGGTTTAAACCCAGCATCTACCACCAAATTATGTCCGGTGACAAATTGGGAATCCTCAGAAGCAAGAAACACCACAGCGTCCGCCACATTTTTCGGCATTAGCAACCCACCTTTCAAGTACGAACTTAACTCTTGCATCTTACCTATCTTCTCATCATTGTCCAACCTCATCGTGTCCTTTAGTAATGGCGTCCCAACTACCCCTGGTGAAACACAATTCACACGTATCCCATATGAACCCACCTGCAAGCTCGCTGACCTCACCAGCCCTAACACTGCGTGCTTCGACATGGCATAGTCGACAAACCTGTCAGTACCAATACTCGCCGCCATGCTCGTTGTGCAAATTATGCTCCCCCTCACGTGCCCTTCCACCATCGCCTTCACCGCGTGCTTCACACACGCCACCATCCCGCGGGCGTTCACGGCCATGAGCTTGTCGTAAGCTGACAAGTCTATGTCGAACACGGTCTGCTCGCGAGTGTTGGTCGCTCGACCTATGCCCGCATTGCTGAACATGATGTCGAGGCATCCGTACTTATTGACTGTCGAGTCTACCAACGTTCTCACCTGTTCCTCGTCGCCGACATCGCAATGAACATAGCTGCATATGTTGAGGCTGATAGATGCAGCGACGCTTTGGCCCATTTCGTCTTGGACGTCCGCGATAACGATGGCTCTTGCGCCCTGAGTGGCGAAATGGCGAGCCGTGGCTTCGCCTATGCCGCTTGCTCCACCAGTGACTATGGCCACCTTGCCTTGGAGCTTGTTCTTTGGCGTTGTGGAGTCTGTCATTTCGTTCGTTTGTGTAAATCAGGTGATTGAATATATTTGCTATGTCAAAAAGGCTAATTATATACATATTAATCTTTCATTTGTTATGTGCTACTTTTAGCCAACTACTCCGTAGAAAGGTTGTTCCAAGTGTAAGAGTTTACACCTCCAATTGTGCCACGTCAGATTCTTGGTTCACTCCAAATATAGAGTCAAGACGAGAGTTTTGCAATGATTTGCGGTGTTATCTCACAAGCGAGGAGGATTCTGGCATTTTACCCCTAATTTTAAAAAAAAAAATTGCAATATGTCCCTGTTTGCAAACTATATAGGAGCGTGCCCCTGTTTCGATACTCGATTATCCTAAAATCGAGTTCAATTAAATACTCGATTTGTAGAAAATCGAGTTATGCCCGATCAAACTTGAAAAAAAAAAAAAAAAAAATTTCCGTGGAACTCGAGTTTCAGGAAATCGAGTTCCATGCAAAAAAAAATTTTATAAGTGTGATTCCCCTATATTCAGGGAGCCCTATAGTGGCGTTTTAAAGCCCTATAGTGACGTTTTAAAGCCCTATAGCGGCGTTTTCCTCCAATTTTTTTATAAGTGTGATTGGCCCATATTCAGGGTACTCTATAATGGCGTTTTTAAGCCCTATAGTGACGTTTTAAGGCCCTATAGCGGCGTTTTCCTGCAAAAATTTCGTATAAGTGTAATCGGCCTGTTCTGGGTGCCCTATAGTGGCTTTTTAGGCCCTATAGTGACGTTTATAAGCCCTATAGTGACGTTTTAGAGCCCTATAGCAGCGTTTTCCTGTAAAAAAATTTTATAGTCCCCAAACAAGTTCAAGAGGCCCTATAGTGGCGTTTTTAAGCCCTATAGTGACGTTTTAAAACCCTATAGCGGCGTTTTGGAACTCGACTTCCCTAAAATCGAGTTCCATGCTTTTTTTTTTTTTTAGTTTTATTCGGCATAACTCGATTTTCTACAAATCGAGTATTTCATTGAAACTCGATTTTAAGGTAATCGAGTATCGAAACAGAGGCATATCCCTATATAGTTTCGAAATAGGAGCATATTGCTAAATTTTTTAAAAATTAAGGGCAAAAGGCTAGAATCTCCCACAAGCAGGTGAAATCATACTGGTCTCCCCCTTATGAGTGGCCAAGAAATGACTGATAGGAAAATATCACTTTAATCAATGGCTACTTGAAAAATGTAATAAATAATGCCGAAAAATTAAGTTAGATGTTCATTTGTTGCATCTTACTATGTTAGCATTTGTTTTTCAGCAAAAAATACTATTAGCATTTACATCCGACTCTTTCTATCTTTATTTAATAAAAATTAACAAATTACACACAAAATTGGTTCTTGTAAGGACACGATTTGTAACGACCCGGGACAGTGTTGGGTTCGCACGTAAAAAGGCCCAAACAATATCATTTGTAGAGCGTGGGTTTGAAAGGCTAGGCCTTGGTCACAAGACAGTGGGTTAAATCGTGTTCGCCCTAAGAGTTTTTCTCCTCAAGGCAGGCTGGGTGGCTCTGGTTTTTGGCCATTTTTCCCAGCCTCTTTTCCCGGATAGCTTATTTTTCCTTTTATACTAGCCTGTATCCCTTATCCAATGTCCACGTGTGGGGTTTGATTTTCCAGGACTGATACTTGTCCCATCAGCCCATACCCAGAGTGGTTGGGGGTGGTTGTAAAAAACTGAAGAGTATGGCTCTGTCAGGTGCAGAGTATTGAATGGCAGTAAGGGCAGCTTTTCCTGGTCGTTGTACTTTCCAGCGTATCCTTCTCTATTGACCTAGATATTTTAGATCTTTTCCAAGTTGCTCCTTTACCGTTTTTGCCCTTCCTTTTAGTGAGACCTCGGACATGCCGAGGACTGAATCGTCCTCAGCTGCGCCCAAGTCTATTTTGTACTCGTATTACCGAGTCTGGGCTATAACCTTCCTCGGCTCGGACCTTGGGCCCCAATGAATAAATGGGCCAGGGCCACAAATTATTGGGCCCCACAGTTCTAAATCTAGATAGCTATAAAATTTCAATTTTTTGTATTTCTCTCTCTCTCTCTCTCTCTAGGAATTTTCTTCAAGATGGTCTTTAAGAAACTTAACTTAAAAAATGATAATGATAATAATAAAAAATTGAATATATTAACGTCACAAAAAACACATAAATACGTAAAATTTTACAAGTTTTCATATTTTGAAATCGTTGTATAATAATTTCATTATCAATGTTATTAGATGCATATTTCCAATGTACACAACTAAGTAATCATTCATTTACCTGCACCTTGTCTAAATAATTAATACAATAATCAAAATGCATCATCTTTTTACTTTTATTTTTTTTGACCCATTCCAACCAATTTTTGTATTCTTTAAACCAATAAGGATTGAATTGATGCAACGCTCCACTATATATATATATATATATATATATTAGGTATATGGGCTAAGGTGTTGACAAGAACCTCTTTGTAAATATGCTCTTCTTATTTCTCCTAATCATTAGGATGAAAATATGAGACTTTTTCTCATATCCTAGAATTTGAAAGAAGATTATTCAAGTCAATTCAAATTTGCTTAGAATATAAATCTTGCAATACAATTTATTTTCTAATAAGAAATTTGTCCATAGTGCTAGCAAAATAAAAAATTATAAATTATAAGTTTATTCAATATATTTAACTCAGGAATTCAACCATTACAATAATCGTATTTAATAAAGTATTTAGACATTACTTTAGAGCATATGCATTACATACAAAATGCACTACATAAATCCTACAAATTCAATTATAGACAAAAGCAAGCACTAATAGACTAGATGTTTGAAAATATATATTTCTTTTTTTAAAAAAATAGCGATTTTAAAATCTCCCTTTTGAAAACACAATTTTAAAAGTCACAATTAAATATTTGATAAAATCACGGTTTGACAATCAAGCTATTGATCTAAAATTGCTGTTTCACTACAAATTACTAAAATTAACCTTTAATGAACCAAAAGGTCAAATTGTTTTTTGATGGACTCAAATTTTTATTTAGGGTGTTCAATTTTTTTTTTTTTTTTTTTTTTTTTTTTTTTTTTTTTTTTTTAGGGTGGTCAATAGCTATAGTAATTTAAAATTAAATTTTCAAGGTATATAATTTTTTCCCTCAAGTAAGACCACCCACCCCAACACATAGAGCCACCCCTTCTCTTTCTCAATGTTCGTTGGCCAGGGAGCATACATGGCCATGGATCACTGGCATTCGATATCCTTTGTGGACTTGGTGTCAAGTCTCTGTCATGGGGAAGGGGTTATGTTAATCTGAATGTGGGTGGCTGCGGTGGGGCTAGGCGTAGGTTGATGAAGCCCCTATTTGGCATGTGCTAAGTTAGGTGTGAGGGAAAAATGCTTTGGAAACAAATAAAAATATATATATTTTATATTATTTTTAAAAGATCTTGTACGTTTTTAGACCCTTTAAAACAAACCAGATTAACCTAGTTAATTAGCCAAGTAATTACTTAGTCAAATTATTCAAATCTAAGTTAACACAAATATATCATATCAATGTAAAGTGCAGAATTTAAATAACACAAAGATATGATAACCCAGGAAAACCAAACCGGTAAAAAACCTGAGGGAGATTTAGCCTAACTATCCTCAAGGTAAAATAGATCCACTATGAAGGAATTGAAGTTTATACAATAGCGACAGACCACTAACATTCTATTACTACCTCGAGTAAGAAACTTACTACCATGACCACGTGATAGCTCCGAGTCCACGGACTACTTCTTTCTTGGATTCATAGCAACCACAAGTACTCCCACTTGTGTTTTCTTTAAGCTCTTTATGCAGCAACTGAAATGATCACCAAGCTCTCGACATCAATCTTGAGATTGGAAATCCTAAGTATGTATGAAGGCAAACACCTCTAGATCTCACAAGAAATTCATACACACAGCATAAACAACATCAATAAGAAACGTGGCTTGAGTTTTTCCTTTTATACTTAAGGCAAAACATAAAACCCTACATGTCAAACGGGCTTGAGCTGAGTTGGAAAATTCTACAGAAAAATAATCTGCATGAGCTTCGATCGATCAAGTCTAATTCTGGATCAATCAAGCCAGGCAGATTTATATAGTAAATTTGGTAGTACACTCGATTCCAACTTTACACATAAACAAACTTTGAGTAAGTCTAAAACAAGACTAAACGTTTTGATCATGGTTAGCCAACATTACAAAATAAAGTTCTAATATATTTAAACCTAAAGTAACTCCCCCTTTGCAATCTGTGACAAAACACAAACTAGACAAAGTGCTCAAAGTTTACAAAAATAGCCCATTACAATAACATTGCCCAACAAAAACAAATTCAATCTAACTACTATCTATCAATTGCAAGGGTAGACAGTAGCACGACTGAATCAACCTGTATATTCCTTAAACACTCAACAAATCCATAAACGTATTTGTGAAAAATACAAGTAAAACAAAATAACTTCTTGATTTCACATAACATAAAATAAAGACATATATCATGAATAACCTCATAAATATAAATCAATAATCAATGTAACACAATGTGAAATAAGAAACAGATATAAATACATCATAGTATCTCCCCCTATCATAGACAACTTAAATAAAACAAAAATGCATCATGAGCCAAAAAATATAAATACAAGATGCAGCACCTAGATACAATCTAAAGCTCCACAACTCTAAAACAACAAAATCTCCCCCTACAATCTAAAGCTCCATAGCTCCAAAGGGTAATCATGACTCATCATCAAAAGGAGGTGGCAAAGGTGATCGTCTAAGACTCTCCAAATCTGCTCGCAAGGACTGAAGCTCAACAAGCATGTCTACCAAAAGCTAACCATGAGCCACCTGAACAGTCATAACAGTCTCCAATATACGACGAATGCTCGAATCGTTCGAAATATATAAATCATGAGTGCAAATATATACCTTTTATAAAGCTCTTCTTTTATACAAATGTGTGGAGATTTTGACATTTGATGAGATATTTTGCAATTGTGCAAGAGAAGATGTAGGGGGAGCTACGTTCAGTCAAGGCAGAGCAGCGAGGTGGTTTACATGGCGAGCAGGGGCAGTGAGGTTCCTCGCCGCTGGTGAACTTAGTCGCTCTCTCTCTCTCTCTCTCTCTCTCTCTCTCTCTCTCTCTCAAACCAGCTCACTCTCTCTCTCTCTCGGACTCAAAGCTAGGGATTTGATTCTTGAATCCCTTTTCTTTTTTTCTTTTGATTTAGGGAAGGGGAAAGACGACATCGTTCCCCTTAATGTTTTTTTTTCCCAAAATTTTCTTTTAATTCCAAATTTTTTTAAAAAAAAATGCAAAATGGCATCGTTTTGGTAGCAATAACAGATTTGTAATGGAGCCTTGAATTAACAAAAATTGAAAGCTAGAGAGGACTGAATTGACAAAACTAAAATGAAAAAAATGTGAAAGTTAGAGGGTCAGTTTTGCATTTTTGCCTAATTTTTATTACTAAAAATAAAATGTATTGTAATAGAATGACTAAACATATTCATAAGTTTGGTTGTAAATTATAAAATTAAAATAAGATTTAAGATCTATTTTAGGAAATCTCTTATTCATATAATTATAGTTTCTAGAAAGCAATATTTTTTAAATTTGGGAGAAAATTATTTTTTGGTGATTTTTTTATTTTCATAATTACTATGGACATGAGGAAAGTTTGTTTATTCAAAAAATATATTAATTTTATAATTTATTATACCTAATAAGGGATAACTATTACAATCATTTTAAAGATGAATAATTATTTCTTATTTTAATAAATTACTATTCATAAGAAATGACTATTCCATAT
Organism: Quercus robur; assembly: GCF_932294415.1. Taxonomy (NCBI): domain Eukaryota; kingdom Viridiplantae; phylum Streptophyta; class Magnoliopsida; order Fagales; family Fagaceae; genus Quercus; species Quercus robur. The sequence goes on from NC_065543.1 coordinate 42,465,507, forward strand.
AATAAAAATATAACAAAACTACATAATAGCCTAAATTATAAGAATATGTATTACACATTACAAAGCTTATTATAGTTTACCAAATATTCTCTAAAAAAACAAACAAACAAATTTAATCCTACCATTTTAATCAATCATTTGCTTAAAATTCCTCATGCCTAGTGTCCATTTGGCAAATATTATTTTTGCCAACTTATTTTACTATTTAGTTTTTTTTTTTTTTTTTTACTATTATTCATGGGTTCCATTGCACTTTTTGATACTATTCATGAGTCTCACTGTATTATTTCAATTAACTTTTATCTTTATTTACAGTATTTTCAAAAAAAAAATATTAATTTTAACAAAATAAATGGATCACAAATAGGCCCTTAATGTTTAGATTTACCTCTCAAATTTTTTGTCACATTTTTGGAATGGGTTGACACTTGACAAGACTTTCTTTTTTTTTTTTTTCAATTTTTAACATCATGTATTGGACTCATAATTTGTCTCTTATCCATATCATGGAATGGGTTTATGGCCCGTGTATCTCTTGTATTGCGGATTAAGTTCAAGGCCCAAGCTTTTTCTTCAAAGGATTAAGGCTCATAGGCATAGCCTACTTCGATCATTTCTGTCATCCCTCATCAAATGGATCTTCTCAATAATAAAAGAACATATTTATACAAAAATGAATCATGGGGGAAAAATAGCAAGTTGGTCTAATTATTTGGGTCATTACAATCATTGCGATCTATTCTGCAATAACCAACTGTGAAGCAACCTTATCCACACACACAAACACACACACCAAAAAATAAAAAACTGTGAAGCAACAAACGAGTAATAGCCTAGGACACAACACACCAAGATACAAACATTTAGAGTAATAGGGGGCCAGTGTGTCCTTAGCTAACTCTAGACTCTAAACCCAGCATCTACCGCCAAATTATGGCCAGTGACAAATTGGGAATCTTCAGAAGCAAGAAACACCACAGCGTCTGCCACATTTTTGGGCCTCAACACCCCACCTTTCAAGTTCGAACTCAACTCTACCACCTTATCTACCTCCTCATCATTTTCAAACCCCAACATCTCCTTCAGCAATGGCGTCCCAACTGCCCCTGGTGAAATACAATTCACGCGTATCCCATATGAACCCACTTGCAAGCTCGCAGACCTCACCAACCCCAACACTGCATGCTTTGACATCACGTAGTCGACAAACCTGTCCGTACCCATACTCGCCGCCATGCTCGCTGTGCAAATTATGCTACCCCTCACGCGCCCTTCCACCATCGCCTTCGCCGCGTGCTTCACGCACGCCACCATCCCACGCGCGTTCACCGCCATGAGCTTGTCGTTGTTAAAGACAGTCCTGCTTCTAAAACAGAGCACAAGCTGAGAATAGAAGAAGAAGACTCTAACGGCTAGTTTTATATTAGAAACGATGTCGTTTAAGTTAGCCTAGTTTATGTTTGAATGAAACGGGACGTTTTGGAGAGATTGTCCATGACTCAAACCTTCCAGTGCTCTGTTTTCTCATCAAGCTTCAGAGTCACCTTCAGTGCTTGATCAAACTCTCAACAGTCCAGCTCTGGCTTCCAGCTGTCATAACTACCTTCCAGCTGTCAACCCTTAATCCGCGCCTCATAATGTGGAGTTAGTTAATGTTCAGTTAGATTAGTTTCTGGAATCATCTTCATGTAAATACTATATAAACAATCTGGATGCTTGTATTTTATTAAGTTGTGGAAATACATTTTCAGTTTAACTCTCTCCAGAAATCTCTCTCTCTCTCTCTCTCTTTCATTTGTTGATTCTTATCTTTCCGCCATTGTTGAATACTCTGTTAAGCTCCAAAGCTTTCATGGTATCAGAGCCAAGATCTATGGCTTCTACAAATCCAAATAACACAGCACAATCTGTGCACACAACTCCAACACAGACTACCTCCATTCCTTCTACAACTGTAATCTCAACTCCATCACCATTACTGTTACTATCTAGCATGTCAAACCTAATGTCAATCAAGCTTGACTACACCAACTATATTCCATGGAAACATCAATTAGTTACTATACTAGAAGCATATTCCTTGATTGAACATATTGATGGTACTGCTCCAACACCATCGCCTTTTGTTCTTGATGCAGCAGGAAATGCAACGTCAGTGACTAATTCTGAGTTTCAAGCATGGAAAATCAGGGATAAGGCACTCCTATCCTTGATTAATTCAACTCTTACTCCACAGGTCTTTTCAATTGTTGTTGGTGTTACTAGCTCAAGGGAAGTATGGAATACTTTGGAGCAGAGATTCACTTCCACTTCAAGAGCTAATATCTTGAACCTTAAGCTTGAACTTCAAGGGATCAAGAAAACTAATGAATCTGTGAATTCTTTTCTGCAAAAGATCAAAGTTGCTCGTGACAAGCTTCTTGCTGTGGGCATACCAGTTGACAATGAAGAATTGATATGCATTGTGCTCAGAGGACTCCCTAGAGAATTTGCTCATTTCTGCTCTGCAATTCGGACTAGGAGTGATCCAATCACTTATGAGCAACTTGCAATTATGCTGCAAAGTGAGGAACAGGCTATGACTGACCACTTGGACTCAGTGCCTAGCTCTCTTGCTATGTTTGCCTCTCATGGTAAACAAGGTTCTCATACCTCTTATCAGAATCATAATTCAGGAAGGGGGAGAGGCAGAAACAATAACTCTAGAGGACGAAATGGTGGCAGATTCAATCATGGTGGAAATCAACAGTTTTCACCTCCCAATCTTTCTCAGAGTTCTCATAATTTCTCTCAAGGCTCTCACAATTTCTCTCCTCATGAATTTCATTCTCAGAATTTTCCTTCTCAGAATACCTCACAAGGATTCAAGCATGAACGCCCATCTTGTCAAATTTGTGGCAAATCTGGTCATCAGGCACTAGATTGCTACCACAGGATGAACTTTGCTTACCAAGGCAAGCACCCTCCCACAAAACTTGCAGCTATGGCCAGTGCATCCAATGCTGTCATCACTAACAACCAGGATCCATGGCTGGCTGACTCTGGCACTTCAGATCATATCACAGCAAACCTAAACAATTTGTCTATTGAATCTCAGTACAAGGGACCTGAGCAGGTGACAGTTGGAAATGGCCAATCCTTGCCCATCAATCACATAGGTAACACTGCCTTACACACCAAATATCACAAGTTTCTTCTTAAAAATGTTCTTCATGTACCAAGAATTGCTATGAATTTACTTTCAGTTCACAAATTCTGCCTCCATAATAACTGTTCTTGTTATTTTGATGCCAATATCATCAAAATTCAGGATATTCCTACGGGGAGACTCCTTTACAAGGGCTTGAGTGAGAATGGTGTTTATCCAATCTACTCCAAGAATTTCATCAAGCCATCATCTCAATTCAACTCTGTCTCTTCATGTCAGCCTCATCCTTCTACTGCTCCTACTCTTCCTTTAGTTCATTCAAGTTTTCATGTAACTAAACCAAATAAATGGTTGTTATGGCACCATAGGTTAGGTCATCCAAGTGATAAAGTCTTGAATATTGCTTTATCTTCCATTGATAGAGTCTGTATTTCAAGTTCTAATAAAACTCCTTCTCATTGTAAGCACTGTTTAAGTGGTAAAATGCATCAGTTTTCTTTTCCTGTATCAGATTTTCGTGCATCTAAGCCTCTTGAATTAGTACATTCTGATGTTTGGGGTCCAGCCCCTGTCAAATCCTCTAATGATTTCCAATATTATGTTCTTTTTGTTGATGCCTATTCCAAGTTTACATGGCTCTATCTTCTTAAACACAAATCAGATGTCCTTGAAGTCTTTAAGTTCTTTAAAGCTTCTGTTGAAAATCAACTTGATTCTAAGATCAAAATCTTGAGATCAGATAATGGTGGGGAATATACCTCAAATGCTTTCAAGCTTTTTTGTTCCTCACATGGTATTACTCATCAGTTTTCTTGTCCACATACTCCCCAACAAAATGGAGTTGCTGAGAGGAAGCATAGGCACATAGTGGAGTGTGCTCTTACCTTGCTTTCTCACTCTCAGTTATCTCCAACTTTCTGGTCCTATGCTGTTTCAACAGCAGTTCATCTTATCAACAGACTCCCCACTCCAACACTTCATAATTCCACTCCTTGGGAAGTCTTATTCAAGACCAAACCAGATCTTACACACCTTAGAACCTTTGGCTGCATCTGTTTTCCCTTGCTCAGATCTTACAATGCTCACAAACTCTTACCACATACTTCCCCTTGCATTTTTCTTGGCTATCCTGCTCATTCCAAAGGTTATATCTGTCAAGACCCTGTCACTTCCCGAATCTATATCTCAAGACATGTGCACTTTAATGAACATGAGTTTATTTCATCCCTTGCTTTATCCACTGGTACATCACAGGTCTCTGGCATGTCCTCCACTCCACCTCCCTTTCATATACCTTTTATACCTACACAGTCCACTCCTTTACCTTCTGGTACATCCCCTTTTACACAGCCTAATGTCACACAGCCTTCCTCACCTTTTACACAATCTTCTGCTACATCACCTTCTGCACAGCCACCTGATACATCCCATACAGCTACACAGCCCAATACACCTTCCTCCTCACACATTAGCTCCCCTTCTCCTATCTCACCACACATTAGTCCTCCAGCTGTTTCCACTGTCCCCATTCAGGTTCCTATTGCTGGTAACACTCATCCCATGATCACTAGATCAAAGGATGGTATTTTCCAACCAAAGGTTCTTGCTGTCATGAAGGCTCCATCCAAGAAGGCTCCATCTCCTCCCAAGCCAGATTACTCTCTCACTGAACCTCCCTCCTACAAAATTGCAGCTCAGCATCCCCAATGGTGTTCTGCTATGGCTACTGAATTTGATGCTCTTCAAAGGCAGAGCACTTGGGTTCTGGTTCCTCCTTCTCCTTCACAAAATGTAGTAGGCTGCAAATGGGTGTTCAAGCTTAAAAGAAATAGTGATGGTTCCATTAACAAGTATAAGGCTAGACTTGTTGCCAAGGGATTCCACCAGCAATTTGGAATTGATTTTGATGAAACTTTTAGTCCTGTTGTTAAGCCTCCCACTGTGAGGATCATTCTCTCTCTTGCTGTTCAATTCAATTGGCCACTGAGGCAGCTGGATGTTAGCAATGCTTTTCTGCATGGTTTTCTTAGGGAGGAGGTCTACATGGTTCAACCACCTGGGTATGTTGATCCAGCTCATCCTAACCATGTCTGCAAGCTTCTCAAGTCTCTCTATGGCCTTAAACAAGCCCCTAGGGCCTGGTTTGAGAGGTTTTCTACTGAATTGTTGCATCTGGGATTTCAAGCTTCTCTCTCTGATTCTTCTTTGTTCATCTTCAGACAAGGCTCATTGGTTGTTTATCTGTTAGTCTATGTTGATGACATAGTTCTAACTGGGAACAATCCTCAATTCTTGTCCTCTTTGATTGCACAGCTCAGCTCAGCCTTTGAACTTAAGGATTTAGGCTCTCTTAATTACTTCCTTGGCCTTCAGATTACTAGATCTTCCAAAGGTCTTTTTCTGTCTCAGACTAAATATGCCCAGGATTTACTGATCAAGGCCAATATGCATTCTTCCAAGCCTGCTCGTACCCCATCTGCTCCTAATACCAGATTGGCTCCTACTGATGGGTCTTTGCTATCTAATCCACATGAGTTTAGGAGCTTGGTTGGGTCTCTCCACTATCTGACCTTCACTAGACCTGATCTAAGCTTTGCAGTCCAGCAGGTTTGCCAATTTATGTCTCATCCAACTGATGCACACTTAATTGCTGCCAAGAGAATTCTACGCTATGTTCATGGTACTTTGAATCATGGCATTTTGCTTCAACCTGGTCCTTTTTCCTTATCTGCTTTCTCTGATTCAGATTGGGCTGGAGATCCTTTTGATAGACATTCCATCACTGGTTATATTGTGTATCTTGGGTTTAATCCAATCACTTGGAGTGCCAAGAAACAAGATACTGTCTCTCGTTCCTCTACTGAATCTGAGTATAGAGCTTTGGCAACCACCACTGCTGAACTCTATTGGCTTCGCCAGGTCTTGAAGGATCTTGGTATCTATCTTTCTGCTCCTCCCAAGCTCTGGTGTGACAATGTTTCTGCTCTGGCCATTGCCTCCAATCCGGTTTTTCATGCTCGTACGAAGCATATAGAGGTTGACTACCACTTTGTTCGAGAAAAAGTCTTGCGCCAGGACATTCAGATCAAGTACATTGCAACCGGTGATCAACTCGCTGATGTTTTTACCAAGAGTTTATCCACTTCTCGGTTTGCTTTTCTTCGTTCCAAAATCATGGTGTCTCTTGACCCCATGGTTTTGAGGGGGGATGTTAAAGACAGTCCTGCTTCTAAAACAGAGCACAAGCTGAGAATAGAAGAAGAAGACTCTAACGGCTAGTTTTATATTAGAAACGATGTCGTTTAAGTTAGCCTAGTTTATGTTTGAATGAAACGGGACGTTTTGGAGAGATTGTCCATGACTCAAACCTTCCAGTGCTCTGTTTTCTCATCAAGCTTCAGAGTCACCTTCAGTGCTTGATCAAACTCTCAACAGTCCAGCTCTGGCTTCCAGCTGTCATAACTACCTTCCAGCTGTCAACCCTTAATCCGCGCCTCATAATGTGGAGTTAGTTAATGTTCAGTTAGATTAGTTTCTGGAATCATCTTCATGTAAATACTATATAAACAATCTGGATGCTTGTATTTTATTAAGTTGTGGAAATACATTTTCAGTTTAACTCTCTCCAGAAATCTCTCTCTCTCTCTCTCTCTTTCATTTGTTGATTCTTATCTTTCCGCCATTGTTGAATACTCTGTTAAGCTCCAAAGCTTTCAGTCGTAAGCCGACAAGTCTACGTCCAACACAGTCTGATCGCACGTGTGGGTCGCTCGAGCCATGCCCGCGTTGTTAAACATGATGTCGACGCGTCCGTACGCATTGACTGTGGAGTCTACCAATGTTTTCACCTGTTCCTCGTCGCTGACATCGCAGTGGACATAGGTGCATATGTTGGGGCCGATAGATGCAGCGACGTTTTGGCCCTTCTCGTCTTGGACGTCGGCGATGACGATGGCTCTTGCGCCGTGAGTGGCAAAGTGGCGCGCCGTGGCCTCGCCCATGCCGCTTGCTCCGCCAGTGATTATAGCCACCTTGCCTTGGAGCTTGCTCTTTGGAGCTGTGCCTGTGGAGTCTGTCATTTCGTTTGTTTGCGTTAATCAGGTGATTGAATATATTTGTTATGTCAAAAGTTGCTAAGAACACAACTCATTACATTATATTTAATGTTTCATTTGTTAATTGTTATATAGTACTATTAACCAACTGCTCCCAAGAAAAGGTTGTCCGACTCTGGTGTCCCATACATACAGAAGTATGGGCACGAGGATTGACTACTCTCATAAAACTACTTATAATAAAGAGCCGGGCAAATAAGCCAAGTGAGTTTTAATTTATTAGATAAGAAAAATGACATATCTGCAACACTTATTGCTGTTACGTATTAGTATAATTTGATCTAATTCAATATTGTATAGATTCCTTTGCATTCTTTACTAGAAAGAAATTATGGGTTAATATATATTTTGCTGACCTTTCGAGCATGTGAAGATCCACCTCGGTAATAGCATGGAATGCAGATATCACCCACAAAGGAAAGAATATATAGTTTGATGGAATGCAGATACCACCTACAGACCGATAATATGGGAGATAGGTAATATTAATATTATGTAGTTTCAATTCTTTCTTCTTCTCTTTTTAGGAACTTATATAGTTTGAATTCTAACCGGTCCTGTTTACACTCTCCAATATGAGTGAAGACGAGAGTTTTGGTGGGGCTATGGTATCTTACAACCGAGTGAGTTCATTATTAAAGATATATTAGCCCATTAGTATAAGTTTAAGTTTAATTTTACTTTGTGTGCAAGTCAAGTCTCTTACTTGTATTAGAAATTTATTAGTCTAGGGTTTATTTTACTATATGTATACACATATTATGATTTATTGTAGTACAGAATTAATTTGTACTATACTCTAATATATTATTGATGTAGTCATTTAAGATTTCCTTCGTAAATGTAAGCTGTTAGGCTGAACCATATAACTTTTGTGTGTTATTGTGTTCTACACTTTATGTTTTCACTTCCGCATTCATATTAGCATATTCAACATAGTGTATCAATATTAATATTTAACATGGTATCAGAGCCACCTTCCTATAGCTATCGTTTTCTGTCCTTACGGTGTATTAAGAGCAATCTTTGTCTTCCTTAGTGTTTCTTCGTTGCGTTTATCTTCTTTAACTTTCCACTGTTGCCGTCAAAACTCTCCAGTATAGTCATTCCACTATTAGAAGTCGTATCAACACTGTAAGACCATTGCCTTCCTTAAACCATCATTACAGAACCAAATTTCATTCAAGGGATCTTCTCAACCTTATCAAATCTCAAGATTTCATCAAACTTCCATCTTAAGTTTGAGAGGGGGTGTTAAAGATATATTACTTCATTAGTATAAGCTAAGTTTAGTTTTACTTTGTGTGCAAGCCAAGTCCCTTACTTATACACTAAGTCTATTAGTTTAGGGTTTAGTCTACTATATTGACACATGTTATGATTCATTATAATATATGATTTGTACTACACTCTAATATATTATTGATGTGTAACTCTTGTGTGTTATTATGTTCTACACTATATGTTTTCATCTCTGCATTCATATTAGTATATTTAACATGGTGTATTAATGCTAATATTTAACGGTACTAATGGTTTGCATACTCATCAGTTGCCAAGAAATGAGTATAGTTGATTAGGAAAATATAACTTCAATCATGGCTACTTGAAGAATGTAATAATTAATTCCGAAAAGATAAGCTAGATTTTCATTTGTTGCATCTTTGTATTAGCATTTTTGTTCGACTCTTCTATTGATGGCCGATTTGCGTCATGTCGTTGTAATTGATAGAAAATGGCTTGAACTGAATGTAGCCACTTTATTTGACTATGGAATTAATATTACTAATTATAGTACTTTTCCAATTTTTGAAAAGTAGCATAAGCCAAATAGTACTTGCACGTGATTACTTCTCTCTTTTGCATGCATTGCCACCGCAAGTTAGAGCATCCACATCAGTGGATGCAAAATCGTATATAATAGAAAAAGACATCACTTTTACACATTTTGCTTCAAAAATGCTCCACATCAGTACTTCTAAAAATGTGTAAAGATGTGTATATTTATTCACTTGCTACAGTAACCGTGTATATTTACACGGTTACTGTAGCTCGTCCATATATTATTTTATTAATTTTACATTCGCACCTTTTTTTCTCTCTTCTCCATGCACAACAAACTACTCAATAACTTCTCTCCTCATCTTCTTTTTCCTCAGATGCTCACAAACACACCCACACACAAACACATCCACACAAACAAATCAACACAGAGATACACAAACACACCCACAAATAAACAAACCCACACAGACAAACCAAAAAAGAGATAGATCGGTGCTTGATTGGAACGATCGGTGCTTAACTAGAACGATCAGAGCTTGTTGGTCTTGCTTGATCGGAGCTACGGAAATCTGATCGAGGTGGGTCTTGCCTGATCGAAGCTAGGGAGATTTGACCAAGCTTGATCGATGCTTGACCGAGTTTGATCGAAGAGTTGATCTGTGTTCAAGAGTTTCACTAGGAATAAAGCATGGCTTGATCGATGCTTAACCAAGTTTGATCAAAGAGTTCGATTGGTGCTTGACCGAGCTAGGGAGAGTTGATCTGTGTTCAGAAATAGGTATAGAGATGGGTAGAGATATGGGTATAGAGAAAGAGCAACAAATCAAAAAAAATGGGTAGAGAAAAAGAGAGCGCATATATGTAAAGGGGGTAGTTGAGAGAAATAATAAAAAAATTGAGAAAATTGATTATTTAAATAAAAGAGGTGATAGAATAGATAAACTAATGTGGGTGTTTTGTAAAAATCGATGTGTAAAATAGAAAATGTAGGTTTTTAGTGTAAAAATTGATGTGTAAAATACACTAACTGATGTGGTTGCTCTTAATACAGGCGTGGCTTTAGGTGAATGCCAAGATCAGATTTGTCTCCTGAAGTTTGTGATTTTGGTGCATTTTCAAGATTTGGTATCACATCTACATTAAATGTGTTATATTTGCTTCATGGTCTTTGCCGAAGTTGTTGACTTCTTTGTTGCATCGCTTTCTTGTTTGCATGCCGACACTTAGGTATGGTTTTGCTCTGTATATATGGAGCTTGTTATGTAGGGATTAACCCAAAATTCTCAACATTTGAGAAACAAAAAAAAAAAAAAAAAAAATAGAGAAAACACACGCTAAAAAAAAAAAATCACATACACAAGACAATATTTACGTGATTCAGCAATTTGCCTACGTCTACAGAGTTACAGGGATTTCATTATTATCAGGGAAAAAAATACAAAGTGCGGCTACACTCTCTCTCTCTCTCTCTCTCTCTCTCTCTCTCTCTCTCTCTCTCAAAAAAAAAAAAAAAAACAAAAACAAAAAACCATGGACTAAGCCTCAAAAAATCTCCCATTAAAAAACCACGCAACATTATTCGGGTCGGGTCGTCAATTGGATCAAACATAACTAAACTCCACAAAACCCAACATGTTACTCAAAAGTGGTGTGGCTGAGCAGCAAAATGTGAGCCAATGGCGTGGCAAAATGAAGGGGCTTGTTGGGGGGATGTGCACTGGTAAGGAAATTTTGTTAGGAGGTAAACTTAAATTAAACAAAATTTAATATTAAAAAAAAAAGACTTGAATATATATATATTAAGTTATCGAAAAAAAACACACAAATACATAAAATTTTATAATTTTCTTTTATAAGTTTTCATATTTTGAAATCATCTCATGATAGTTTATTATTAGTCATTGTTATCTATTGTCAATGTAAGTATGACCATTTTATTTTGTTTATTTTGTATAATATTTTTGTGCAATTGTGGTTATATATTTGTCATTTTTTTATAAAAATATTTTAAACCAAATGATAAAATTCAACTCTACTTGCACTGTATAATTATTAACTCATACAACCACATTTATCTATACATAAATAATAGACTGAGTTATTTAATTGTGGGATAAGCTGATATGTGACTAGGGTGTGCAAAAATATTTTTAAGAGTAAATTAAATTAATAAAGCAATGTTATATATATATATATATATATATATATATATATATATATATTGTTTTTTTTCAAGTCAGGGGGTTCATTTGAGCCCCCTAAAGTGTATGTGCAGCCGCCCCTGGGGATGTATAGAGAAGAGAAAACTTTTCTATTAGGTGCAACCCCAAACTTTGTATTGAGTCCCAACCTTTGTATTGAGAGAGAACTTTTGTATTTGTGTGAGAAAATAGCATTGGGTGTACTGGATTGTGGGCATTGTGAGAGTGCTATTACACCATTTTGTTTTCTCCATATTTATTAGTGAAATTTTCTCCGCGTTATCACCCGTGGATGTAAGCTAAAAGTCAAACCATATAAAATCATTGGTATTCTTTTTAATGTGTATTTGGGATGTCTGGTATATTGGAAAATGTGAAGAGTGGGATGTCTGGTATAATGGAAAAATGGAAAACTAAAAGAGAAAAAGTGCCTTTTAATTTCAGAATTTGGTCAAATTTTGCAAAACTGGATATGAGTTCTCTAAGGCTGTGTTTGGTTCGCGTAAAACCATTTCCGGAAAATATTCTATTTTCCGGAAATGCTATTTTCCGGAAAGGAAAACGTTTTCATGTGTTTGGCTGTCACAAAATTCATTTTACGGAAAATTAATTTTGATGTTTGGTTCATTTAATCGTTTTACAAGAAAATGCATCAAATCCGACAAAACGCTCGTCCGACGAGCGGCGCAATCGACGATCGCGATCACGCCACTCGTCGGACGATCACGCCGCTCGTCGATCGTCGAGCGCGCTCGTCGGACGATCGCGCCGCTCGTCAATCGACGAGAGACGAGCGCACTCGTCGATCGCGATCGCGATCGCGCCGCTCGATCGACGATTGCGATTGTGCACCGCGCCGCTCGTCGGCGCGGTGCGATCGTAGGACGAGCAGCGCAATCGTTGATCGCGCCGCTTGTCGGTGCGGCGAGGCGCAATCGTCCCTCTCTCTCTCTGATCCGGGCTCTCTCTTCTCTCTCTCTCTCTCTCTCTCTCTCTCTCTCTCTCTCCGGAAGTAATTTGAAGTGAAAATGAGGGGAGTAAATGATTTTCGGGTCAAAGGTGAAATTAGTGGTCAACCGGAAATCATTTTCCGGTAAATAGTGTTTTCCGTGATAGCCAAACACATGGATTTTCCGGAAAACGATTTCTGAAATTGGTTTTCACCCAATTCAAACGCAGCCTAAATTGCTTTTACAAAAGAATCTTACAAAGTAGTTTGCATTTATAAGTGCAAGTGTGCAACCCTCTTGGCTGAGATATGAGTGTTGGAAGTTGGTGGGCTCTCACACACATGGAAAATCATTCAATACACCTGGTCAATTCTTCCTTTCTCACATAAATGGTAGTTTATTCCTTTCAATTTCTTTTCATTCCACTATTTTTATTAAAGAAATGGAATAATAGTAACGTTATTATAAAAGTTTCCTTTCAATTCCGTTTCATTCCTCTCTAAAAAAAAGTTTCTTTTCTTATCTTTTCTTTCAAACATCCAAATAGTATACAGATAGATATCTATTTTCTTTTCATTGTATTCTTTATATATCTATTCTATTTGATTCATCAATTCCTTCATTAACTCTCAAATATAGGCCAAAATGGGCAAATGCCCTTTTCGTGCAAAAAAATCAGCGTTTTGTCTCCTTTCCCAAACTAATTAGGGAAATGCCCCTCTTTTGAAACTCGATTTTTGGACAATCGAGTTATGACAAACTAAAAATTAAAAATAATAATAATAATTCTGGAACTCGAGCTTCATGAACTCGAGTTCCACGTAATTTTTTAAAGCCCTTTAGTGGCGTTTTAAAGCCTTATAGTGACGTTTTAAAACATGCAAGTTTTTTTTTTAAGTCTGATCGCTTCATAGGGAGCCCTGTAGTGGCGTTTTAAAGCCCTATAGTGGCATTTTAAAGCCCTACAGTGGCGTTTTAACATGCAAGTTTTTTTTCTTAAGTATGATTGCTCCATAGGGAGCTATAATGGCGTTTTAAAGCCCTATAATGGCGTTTTAACATGCAAGTTTTTTTTCTTAAGTTTGATCGCTCCATAGGAAGCCCTATAGTAGCGTTTTAAATACCTATAGTGGCATTTTTTATGGAACTCGAGTTCCATGCATTTTTTTTTTTTTTTTTAAGTTTGATCGCCCTATACTTAATTTTCTACAAATCAAGTTTTACATCGAGTTCAAAATCGAGTTACAAAAAAGGGGCACTTCTCTAGTTAGTTTGGGAAAGGGGGCATGATGGGAATGACGAGATTACGTCTCCTAGACGAAGCCAACACTCATGAAAAAGTTGTCCTGAATGATGAAGAAACTAGTCACCACTGATGAGGATAGGGAAATCATTCAATATAGTCAATCGATGACTTGGGCGGTTACAAAACTAGCCATGCAAACCGTTGGAAGCCATTTAAAAGCCCCATTATTAGGCAAGAGGCGTTACTAAGGAAGGCATTAACGACCACAATGGCTAGCAACCAAAGCCACATATATAAAACCCTCACATTATCAACAGAAGGTACATACATTCACTAAGAAACACCCCTCATTATCTTGCTAATCTGTTTCATTTCACAAAGTGCTTTCCTATTCTAACTTTGGCATCGGAGACGTTGTGGCAGGCACTACACCGGTGACCATCTTTGAGCATACATTCACGCAGACCGGAGGTTGGTTCCATTTGCCTATTTCGACTGACGAACTCACGCTTCATCAGTTTGGCACCGTCTATGGGGACGACATTTTCAGATTCATATTTGAAAACATAGTTTCCATCAACTTCTACATTCAGATGGAACCCAATCGAGATTCCGCAGCTTTGGCCCAACAAGTTCAAGCTCTTGCAGCCACCATTGAAGAACTTACCAAACAAAATCAGGAAATGAAGCTACGGCTTCAACAGGTTCCGCAAAGCTTAACAGGAGGAGAATCGATCCAAGGATAATGTGGAAGGAGAAGGAGATAGCCATAGGAGGAGCATTCATCCAAAACCAACTACTCCAAACGAATAGAATTCAGATCTCCTCCAAGAGATGAGGAAGGAGATGGACGAACTGAGGAACACCATCAAGGAGAAGACAAACCGAAGCGAGGACAGAATGGTAAGGGCCACGGATTCACCCTTCACCGCGGCGGTACTTGAATGCCCCGTGCCGTTAAAGTTTCGTTTACCTCAGCTTGAGCTGTTCGACGGACTCAGAGACCCTCAGGATCACCTTAATACTTTCAAGACGACGACGCTAGGTCTTCAACAGCCACCCGACGAGATATTGTGTCGTTCCTTTCCCACCACTCTCAAAGGAGCTGCAAGGGAATGGTTCACAAAGTTGCCGACATTGTCCGTTGACAACTTTGAGCAATTGAGTAATGCCTTCTTGTGTCACTTCATAGGGGGGCAGCATCCAAAGAGGCCGGCGAATCACTTACTCACCATTAGACAGGGAGAGAAGGAAACCCTGAGGTCGTACGTGAAACGCTTTAGTCGGGAGACTCTAGAGGTGGACGAAGCTGATGACAAGGTGCA